>NC_059355.1:14143849-14743849 GCF_019703515.2 Myxocyprinus asiaticus
ATTCTTCTTTGCAGGACCTCTCAAGCTCCATCAGGTTGGATGGGGAGCGTCGGTGCACAGCCATTTTCAGATCTCTCCAGAGATGTTCAATCGGGTTCAAGTCTGGGCTCTGGCTGGGCCACTCAAGGACATTCACAGAGTTGTCCCGGAGCCACACCTTTGTTATCTTGGCTGTGTGCTTAGGGTCGTTGTCCTGTTGGAAGATGAACCTTCGCCCCAGTCTGAGGTCCAGAGCGCTCTGGAGCAGGTTTTCATCAAGGATGTCTCTGTACATTGCTACATTCATCTTTCCCTCGATCCTGACTAGTCTCCCAGTTCCTGCCACTGAAAAACATCCCCACAGCATGATGCTGCCACCACCGTGCTTCACTGTAGGGATGGTATTGGCCAGGTGACGAGCGGTGCCTGGTTTCCTCCAGACATAACGCTTGCCATTCAGGCCAAAGAGTTCAATCTTTGTTTCTCATGGTCTGAGAGTCCTTAGGTGCCTTTTGGCAAACTCCAGGCGGGCTGTCATGTGCCTTTTACTGAGGAGTGGCTTCTGTCTGGCCACTCTACCATACAGGCCTGATTGGTGGAGTGCTGCAGAGATGGTTGTTCTTCTGGAAGGTTCTCCTCTCTCCACAGAGAAATGCTGGAGCTCTGTCAGAGTGACCATCAGGTTCTTGGTCACCTCCCTGACTAAGGCCCTTCTCCCTCGATTGCTCAGTTTGGCCAGGCGGCCAGCTCTAGGAAGAGTCCTGGTGGTTCCAAACTTCTTCCATTTACAGATGATGGAGGCCACTGTGCTCATTGGGACCTTCAATGCTGCATAAATTTTTCTGTACCCTTCCCCAGATCTGTGCCTCGATTCAATCCTGTCTCGGAGGTCTACAGACAATTCCTTGGACTTCATGGCTTGGTTTGTGCTCTGACATGCACTGTTAACTGTGGGACCTTATATAGACAGGTGTGTGCCTTTCCAAATCATATCCAATCAATTGAATTTACCACAGGTGGACTCCAATCAAGTTGTAGAAATATCTCAAGGATGATCAGTGGAAACAGGATGCACCTGAGCTCAATTTTGAGTGTCATGGCAAAGGTACATGTGATTTTTTTCGTTTTTTATTTTTAATACATTTGCAAAGATTTCAAACAAACTTCTTTCACACTGTCATTATGGGATATTGTTTGTAGAATTTTGAGGAAAATAATGCATTTAATCCATTTTGGAATAAGGCTGTAACATAACAAAATGTGAAAAAGTGAAGTGCTGTGAATACTTTCCGGATGCACTGTATATTTGTATCAGTTTCACATACATTTGTTAATGTTAATAATTACAGATTAGAATGGAAAACAAATTGAGAGAAATAGACCTGAAACATACACCTTTCATGGGAGAGCCCTTAGTCTGCTTTTGCTCCGGTACACGGATGCGACTCTTGACAAAAGCGGCCGGGGGAAAGATCAAGGGACATCAATGACAATCATCGCAAATCTTCTCTCATGTTTTCCATTAAAAACAGGAGAATGTAGGTGATACTGAGACTTTTAATGATTGCTCATCAAGAAGTCAAGTCAAAGTCAAAATGTATTTATAAAGCACATTTAAAAACAACAGCCGTTGATCCAAAATGCTGTACAGTCCCAATGAAAACCAAAATTTAAAAAGTTAGTTGACAAGTAATACAATTCACTGAACAGTGTCAAAAGCTAAAAGTTTGGAATAATGTACAGATTTTGCTGTTTCGGAAGGAAATTGGTACTTTAATTCACCAAAGTGGCATTCAACTGTTCACAAAGTACAATCAGGACATTACTGATGTAAAAAAACAGCATCATCACTATTTGAAAAAAGTAATTTTTGATCATATCAAGACAGGCCCCATTTCCAGCAGCCATCACTCCAACACCTTATCCTTGAGTAATCATGCTAAATTGCTCATTTGGTACTAGAAAATCACTTGCCATTATATCAAATATATAACGTCCTGACTATACATTGTGATCAGTTCAATGCCACTTTGGTGAATAAAACTACCAATTTCTTTCCATAAGAGCAAAATCTGTACATTATTCCAAACTTTTGGCCGCCAGTGTGTGTGTGTGTGTGTGCGTATGTATATGTATGTATATATACATATATATATATATATATATATATATATGTGTGTGTGTGTGTGTGTGTGTGTGTGTGTGTATATGTACATATATATATACACACACACACACACACATACATATATATATATATATACATACACACACACAGGCGGCCAAAAGTATACATAAACATAATACATAAACATTTATACATAAACAATTCTTATTTGTAAAATTTAAGGGTTGTACTTCTCTATTCTCTTAGAAGCTGCTTTGAAACAATATTTATTGTGAAAAGTGCCATAGAAATAAATTATTTTTTCTTCAGGTTTAAACATCTTCCATTACTATAATAGAAAAGAGACATATGGTCAAATTAATAAAAAAAAGTATGTATTTTCCATATAAAATGTAAATACTTAATTTCGCTTTAGTACAAATGCACAATAAAAGCCAGTTATTTTAATTTAGCAAACAGCATGTCTTTATAAATCATGTTAACTATTTTTCTCACACAGGGGGTCAATCACAAGAGGATCATCATACTTGGGGGTCCTTGGCATTAAAAAGTTTGTAAAACCATCTCAGAGTAAATACAGAGATTTTTAATACTGTCCAAAGGGTGAAAAATAAAGAGATATACATTTCTGGCTTTATCACCCAGACTTACATACGCCTGGCAAAAATTGTGAAAGCGTTACAGTGTTGAATGATTAAAATAATTTCACTTATCTATATATCATTAGAGAATGCTCAAGTGCCAACAGTCTGAGATGTTGGCCAATGAAACAGGAAGGATAAAGTTCAGCATCATTACCTCTCAAAGCGGCAAGTATTGAGTCCGATCTTGATGGAGATGGCGCTACCTGCATTCAGATGACTGCCATGAATCGTGATTCTCGTACCGCCAGAAATCGGCCCATATGACGGCATCACGCGCGTGAAGTATGGAGACTGCGTATGCACACACACACGCGCGCACACACAAAAACAAACATATTCAGAGTCGGTTTGAGTGGTTTACATTGAAATTATACCACAGCTTTGATTATCTCCATGTTGATTGAATAAGGTCAGCTTGATGTGCCAATAAAGCATTTTATTTTAGCAATATTTAATCTATTTCATTCTTTTAAATTTTGGATTCACCCCTAAAACTCACCACAAATGTGAAGGCTTTAGGAGACACAGCCCTGTATTCAGGAAGACAGTCTCGAACACACACTTCAACCTGAGCTTCCTGTACACGATAACCTGTGGCATCGGCCAATCGACATACAATCCTGCAGAGAGCAAGAGAAAGCAGAGTCTTAGAGAGAGCTGGACGTGGCCGTTGGCGTTCACTGTTCAAATGAAAATCCATTTCAACAATGACTGAGTGGACAAACATGAGATGGAGATGGTTAGAGCTTCACCACAGGCATTACATGTCTGTATGTGTCTGTGATTAAATGTAAGAAACACTGAACTTTCACTTCATGCCCTGACGCATGTCTTCCTACGCTGTAGTGAGTTATTTATTTATTTTTTCTCCCCAATTTGGAATGCCCAATTCCAAATGCGCTCTCAGTCCTCGAGGCGACGGAGGACGAATCTCAGTCTCAATCTCAGTGCCTCCGCATCTGAGACCGTCAATCTGCGCATTTTATCACGTGGCCTGGGCGCGTTACCCCGGAGACGTAGCGTATGTGGAGGCTCACACTATTCTCCGCAGCATCCCCGCACAACTCACCACATGCCCCACTGAGAGCGAGAACCACATTATAGCGACCACAAGGAAGTTAACCCAACGTGACTCTACCCACCCTAGCAACCCGGCCAATTGGTTGCTTAGGAAGTCTGACTGGAGTCACTCAGCACGTCCTGGATTCGAACTTGCGACTCCAGGTGTGGTAGTCAGCGTCTTTACTTGCTGAGCTACCCCCCCCCCCCCCACCTTAGTGAGTTATTAACCCTGTGCCTGTCTTCCTATATCAATTCTATATGTATATAGTCAGTAAATTTGCTTTCATCATAGTTTATGCACTTGTCTTCTCAACAAATAAAATTTTTATTGAACCCTGATTGATTTTATTCACATCCTGGTGTTTCCATCTAACATTTCACATAAAAATACATGGTTGGAAACCGCCAGGAAAAGGTGCTACTGAAGACTGCTACAATGAGCATTTCCAAGGAAGAACTAATGGCAGGATCCTTTACAATTTGTATTACTCCGCTCTGTTCGTGGCTTTCCAAATAGTGGTGGGGGGTTTTGATTCAGCATTCATTTTGATTGCATTCACCGATTGGTTCTGTGACCATTTCTGAAGGTTACATATTTACTCCAGTAGGTGGCAACAAATGAGCACCTTTTATGTTATGAGTACACTGAACTTAAAATAGAGGAATCTTTATAGCACCACAGAGACTGTGCTTAAAGTTTGAGAAAATGTACCAATAAATGTCTTACTTATAGTTGTCTCTGCATATTAAGCTAGGGTTCAGTTTATGGAATTGTGAAAACTGAGTTTAAATGTATTTGGCTAAGGTGTATGTAAACTTCTGACTTCAACTGTATACTGTATATATATCTGCATCAGTTTCACACAGAGGTGGGAGCAAGTCACACATGTTCAAGTCACAAGCAAGTCTCAAGTCTTAACCATCAAGTCTCGAGTCAAGTCTCAAGTGCAGTGCAGACAAATCAAGCAGGTCAAGTTCTGATGAGTTTCAAGTCGAGTCAAGCCACAGTACTAACTTAAATAGAGGTTAATTTTTGAAATAAATATTTATTTTTGCTCTGAAAAGATGAATTTATAAACATATCTTTACATTCTTTTTTATATGAATTGTATATAGTAAATTGCGTTAATGAACGTGCACGGCATTTTTTCGTGGGCACTTATAAATACTGTAAATACTTCTAGATACGTTATCCGAATTGTTTAGCTTTTTAGAATTAACCGGTTAAAATGTATAACACTGCCTGTATGCTGTGTAAAAATGCGGTCAGATTTTCACATTGATCTAACAAAAACGGCAGACGGGCTGAATGAAAATGCAAATTCGCTCTCTGACAGTAGGTGGCGCTTATGGAACAGCAGAAATGTAGCTGTTACCCTGGTAACGCCTGTACACAAAGCAGCCCTGCGCTTATAAACACTACTTTATTAGGCATTATACGGAGGTAAGATGAAAAAAAAAAATGCCATCGAAACTTTTCTGAAGACAGTCAGTTCCCTAAAGAGATACATTTATATAAAATAGTCATAAAGGTATTGCATTCAAGGGCTTTAGTTAAAGTCTTCAGAAGTCCTAATCACTATGAGAGCACTTGGATATCGTCACGAGTCATTCTGTATATTTTATACTACTTGTCACGTTTTAAATAAAGTGTTGTGACTGCATATCTGCCTGTTATGTTTTTATATTGCCAACAAATGGTTATGGTATATTGTTGACTGTTGAGAAGGTTTAGAAAAGGCACACACATTTAGAGGCAATGTCGGGTAATTTCAAACTTGTCGCGCTACAAAACATGAGATTAATCGCGAATCATTTTAGTTTACTGACAACCCTCAAACATTTGAACAGTAATTTTACATATTAATCTTTCTGGATAATGAAATGATAACGAAATTATTTACTTACCTTTCCTTGTGGTTTTTGAAATGTCTGATGAAATTCGAGGTTGTGGTGGATTTATCGGGCAAATCTCTTTTTATTCACACGGTCCAATTCGAAATCTTTATATCCAAAGGAGATTATTTGGGAACTCATCAATAATCAATCAAGTCATTTTGGCACGTTGTGAGCGCAGCGTTACCTGCGCAGATGCAGATCAGTGGTGCTGGTGGGCTTACATTTTTGCATATAAATTAGTTGATGTAGCAATATTTATTAAACACATTTCATTACTGTTTATAATAAGTTATTGAAAATAATAATAATAAAAAACATTCAAGTCATTGTCGAGTCATGCAGTTCAAGTCAAGTGTTGAGTAGCTGGTTCTCAAGTCAAGTCATTTTCTTCAATTTAGTCAAGCAAGTCACAAGTCCTTAACCTGTTGATGTGCATGGCCCCCAAATATTGGATATATTCCAAGAAGCGTTAATGAAGTGCCAAATGAGACACCTTATGGTGCTACGCCCATTCACAAACTACTCAGTTTATGCAGCAATGCATTTTGCATACTGCTGCTCTGCACGGGCTCTGAGTAGTGCTTATTCGCATTGCTCCACGATCGCGCTAAACTTGAAGAATTTTTAGCACACGTGTACTGCTGAAAATATTTTGTTAGAAAATTCCATGACTTTTCCAAAACATTCAGTTAACTTGTTTTTCCATGACATTTCCAGGTTTTCTCACCCACACCTATCATATCACTTCCAAAGATATGGATTGAAACACTACAGTGACATGGATTACTTTTATGATGCTTGTATGTGCTTTTTGCAGTGTCAAAATTCTGGCACCCATTCACTTGCATTGTATGGACCTACAGAGCTGAGATATTCTTCTAAAAATCATACTTTGTGTTCTGCAGAAGAAAAAATGTCATACACATCTGGGATGGAATGAGGGTGAATAAATGATGATAGAATTTTCATTTTTGGGTGAACTGTCCCTTCAAAACAAGAAAAAGTTACTTGAGAAGCAGAACGACAACAGACATTAAGTCTAGTTTTCAGAGAAATCAAACAAAAATTGGTGCAGTTTATGCTTAATACAAGAACAATGAGGTAAGAAAAAAATTTGTTTTCCCTTTGAATCAAGTTTTCATTCTTACCCCAAAGGCAAATCGTTTTTTTTTTTTTTTTTTTTTTTGTGCTATAAGCATAAAAGCTACTAAATTTTGTTAGATTTCTCTGAAAACAAGACATCTTATATAATTATGCTTCTCAAGTAAATGTACCTTGTTTTAAGAATGTTTAGATATTTTTCACCAGTTGTTCACCACTTAAACAATGGAAGTGAATGAGAATGAAATTTAAAGATTCATTCAGAGCCACATTTTGTTTACGCATGAACCACCACAATGCAAAAATATTGCTTTCTTACTCAGTATGTTTGTTCTATTTTCCAGTAAAAATATCTAAATATTTTTAAAGCTGAAGTGTATAATTTCTGCGGCACTGAAAATTCCGGCCGAACAGCCTTTTCGAACACTCCGCCGATCAAACAAGCAGATAGACTTGTCCCCTTACTCATACCATTGGTCGTGTTAATGTTATTGTGTTGAGCCGGACGGGTTACTTAAAACAAACAGTGGAATCTTTATAGCACCACAGACTGTGTTTACAGTTTGAGAAAATTTACCAATAAATGGCTTACTTATAGTTGTCTCTGCATATTGAGCTGGGAAAGGAGAAAGCACTCAACACCGAAAAAGTTAAGATATTAAGCCTTACTGAAGAGAAATCAGACAAAGTTTCTAACACTTAAGTTATTTCATATTATTAACTATTTTTACATGACGGTCAGATGGTCTTTTCCTGTCTACGTGGGTGGTTCTTGGTGAGAACATGCTGCAAATTAGACCAAACTTCATACTGATGCATAGTCAAATGCATAATACGTAATTAAATAACAGAAAGAGGTTTGTAACAAACACTCACTGTTCAGCACTGATGTAGTCCTCTTCTATGGGCTGACAGGCCACTTTTCCAATCCGGACTCCGTTCTGGATGTCTTTGAACTGAAGGCCTAGATTCTCTCCGGTGATGGTGAGTCTGGTCCCGCCCTGTCGTGGACCAGTCTCAGGAGTCAACTGGACCAGAATATAAAGACGTTACTGAACGTGTTTCTCGCTAGAGTGGTCTTAAAAGACACTTGACGTGAAATATAACGATCATTTTCTGCTAAGGCACTAGGACAGGAGACCATCTAAATGCCCCAAATGACCTAAACTTGCGACATCTTCAGCAAAGCAACACACGATACTATCGAAATGCAAATTACACCATCACTCACTTTCCAAACAGAGAAAACGAGAAGAGCGCAGCAAACACAGATGCGTAATTAGTTTCAGAGGGACTGCTTTAATATGGCATTCGAACATTTCCACAGATAGACAAATGAATAAAAAGCACGAAAATAAAGCAAAAGAGAGAGATAAACGAATTGAAAAAGAGATAAAAGGTGCACATCTTCTCTCAAAGTGCATGTAGTGTGATAATAATCCATGTGATTTATTAATTTCTCTTCAAATTAAATTAACACCTAATCTAATACGTAAAAAGACGGTGGCAGAACTGGAGAGATGAGAGGATGAGAAATCGAAGGAGGGGAACAAAGGAAGAGTTTAATTGACACAAGGGGATGTAATTTTAGTAAGTAGATGTTCTGAGAGTTAATATTCAGTTGAAGTCCTTATAACGCTGGAGAGAAAATGTCAATGATTTAAACAACTTTACAGCTCCAATAATACATGACTTTGAACTGAAGAATTTATGTAAGTGCTTTTATAAAATTATAAGCTTCACATTTCTGCTTTTAAATCCTCTTAAAATTGGCCCCTTTCACTTCTATTGTAAGTGCCTCACTGTAACCTCCATTTGTACTTTTTTTTTTTTTTTTTAAAGAAAAGGAGGGACGAGTCAAAATGTATTTTTGTGGTAATCAACATTATGCCACAAATGCTGTCGATTGAACTTTACTTGTATTGAACCCGGAACATTCCTTTAAGGGGCATTATTTGCCACGGGTTTACGTCAAATAATTCAATTT
The DNA here is from genome assembly GCF_019703515.2 of Myxocyprinus asiaticus. Lineage (NCBI taxonomy): Eukaryota > Metazoa > Chordata > Actinopteri > Cypriniformes > Catostomidae > Myxocyprinus > Myxocyprinus asiaticus. Next base: position 14,152,650 of record NC_059355.1, read on the forward strand.
AATAAATTCATTAATAAAAGTGCTCAAGATTCAGAATATATAAAATCTAACCCTTAAAATTAAATCAACATCAATTCATATTTTATGCAATAATATATATATATACACTATTGTAAAATATTAAGAACTATAACAGATGTTACAAATAAAAACACAAAATTCAAAGAAGAATTCCACATATTGGATTTTGGGGGCATTTTGGTCACTTTCGGTGGCATTTTGGCCCAAGCCCCCCTTAATTTCTGTTCTAATGTTCTTAAAGGAGTTTTTTTAGGAAGAAATATAAAATAATAAGTTAGACATGGCATACTACCATACTATTCTTACTATAGTAGGTAGAGCCCAAAATGTTCCTTGTCGCCACGGCAAAACCGCAAATTCAAGTCAAAAATCACTGCCAGGTGGTGCAAAGGGACACTTTTAGCACCTTTATTAAGAAAAAAAAAAAAAAAGAGTTGTTACTATTATTATAATTTTTTAAAGGAATATCACGGGTTCAATACAAGTTAAGCTCAATTGACAGCATTTGTAGCATAATGTTGATTACCACAAACATTTTTGATTTTGACTTGCTCCTCCTTTTGTTTTATAAAAAAAAAAAAAAAAAAAAAAAAAAAAAAGCAAAAGTCTGGGTTACAGAATGGGGCCAATCTGTAAATGTTAAAATACTCACTGTTTCAAAAGTATAACTAACATTATACACGTTAATATGATTTTACTGTCACAAGAGCACATGCAAACAATGTGTAACAATGTTCAAAGGGACCATGCGCTTGCTCTGTAAAGGGTTTGGGTAACTCACCTTGGTGATGCGAGGGTGCGTGCAGCGGCTGTTGCCGGCAGTAGCATGCATCCAGGTGTGCTCCGGTTGAGCACATTCCTGTCGGAGAGAGCACTTCCTGTCCTGAACACACCATCCACACTCGAAACTCGGGTCAGACTTCAGACACAAACCGCAGCTCTCCCTCAACGCATTACACTTATAAAGGTGAGCTAAAGACAGAACGATTTCTTGCTTTACTGTACTTACAAAATACTGGTAATAAATCATGGTAATATCATCATGAAAACACCATGGCCAATACTTACGGGTGGGTGGTATTACCAAAGTCTTCTCATTTTACACCACAGTAAAGGTATCCAGTATATCATGATATACAAGTTATTTTTGCTGTTTGTAATATTTGCTTTTTTTTTTTCCACAGCTATTTTTTTTATTATTATTATTATCTAGTGAAATAAACACTCTTTTTACATGGAACTTGATGGATGCAGACAAAAAATAAGTTTATTCAATGCTAGGGTGTTGTAGGTGGTTGCTAGGGTGTTCTGAGTTTTTTTTAGCACATTACTATGCAGATACTAGGTTGTTCTGGATGGTTGCCAGGGTGTTGATATATGGTTGCTAGGGAGTTCTGGGTCGTTGTTAGGGTGTTGAAGGTGTTGTAAAATTTCTTAGCGCATTACTTTGTGGTTAACAGGTTGTTCTGAGTGGTAACCACGGCTTTGCTAAGTGGTTGCTAGGGTGGTGAAGGTGTTCAGAGAGTTTTAAGCACATTAATCTGCAGTTCACAGGCTGTTCTGGGTGATTGCCAGGGCATTGCAGTGTGGTTGCTAAGGTGTTGAAAGTGTTCTGTGTTTTTTTAGAACATTACTCTGCAGTTCACAGGCTGTTCTGGGTTGTTGCCAGGGCATTGCTATATGGTTGCTGGGGTGTTCTGGGTTGTTGCTAGGGTGTTGTAAGTGTTCTTAGCACATTACTTTGTGGTTAATAGGTTGTTCTGAGTGGATGCCACAGCTTTGCTAAGTGGTTGCTAGGGTAGTGAAGGTGTTCAGAGAGTTTAAGCACATTACTCTGCAGTTCACAGGCTGTTCAGGGTGGTTGCCAGGGCATTGCGATGAGGTTGCTAAGGTGTTGAAAGTTTTTTGTGTTTTTTTTTTTTTTTTTTAGCACATTACTCTGCAGTTCACAGGCTGTTCTGGGTTGTTGCCAGGGCATTGTTATATGGTTGCTAGGGTGTTCTGGGTCGTTGCTAGTGTGCTGAAGGTGTTGTAAGAGTTCTTAGCACATAACTTTGCAGTTCACAGGCTGTTCTTGGTGGTTGCCAGGGCACTGCTAAATGGTTGCTAAGGTGTTCTGGGTCACTGCTAGGGTGTTGAAGGTGTTGTTAGAGTTCTTAGCACACCGAGTCACGTGACGCCATGCGAGGATCGGACGTGTAATCGGCGAGCTCTGCGCACTTTGCTAGTTTTTAACACTTTTAATGACATAAACCAGTGAGATTCGATACACTGTTCCATAACTGTTCTAGGAGGACAATATGTCAAAGAATTCAAAATCCTTGGGCTTTGGAGACATTAAAAGACACTTACTTGCTCAAGTTGACGCCCCCGAGCAGGCCGTGGGCCTGGGAGTCGACTAAGTCAGGGAAATGTGGCGAGAGATGCTGAACATGTCGGCAATGCTGATGAGGGTCATTGCTGACTTGGAGGATCTTGCTGTAATAAGTTGAACGATCACTGCCATGGAGGCAAAGTTCATGGAGGTGGTTACAAGAGTGGGGGATGTCGAGAAATGGATTGATTATCTGGAGTCATCAGAGAGGGAATTATCTGCTAATCCGCTAGCGACCAAGATGGATTTGGAGCATGTCTGGGAGAAGTTGGAGGACATGGAGAACCATAGCCAGCAGAATAATGTCCATATCGTCGGAATTCGGAGGGACAGGATATGGTGAAATTCCTGGATGGGCTCCTTCCGAATCTGTTCGACGTAGCAGGCCATAAGCTGGAAATCGAGCGAGCTCACAAGGTTCCTGCTTGGCGATCCGCAGAGGGAGGACCCGATCAATTCTGGCCAAATTTCTGAGATCATTCGATAAAGATCTTGTGTTACGCGAGGAGTGAAGGAAGGCTTTCTTGGAAAAACCACAGCATTTTCTTGTTCCCAGACGTTGCGAATTCGACAAGAGAGAAACATGATCGATTCAAGGAATGCAAGAAACTCTTACATCAACGGAAGGTCGCTTTTGCACTGATGTTCCTGGCCAAATTGAGAATAGATACTAAGGATGGCCGCAAAATATTTACATGCCCACAGCAAGTGATGTCCTTCATAAAGACATTCGAATGAGTAAGCCATTTGGTGATTTTCATGTTGCTGCCTAGTGGGCCTGACTCACTGAACATACAATTGACTGTCCGAGGAAAATGGGCGCTTTTTTCGTTCCTTTTTGTGTTGGTTCTGCCTAGCGGCTGGAGTTTGTTTTGTGGAATAACACTCCCTCGGGACAATTGTGGATGAATCTGCACATTCTTGGTGCTTATGCCTCCTATCAGCTCGAGTATGTTTTGTGGAATAATTCTTGCAGGACATTGGAGTGATTAGGGCATGTGTTTCACTCATGTAACCACCGAATGGACCGGCTCACTGAACATTCATTTGACTGCCCAAGGAACTGAACGCCCCCCTTTTCTTTTGTGTGTGTGTGTGTGTGCTGGTTCCGCTAGCGGATGGAGTTTGTTTTGTGGAGGAACACACCTTCGGGACAATCTACAAATTTTTTGTGTTTTTTCCACTTATAGGCTGGAGTGTGTTTTATAGAATATTTTCTGTTTTGTTATTCTGTCTCACAGAATTTGTATAGAAGCACCGGACTTGAGCAATCTGACAGCAAATTTGTCGTGGGGACTCTCGTAGGCGTACATGGACGGTTTGAGTTTAGAGGGATGGACGCTGGTTGGCACTGTCGTGCACGGGGTTAATGTGCACATTTTTCTTTTTTCTGTTTGTTTGGTTTGGGGGGAAGTTTGGGATTTGATTGTTGCTCTAATGTTGGAAAATGGTCATTATAATTTTATTTTTGTTATACAATCTATTTTTTCTAATATGTCAAAATGTCAAATGTTAATATGAGTGGATTGTCTCTCTCCACGTGTAATGTGAATGGCTTGGGGCACCCCATGACAAGAAGGAAGGTTATTTCTCTTCTTAAACATTAGAAATATGATATAGTGTTTCTTCAAGAAATGCATCTTTCCTCGCAGGAAGCTGAAAAATTTGGGAAGATATGGGGTGGACATGTTTTCTTTAGTGCTGGCTCAAGTAAGAGCAGGGGAGTCATTAAGCTGGCAAATAAACATCTACAATTCAAATATCTTAAACAGAGTAAAGATAAATTAGGAAGAGTCATTATTGTTTTAGCAGAAATTCAGGGGCAAAGTCTTATTTTGGCAAATATTTATGCACCTAACATTGATGATCAGGGCTTTTTTATAGATCTTGAAGGGATGTTGCAAGCTGCTGGCACCCCTCATGATATAATATTGGGAGGAGACTTTAATCTTTTGATGGACTCAGTCCTTAATCATAGTGAAGCAAAAGAGTGTAAGCCCCCTAGAGCAACAGTGACGCTTCACAGGATGTGTAAAAATCTTGGCTCTTACAGATATTTGGAGACATTTGAACCCATCTGGGAGAGACTATACATTCTTTTCATCAGTCCCTAAGATTTATTCTAGAATAGATGATGATGTGTGAAAGTATATATTTTTTGTTGTTTGTTTATTTTATTTTATTATTATTACTTTTTTTATGTTCTAATTGTTGGTGACCACTGTAGTGCGTGTTTGTGTCAGGTGGGGGGTGTGGGGGAATATTCGGGGGGAGGGGTTTAATGTATATAATTGATTACGTATTTTATGTTATGTTTGTATGATTTATGTATGGAATAAATAAAAACTGTTAATAACAACAACAAAAAATAATGCTTTTAAAGAATTCTATCTTGATCTCTATAGTTCCACATCTTCGTCTACTGATGAAGATATTAGAAACTTTGTGGAACCATTAGATCTCCCTAAACTGACGACTGAGCAAAAAAATTATCTTGATTCTGAGATAAGCAGGAGCTTGGCTCTGCCTAGCGGTTGGAGTTTGTTTTGTGGAAAAACACTCCCTTGGAGGCCAGACAGCTTTGCCGCCGAATTTTTTAGATCTCATGCTACAGAACTGGCTCCACTTTTGCTAGAAGTTTATACGGAATCGTTAAAGAATGGGAAGCTTCCGCCAACCATGACAAGCCCGGATCAGTCAAATTCTTAAAAAAGGACAAAGATCCAAGCGAGTGTAAGAGTTACCATCCAATTTCCCTGATCCAGCTAAACGTTTCAACTCACTGACTCAATCCCAGTGACTCAAGCACCCATTGAATGTAATTGTATGGAAAAGAGCAACCAGTACCTTTGTTTTTAAAACATTTAAACATATAAATCAGGTGGGGTTTATTTGGGGCCTTAGCTCTGCTGATAACTTTAGGCGTTTCATCAGTGTCATGTGGTCAGTGGTGAATGATCAGACTCCGGTCACTGCCATCTCACTTGACGCTGAAATGGCTTTTGATATGATAGAATGGGATTATCTTTTTAAGATTTTGGAAATGTACAGGTTCGGGAATACTTTTATTGAATGGATTAAGTTACTTTATAAACACCCGGTAGCAGCGTTACAAACAAATGGATTACTTTCAGATTATTTTACTCTGGATAGGAGCACCTGGCAGTTGCCCTCTTTCCCCATTATTGTTCTGTCTTGCCCTGGAACCATTAGCAGCCACTATAAAAAAGGAGGATGATTTTCCAGGGGTGATGGGAGGAGGTGTGGCGCATAAGATTTTGCTTTACGCAGATGATATTTCATTATCCGTCTCTAACCCTACTAGATCTATGCCTTGCCTCCACAGAATTATTGATTCCTTTTCTAAGTTCTCAGGATATAGAGTTAAATGGTCTAAATCTAAAGCTTTGGCTCTGACAGCATACTGCCCGGCAACGGCTTTTCAGCTGGGTGCCTTCCAGTGTCCCAAACAAGGCATTAAGTATTTGGGTATTTTATTCCCAGAAAATTTTTGTGATTTAGTTAGAGTTAATTTTGACCCTTTAATAAAAAGGTTTTTGAGCGATGTGGGCAGGTGGGCTTCATTACATTTATCTATGACTGGGAAGGTTAATGTTATTAAAATGAATTGTATTCCAAAATTCAACTACCTGCTACAATCTCTCCCTATAGATGTCCCCCTCTCTTATTTCAAGCAATTTGATAACATAGTGAAGTCCTTCATTTGGAATGGTAAAAGTCCCAGATTACATTTCAGTAAGTTACATAGGCCGATTGACAAAGGTAGGCTAGGCCTACCCAAGATTTTGTTTTATTATTATGCATTCGGTCTCAGACATTTGGCTCATTGGTCGCTTCCACCTGAGAGCCCCTCCCTGGTATTGTATTGAACAGGAAGTTCTTGTCCCTATTTCGCCATTGCAAAGCCTTTCTATCAAACTAATCGGAGAACCAGTTTTAATTTCATATAATTTGATTCCACATTTTCTGTTATGTCTGTCTGGCTTGTTGTATGGAATCAATAAAAATTGTTAATAACAGAGTTCTTAGCACATTACTGTGTGGTTAATAGGTTGTTCTGAGTGTTTGCCACAGTTTAACTAAGTGGTTGCTATAGTGGTGATAGTGTCCTGAGTGTTTTGAGCACATAACTATACAAAAAAAACAAAAGACTTAAAACAGCAGCCTGTGGAGGTTTCTAGGTCACCATGTAAAACATATAACAGTGGTTGCCATGGTTACCTTGTATGTTGTGCGGGTTGTCGATGATGAAGTTTCCATTCCACACCACAGACAGATCAACAGGAAGATCGCCGATGTCACTTCCTTCATAGTTATACTGAAACAAACAAAAATAATCATAATTTAAGTAACGCAATAAAAAAAAATAAAAAATACAAGATGACAAAAAATCTTGTTTAGTCTAGTAGGTGGATATGGGGCCATCCCAAACCAAGTTTGGAATCTCTATGATTTACAGTCTTCAACGCATAAGTGTTTTCATCCCATTTCTGTACTCACACCATTGGCATATAATGCAACAAGGATTGCTGAAGTCAACTGCTTTTAGTAATAGACCTTCCTATCACTGTGTAAAAACAAAATATGATTTGACATGGAAAAATCCCTTATTAGTTGTAACTCATAATAGCACAAAAATTACTTGTATAAAATGGATAGTTCTGACTCTAAATTCAGATTGGATGAGCCACGTTCGATGCCGATAAACATTATAATATAACGTGTAAAAGTCACTGCAAGCAGCCAAGACTTAGACTAGCGAATTATATTATTTGAGTGAACAACAGTTTATTCCAATTATTAGATAAAATCATTTTTATTATTGAACATTGGTGTCTTCATCATATTGCTGGTGTTTTATTAAATCAATAAGCCACTTGAGGCCTTGTTACAGTGATTTTACTCCGCTTTTATTGTGCCTAATAACACCACTTAACCATGGTAAAATCACTGTAACGCAGCCTCGAGTGGCTTAAGTCCCTTTAGCTCTGAATTTCTAATTTTTTGATTTTGTGTAAGAACTCCAACACAACAAGGGTCCAAAGCAAAATAATGATAAAAAGAAATCAGACTGAACAAAACTGGCTACTTTGAATGACCTTATATTGTAAACAGACGAGTAAAGTATCTCTCGAGGTGATTGCAGTGCTGTATTCTTGACCCTGAGTATGTTATTTTACTGCATTATTAATGAGATATAATTTATTTAAGAGCTGTTTTTAATCAGGAGCCTCAGTGTGTAACAAACTACACAGAAATACTGCTGCTGCAACACACACACACACACACACACACACACACACACACACACACTAACATTAAAGGGCATTCACTAAGGCTGGTTTATACAACTGTGTCCTTTGATCTTACAGTTCTTTACTCATCTAGAGGAAATGTTAGCAACATATAAAAATAAAAAAAAAAGCTAAAATATTGCCATCAACTACCAGTCATAAAAACGTCTTCCATTCTTTTTCAAATATTCCTTTCTCTCATTAAAGTTTCAAGACAGTGTTCTCTCACGGGACATTTTCCCAAAGCAAACAAGTTATTTTATTTAACGTAATTGTTATTTGCTCATAATTTGCAGAGTGTGAGTTTTAAGGCTAAAGAGAATTGTGTTTTTAAAATACAGGATTTAGCTTATATTAAAATCAAGATGAAATGGCATTTGCAATCCCATTAACCTCCGCAATGTGACATCATAATAGTATAATAGAGTCGTGTACTATATTTTTAAGTCTTCTAAAATCAAACGATATCTTTGTGTGAGAGACAGAAATTTTAAGCCGTTATTCGTATCTTGCCATCTGCTCTAACTCTCCTTTCTGCATTCATGAGACTTCACAGGAGAAGTAGCGATGTCCTACTTGTGAACGAATTGTTCTTTTGAGAATATTTTCAATGAATCTGATTGTCCAATTCATAAAAAAACTATAAAGATTTGTTCACAAATCGGGACTGATCCAGTTCACAAGTTCAACTCACTGACTCAATCCGATGTCACACCTTCTGGAACCTTGATAGCCTCAGCACCCATTGAATGTAATTGTATTGAAAAGAGCAACCAGTACCTTTGTTTTTAAAATGTTTCTTTTTATGTAAAAAAATTTAATAAAATAAAAAAAAATAATAATAAAAAATATAATAATAATATGGGGGAACTAACACTTTACGAAAGTACATAGATTTAATTTTGATTTCATATTGACTTTATCAGGTTTGTTAGCTGTGCTGAAATCTTAATGCCCCAGACCTCCGTTACAACTGAAAAACTACTCCAGAGACAACGAGGACATTTCATCTCATCTGGCCCGTCTCTCTTCTATCAGTCCGTAAGCGACTGTAGAGTCAGCATGACTCAAGAGGAAACAGACACACAGAAAACACGTCTATACCCAGAGACAGAGAGAGTGACAGCATGAATAACTGAGTAGAGATTAATGAACGTACGTTACAACACTTCACTGTAATACCTCTCTCTGAGAGCACGATAGAAAATGGAGGAAAAGAGCGACGCATTTCAGAAACATGCAACGAGGAGGAATAAACAAATAAAATGCTTCAGAGAAAGAGTCTGTGTGGAAGGCGTGCTAAGAAATTGGTTATTTTAAGAACAGCACTAAAACGCACAGTTGTTAGGAAGCAAACCTCTTGAACACACACACTGCAAACACACACAATGCACAATACTTTCATGACTGCACCAAGAACAACTTGATTTTTACTTTTCTTTAAGAAACATGTCCACATTATGCTAGGGTGTTATAGGTGGTTGCTAGTGTGTTGAGTGTTTTAGCACATTACTCTGCGGTTAATAGGTTGATCTGGGTGGTTGCTACGGTGTTGGTATGTGGTTGCTAGTGTGGTGAAGGTGTTCTAAGTGTTTTAGAACATTACTATGCGGTTCCTAGGTTGTACTGGATGGTTGCTGGGGCATTGCAGTATGGTTGCTAGGGTGTTCTGGGTTGATGCTAGGGTGTTGAATGTGTTCTGAGTGTTTTTAGCACAATAGTATGTGGTTAATAGGTAGTTCTGGGTGGTTGCCAGGATGTTGCTATGTGGTTGCTAGGGTATTTTAATAATAATAATAATAATAAACTTTATTTTATATAGTGCCTTTAAAGAGCTCTCTCAAGGCACTTTACACAGAAAGAAAGAAAAAAAAAAAAAATCAGTCTGCTTTTTTATTCCAACCGTTACTCCTGTTCGGAGTTTACGTCCTACCTAAGTTTAATGGTGCAACATTAGCATGCGATTAATAGGTTGTTTTGTGGTTGCCAGGGTGTTATGTGATTGCTAGGGTGTTTTTAGTACATTACTCTGTGATTAATAGGTTGTTTTGGGAGGTTACCAGGGTAGGGTTGCACCAGCTGTACGTAAGATCTCACCTAAGTTGGTACGTAAAGTTCACACTAAGGGCTTAGTAACTACTAGTTAGTTTGTAACCAAGTCAGTGCTTAATTTGGTTGCACCACATGCTCTTAAGGCAAGACTTAACTAGTAGGTCGTAAGCTCTCCATAAAGTAATGCGTAGTCGCATAATATGACGTTTACCTGTATTGATCCAATAAACGGCCTTCAAATTTTTACACAGAAGTGTTAAAAAGCCGTCAGTTTTAAATCTGATCTTGTTACGGTTGATGTTCAAACCTTGTTTGTTCACGTAACTGTCAGCTGTAATAAATTATATCCCCATTAAAATACGATACGTAATAAAAGTAGATTTGATAAATAGTATGTTTGCCCTGTGTAAATAACAATATATAGGAACTGTATCTAAAATAAATAAGGGGTGATGAATACTAATACAACAGGCTGGAAAAATAGACATTTATTCATTTTAATATCCTATATATATTTTGAAAGTGTTGAAATTGGACACCAGGCAACGCACCCTGAAAACTGCACCGTTAGAATGGTTCCTGCTTAAAAGTTTTTTTCTCTCTCGTAAATGTAAACGAGTGTAAATGTCGAAAGGATTAGAGCCTGTCATGCAAAACATGAGCTCATTGATGTCAAAGTATCAGTCTGCTTTTTTTATTCCAACCATAAATATTTAGTTTATATGTAAGGTTACGTCCTACCTAAGTTTAATGGTGCAACCCTCAAATATTTAGTAGTGCGTAAATTGTGATTTAGTGACCATTTACGCAACAACTAGGCTAAGTTGTAACTTACGTATAGCTGGTGCAACCGGCCCCAGGGCATTGCTGTATGGTTGCTAGGGTGTTCTGGGTCGTTGCTAGGGTGTTAAATGTATTCTGAGTATTTTTTTAGCACATTACTATGTAATTAGTAATGTTAATAGGCGGTTCTGAGTGATTGCTAGGGTGTTCAGTTTTTTTTTTTTTAGCTTATTACCATGTGATTAGTAATGTTAATAGGTTGTTCTGTGTGGTTGCCAGGGCATTGCTATGTGGTTAATAGGTTGTTCTGGGAGGTTTGCTGTGCAGTTGTTAACATGTTCTGAGTGCTGTTTGTGCCTTCCTATGTGGTTGATAGGGTGTTCTGAGTGGTTGCTTACCAGCCCATGTCAAAAGAGTCCAACCTCAAGTTTCTTCTGGCCTCTAGATATAGCTCAGGCCCCTCCAATGTTAGTCTATGGTATTTTTTTTTCCATCCAATTTATCATCGTCCAGATGAAAATTGTAAGTCTGATCTCTTAGTAAAGTAACAGCACCTCTCCTCAACAAGACACATGATTTCAGGTATCATTAATGTATGTTGCACAAACAGTGCAGGAAGGGTAACGCAATTAAGTTTAATACTTAGTGTTAGGAGTGTCGAAAAATCCCTAACCCTAAATATATCAGCAATAATAATAGTACTGCTTGCCTACAATAATTTTGTTTTTGCATGGATTTGAAACCATCATGAGCCTTGGATGATTCTAGGCACTAACGATTTGATCTTCTGTTAGTTAAACAATGAAAAGTGTTTGGTTATCTTGTGTCTGATTGCATCTGTCTGACATGTATAGTATAGTAATTCATTCACCCTGCAGGCTGTATTTGGGCCGTTCAATTCAGATGGAGAGAGACTGACGGTTTGAGCAGGCAGTTAACCTCTCACATGCGTAGGAAGACTGAATGCTTGTCTAATTAAATAAACAAGAAACGACTCTGCGGGGTTGAAGAGGACAATGTGTTTGAGTGTGTGTGGGAGCAGCCCACACCAGACTTGTCCAACATACATGAAAATAACTGTCAATTAGTTGATTTAATTTACTAATATAAATGTTCTATTTTGAGTGAAAGCAGACACAGCAGATCTTTGTTTCTTTTGCCCTGTTATCTGTTGTTTCTTGGTCTGATCTTCACAAAGTTCCAGCAGTAATCATATAGATGCCTGTTTAAATCCCACCAGGGACACCAAATGATGTTGATTTAGTGTTGGACAGCTGATGGTTTAATGACCCCGTCCTTCCTCTGACCCCGGGCTATTGTGTCCTGAAGGAAGACCTTTGTTACTCCAGAGATGTTTTAACACCGACCCCTGTGGCCACAACTCTCCAAAAGCTTAAAATATTAGTAAAAGTGATTTAAGTTTCTACAAGACTAGGTGTTAATACTATATATCAAAACCCAAATCTCTCAATCACACATAGCAAAAAAAAAAATCTATAAAAATACATATTACAAAACGAGTAGTTCTGACTAATATCGGATGCAAAGATGTTGTTATTGTAATAACAGAACACTTCAGTTTTCCGCGTGCCACTATGTCTCTCGCCAGTGCGCATGACACCAATTTCGTCATCAGCAGAGTACGCGCAAACTGTCTGTGTGCAGCCCAGTTTTTCTAGACGCACAGACAGCCCGGTTTTTTGCGCCATGTTTGCACATGCGCCTGCCAGTTGACTGTGCTAAAAGAGTATCACAAAGCAATCATTAGTGTTCAATGCCCAAAGATATGTCCAGTACACTTATGTGACAAATGCGTCCGTATCGGTTTGTGGTCAAAAGAGTATACTTTGAGAGACTCAAATGTTCAAACATGCACACAGAAAAATGAAGTATATCTTCGCCTTTTGTTTACATGCCAGGCACTATATCTTTAAGCCCAAAGATTAAGGAACCATTTTATTAAAGCAATAAGACACTTTTGTCAAGCCTAACAACACCCTTTATATGTGACTATACTCACAATAGATCACGTGCGTACTTTATTGCTTGATTATAAAATTAGTATTTTTGGCACCAAAATATGATTGGATGAGTCGTGTTCGAAGTCATTGCAATGTATTGTAAAATAGTCAATGAACACACATGGGACCGCACATCAATAGATCTCTATGTTAACGCAGCAAGTGAGCTACAAACCATTAGCATTAAAAACTACACCGATCAGCCACAACATTCAGCAGTTACAAAAATAGTCAAAACAGCCTGTCTGGCACCAACAATCATGCCACGGTCCAAATCACTGAGATCACATTTTTTCCCCATCCTGATGGTTGATGTGAACATTAACTGAAGCTCCTGACACATATCGGCATGATTTTATGCACTGCACTGCTTCCAAACGATTGGCTGATTAGATAATCGCATGGGTGATTGTTCGTGCCAGACGGGCTGGTTTGAGTATTTCTGTAACTGTTGATCTCCTGGGATTTTTACGCACAACGGTCTCTAGAATTTACTCTGAATGATGCCAAAAAAATAAATAAATAAAAAATACAGTGAGGGGCAGTTCTGCGGATGGAAATGCCTTGTTGATGAGAGAGGTCAACAGAGAATGGCCAGACTGGTTCGAACTGACAAAGTCTACGGTAACTCAGATAACCGCTCTGTACAATTGTGGTGAGAAGAATAACATCTCAGAATGCTATTCTGAGAAGCGGGTTGGCGCTGTTTTGGTGGCACGAGGGGAACCTACACAATATTAGGCAGGTGGTTTTAATATTGTGGCTGATCGGTGTAAACCACCAACAACAATAGCAGTGATATACAGTAATAGCGTAGTGTAGTTGTTAAAATACACTACCGTTCAAAAGTTTGGGGTCACTTGACTGAAATGTTTCTCATGATCTTAAAAATCTTTTGATCTTAAGGCGTATTCTTAAATGTTTGAAATTAGTTTTGTAGACAAAAATACAATTGTGCCAACATATAATTTAATTACAAAACTTAAATTTAATAAAAAAAAATTAAAATTTTTTTTTGAAATTGATGACTTGGACCGAATAATTAAGAAAAGCAGCCACTAAGTGCCCAGCATATAGATGGGAACTCCTTCAATACTGTTTAAAAAGCATCCCAGGGTGATACCTCAAGAAGTTGGTTGAGAAAATGTCGAGTACATTTCTGCAAATTCTAGGCAAAGTGTGGCCACTTTGAAGATGCTAAAATATAATATAGTTTTGATTTATTTTGGATTTTTTTAGTCACAACATAATTCCCATAGTTCCATTTCTATTATTCCATAGTTCTGATGACTTCACTATTATTCTAAAATGTGAAAAATAAAAATAAAAATAAAGAATGATTAAGTGACCCTAAACTTTTGAACGGTAGTGTACATTTGTTTTTTTGTTTTTGGAATATTGATATTTTTAATCGATGCAGTCACTGTGTTGTTTTGGTACTGTGTAAACCAGGAAGTAATTGCGTTAACATAAAAAAATGGTGAGCGCCATTTTTGCTCTAAAATAAACAATTTTACTCCACTTACGGTTAAGTTTAAGATAAGGGTTTGGGTTAGGCAGTACGGTTAATAAAATATATACTCCCGTTGAAAATATTACATAATTTACAACTAAAAATACAACTCGCTTTTGGCGCCACTCTGTGGACATTTCACCCGGAAACTGGAGCATGCACGTGTCCATACGTTCAACAGTACTTCCAGCTTTGGCCACTAGCGGCAGTGATTCAAATTTACATAAGCACGGACTGATTTCAGTAGCAAAACCTTTGACCTGCTGTCAAGAAATATGGAAAGAAATATGGGCATAATTTTGGCTCATCATTAAATAAAAAATACAGTCAAATTAATAAATACTCAAAATTCCTTTTATGGCCAATTCTATTCTTAATTTAGACTATTTCAGCTTTTCAGAAGCACACATATTCTCTCTCTGTCTCCTGTAAGCATGTGCAGTTGGTCTTCAGAAGCCCCTCACTGTCCCTCAACGGCCCCCGGCTACTGTCTCCCTTCTCATCCTCATTTCGTTTTTCTTTACCGTAATATCTATTACTGCTGCTCTCTCTTTCTCTCTCTCACTGTAATTAATCATAATTTTTTTTATCGCTGTCTCCTCTAATTGGTTCTCATCAGAACACTTCGCTGCACCTCAACACACAGACACACAAACGCACACACCTGCTGCCCACCATCATCAGCTGTAGCAGATCTTTTTTCAATTCTTTTTTTCCCTATTCTTTTCTCCTCAACCGGTTTCCTGTCAGATTGAAAGAGCTTCATAGAGGATGATGAATTAAACACAAAGTCTGTGCTGATACTGACAGTTTGGCTTAAAAAGAAAACTACTAGGGCTGCCAAAGTTAACATGTTAACTGAGATTAATCAAATATGTTTAATGACATTACATTTAACACCGCTAACACATTTACCTATGACATTATAACTAGGGTATCACTTTACAATAAGGTTGTATTTATTAACATTAGTTAACAACATTAATTAACATGAAATAACGAAGAACAATACTTTTACAGCACTTATTAATATTGGTTAATGTTAGTTACAACATACACTAGTATATTTTTAAAATTAAAAGTTTTATGTTAACACTATTTAATGCATTATAAAATTATAAAATTTATTTTCAAAAATTAACATTAACCAAGAATAATAAATGCTATAAAATATACTGTGCATTGTTTGTTCATGATACTGAATGCTTTTACAAATATTAACAAACAGAATCTTATTGTCAAATGTTTTCATAACTAGTAATAGGCCAGTTCACATCAGCCAGTTCCATTAATCAGACAATATATGGCAATTTTATGATAATCGACATTGGTCGCCGATTTCTGTGTGAAATGTTTGTTTAAATTCAGTAATTTTGTGTATGGATCATTAGCTATTATTACATTTTATATTTCTGTATCTATCTAATATCCTTCAATATAAATCTTAACCCCATATTGGTTGAACACCAATTATAACCATTTCATTCAGTTGTGCTTGATTACTACTGATCGGAATAAGATACTACAGAATAGCTTGAATGCACTGTAAGTCATTTTAGATCAAAACATCTGATGAACGAATAAATGTAATAAGTGCAAAACACACAATAACCTGTAAAAACTCTGTTTCTCAAATAATTATGGTGAAAGACCTTCTTAACAGTTAATTTATAATCTACAGACTCTTTGTATTCTTTGAATTATTCTTTGTAGGATACAATTTAATTATCATCGCAGCGCAAGTATAAAACATCACCTGAATGCACCTCAAATATAAAATATATTTGGAGATTAATCATGTTAACCACAATAAAAATCAGTAGTTTAATTGTGATTATTTAAATCTATCGACAACCCTGAAAACCACATTTCCCATGATCCCCTCTCGCTTCCTGCCATCCACGTGCATCTGTATTCAGTTAGTGGAATGTGAGCTGTGGTTTTCCCATGTAACTGCATGCCAACACATGATCACAGCACTAACAGTCTGTCTGGACATGTGTCAGATGTCACGAGGAACAAGGTAGAACAGGAAGGTCTGTTTAAGAGATAGTTAGCCCAAAGAATTCATCCGAACATCTGCTGTTGTGTTCCACAAAAGAAAGAAAGTCATAAGGGTGAACTGTCTCTTTAAGACCAAAATCCTCATAGCAAACGAACACTGTAATGTCCAGGGAGAACACACGGCCAAACTAAAACAATGAAAGACTCAAAACACACCAAAAAGATAATAAAAGGGCCAAAGTCCAAAATAACACAGAAGTGTAGACGTGAGCCGCCCATCTACATTCCAAAACAGCTTATAATGTTCAAACTTTGCCAATTATATTTCAACTTTAATTCTAAACAATCTGTGCAGCTTTAATAAAACAAAAAGACACTGTTTGTGTGCGTGCGCATGCGTGCGTGCATGCGTGTGGGTGCGTAGTAATAATGTGTTTGATAGAATCTCATACACATGCAAACACACTTTGAGGACAGTGGATTAACTCTAGATTTGCATTCTCATTATGATTTTAATCCGCAAAAAACACAGCACACATTATCAGGAGCGCTCACACACACGTGTGTTTGTACATGCATGTTTATGATTTATGTTTATTTGATATGATCAGGTGACAATCATTCCATTATAAATAACCAATCAGCACTGATCAAGCCAGGGCGCTCAACTCAGATGACTTTACAATCCACTTCCCATAGTCATATTTTTGCTAAATAAAAACTGATATAATCTAAAAAAAAAAAAAAACATTTAATCTGAAATTGTCTTTCAAGGAATGTTTCAGGTTCAATACATAAAAGTTAAATTACTCACCGTTTCAAAAGTATATCCACAAGACATAAACATTATACACTGATCAGCCACAACATTAAAACCACCTGCCCCTCGTGCCGCCAAATCAGCGCCAACCTGCATCTCAGAATAGCATTCTGAGATTATATTCTTCTCACCACAATTACACCACAAGTACAGAATGGTTATCTGAGTTATCGTAGACTTTGTCAGTTCTAATCGGTCTGGTCATTCTCCGTTGACCTCTCTCATGAAAAAAGCATTTCCATCCGCAGAACTGCCCCTCACTGGATGTTTTTTGTTTTTGGCACCATTCTAAGTAAATTCTAGAGACTGTTGTGTGTGAAAATCCCAGGCGATCAGCAGTTACAGAAATACTCAAACCAACCCTTCTGGCACCAACAATCATGCCACGGTCCAAATCACTGAGATCACATTTTTTCCTCATTCTGATGGTTGATGTGAACATTAACTGAAGCTCCTGACCTGTACCTGCTGATTTTATGCACTGCAGCCACATGATTAGATAATCGCATGGATGATCGCTGGTGCCAGAAGGGTTGGTTTGAGTATTTCTGTAACTGCTGATCTCCTGGGATTTTCACACACAACAGTCTCTAGAATCTACTCAGAATGGTGCCAAAACAAAAAACATTCAGTGAGCAGCAGTTCTGTGGACGGAAATGCCTTGTGATGAGAGAGGTCAACAGAGAATGGCCAGACTGGTTCAAACGGACAAAGTCTACGATAACTCAGAAAACCACTCTGTTCAATTGTGGTGAGAACAATAGCATCTCAGAATGCGCTGTTTTGGCAGCACGAGGGGTACCTACACAATATTAGGCAGGTGGTTTCAATGTTGTGGCTGATCGGTGTACGTACTAATATGATTTTGCTTTGATAAAATCACTTCCTGGGATTGCCAGATTTATCGATGTTACATCGTCATGGCAGCAAAGTTGTAAAATTGGATATAACTATACACAGAAAAGGTTAGTAAGCAATTTTATCACACTAAAATCATGTTAACACGCATATTGTTTATGTCTTGTGGCTATTCTTTTGAAATAATGAGTATTTTAACGTTACGTATTGGCCCCATTCACTTCCATTTTAAGTGCCACACTGTAACCCAGATTTTTGCTTTTTTTAAGTAAAAGAGGGACGAGTTGAAATAATTTGTGCAAAATAAACCAATTAGTTTATACATATTGTAGATAAACATTATGTTGAAACCCCTCAGGAATATTCCAGTAAGATCCGTGTGCACTCACTGTAGTTTTCTGGCACTGTATACTGGAGCTGTTAAATCGGAGCGCTGTCACACTGTGCATTTCTCCCTGAATGTGGAAGATGCACTCATAGTTCCTCTGACCGGACTGAGGCTGCGGAAGATTCCAGGCAGACAGCGTGATCGGCTTCGGAACGCCGACAGGAATGTAGATCTGTGTGGATGGCAAAATCTGAGGACAATCCTGTAAAAGAACAAGTGAAAACAGTTATTTTTTAAATCAGTTGACTGAATAGACAACTATAGATGTCTTAAAACTCAAGACAGGGAAAAAACATAATTTGTGTTTTTGTTTTGGGATGTTCAGACAGTTTAGAAATGGTCTAAATTAAAATATATATATATATATATATATATATATATATATATTTTTTTTTTTTTTTTTCTGTAAATTTCAGTATTTTTATCACACCATTGGTTTCCTGCCATGTGTTTATTTAGCTTAACAAGTGACCACAATCAACCGGTCGGTCAGCCACCCACACACTTGTAAAGTGACAATAATTTAACCACAGCATCCTAACAGATGTTGACGGTAAAAACTAAATGATTAAGGCAGAGGAAGTTCACTGCGCATCATAAAAATATAATACGAAAATAGTTAAATGAACTGACCAATGACTGTAAATCTTTTGTTTTCAAAACACTGTACAAGGTACTGTTCACTTCCTACTACAAAAACTTAGACGTAGATCTGAGTATGGTCAGTAACCGAAGTTAAGAGATAGTTCTAACAATCTCAGTTAGGTATTAAATCTAAGCCCTTGTACACAAGTACACACTGAATACTACATGCTACTACAAAACTGTACACAATATGGTGTGTACACATAAATGGCTCATATACCCACTACCCCACCCCAAAACACACAATTTTAAGGGAGATAATCAATATTTTTGCTTAATTTGTCCCCCATATTAATTTGTAACCATAATACGGCTTTCATGAATCCCATCAGAAATCTAATGATCATTCTCAAGTCAGTGTGCTGAACTAATTTTGTTTAAATGCAACTGATTTAAATTCATTGATCTCATTTAAACATTTCAATGTTAAATTGTAAGGAAAGCAAAGCAACCAATCACCTTGTTGAGATGTAAAAGCCCTTCTGTATGTGATTAAATATGTACACGTGCTTTAGGCGCATTAACTCCCATGCACTGTTGGTAATGTACGCAATATACTCAGTGTGTCGAGATCAAAAGTGTTTACTTTGAAAGATGAGTGCTTGAATGTGCGCGAGACAAAACGGCACATAGAAAAACTAACTATACCCTAGCCTTTAGAATTTGACCAAAACTACAAGGCAACTCTTACAAGACAGCATTATGTCTTCCCTTTGTTACAGACTTTACATCTGAAGTGCGCCTATGATGCCTGAAAGTGCTGTCTAGGTAGGCAGCTCACTAGCCTGAAGACTGTGAAGAGTAGACAATCTCTCTCTCTCTTCTTCTCGTTTAATTATTCAAAGTGGATTAGATTTGTGCTTCCAGCTGCCCAATGCATCCCATCAATGAATATTACATAGAGAGAGAGAGAGAGAGAGAGAGAGAGTGAGGAAAAGATAAGGCAGGCCTTGACGGATATGAACTAAGAAGAAAGGAAGAGAGCAGAAGGGCTAAAATTAAGAAAAAAGGGGGTGAACAAAGCAGAAGACGACAGATAAGCTTTAATGGTGAAGTGCAGGAGCAGAGAATTATGGATAATAGGCTAATGGGTGACACCAAAGGCCATGTGACCTCGTTCCATGGGCCCCCGCAATGCACACGAGTAATGAGCGCTGTTGTCATGGAGACTACCGTGCTTTGACGCTTAAAACGAGATAAAATACCTGCTGAAGAATGTTCACCACTATCATCTCTAGCTTAACCCTTTGTTACGTGTCATCTAGTTGTTGCTAACTATCACCCCAGGAGTCGCGAGTTCGAATCCAGGGTGTGCTGAGTGACTCCAGTCAGGTCTCCTAAGCAACCAAATTGGCCCGGTTGCTAGGAGGGTAGAGTCAGATGGGGTAACCTCCTCGTGGTCGCGATAAGTGGTTCTCACTCTCAATGGGGTGCGTGGTAAGTTGTGCATGGATCGCGGAGAGTAGCATGAGCCTCCACGGTGTCATGCACGACGAGCCACGTGACAGTCTCAGAAGCGGAGGCAACTGAGACTTGTCCTCCGCCACCCCGATTGAGGTGAGTAACTGCGCCACCACAAGGACCTACTAAGTAGTGGGAATTGGGCATTCCAAATTGGGAGAAAAGGGGATAAGAAAAAAAAAAACGTAAAAAAAAATAATTTATGATAATATTTATTATCAATCTATTTCTCCCTAAAGTACAGTTAGTGTTACTATAGTAAATTCAAGGGTGGTGATGAAGAATTCTGTGCCGAATTCAAAAAGTTTCCGCTTCTCGCGCCTTGCTTGTTACTGATTCTCGCAAAGCTGCGAGTTTAAGAGCTCGAGCTTTAAAAGCTTCACGTTCGCGCTGCTCTGTCCATTGAGCCGTATCCATCTACAGATCCATACAGGTGCATTAGCCGAGGTTGTGCCTCCACCTGTGTATTTGACGCTGCTAAACCAGATACTTCAGATGTGTCGCTGGACTTCAAAATCAGATGAACCACGATACAAATGCGTACCAATCCGTATAATTGAGAAACAACTGATATACTCCAAGTCTAGATAAACGTTTTAATGCAAAGAGGAACTTGATGATAGATTTGATTATTATGACTGATAAACTTCCCCCATTTGTAACCTAACACCCCCCCCCTCTACTACTTTGCTCTCAGAGTCCCCTTGCATCCTTTGAACACCCCCGTTGAGAACCCCTGTTCTAGAACATCATTATAGCTCGTATGATCCTGGTGTGCTGTCAGCGGTCTGGAAGAAAGAAACTTAAAGAAACTCCAGCTGGCACACACAGCGGCGGTTATACATGCCAGCGCCTGTCTTTCCTGTGCACCTCGTTTTATTTTCCATCTCTTCTCAATCCGGTTCTTCCCTGCTTGTGAAAGCTGTTACTTTCTCCCTGTCTGTCTCTCCACCACAGTGTTTCTGAAATATACAGCATCATATGTATAATAAAAACTCCCACGTTACTGCTCACACTTTCTCTCGCACACACATCTGGAGTCTATTAGAGGAGACTAGTACGTTTCGTTTGTTCTACAGGCTTTGGAAACTCAAATTATGGGAGATTCCCAGCGGACTCCCCCACAGCCAATGAGAGAGCAGCTCTGTGTACATGATAAGCAAACGCTCCCTTTTCTTATCTCACTCTCGTCTCAGTGAAACGGATTGTGTTTCTCACAACTGAGAGGATGCGGACAGACATATGGGGGGCATGTGAAATTGTGTCTTAACCAGACATGGAGCATCAAATTTCCAGCATCAAGTGATTTTTCATTCCTCATTGACAGCAAAATTCAGAGCAAAGCGACAAAATCACAGAAAATCTGAACATACATGATGTTTAATATACAGCTACTTTTAACTGTAAAATCTGAGAAAATCTGAAATTTTAAATATCCTGGAAATATACAAAGTTTAGGAATAAAAAGATTAAAACAAATAAAATTAGGATGCAAAATGAATTTTCAGGTTTTACTAAATTTTGTATGATTTCTCTAAAAACAATATAAAAAATATCTTATGCCATTTTGCATCTCAAGTAAAATGATCTTGTTTTAAGAATGTTTGGATATATTTTTTTTTTTTTTCACTAGAAAACAAAACACAAACACTCTGTAAGAAATGTTTTTGCAGTGCAGACATTCTCAAATTCAAATAAGAATATTACTCAAATAGTTACTTTTATGTTAAATTGAACTTTTCACTCAAATTATTTTGCTAAATGTATAATTTGCCATGAAAAATGTTTGAGAAGGTGGTGGAATTCTCAACCAATGAGATTTAATTGGTTAAGATACAACGCGATGACAATAAAAAAGCTTTTTAGATTCATGTCAGGTAAAACACACTTTTAAAAGTGTCTTGAGACACCTGCATTCTGTTATTTGCACTGTCTTTTTAATGCAAGAACATGTTCGTTCTAAATTGACTTTTGTGTCTGGAGAACAAAAACTAGATTTGGACGTTTCGACAGATGAGTGGTGCAGGATGATTTAATCGAGTTACTTATGGAACAAACCACTCAACTCAAGAATCAGCAATAGTGGGGGCCTGGGTAGCCCAGCAAGTAAAGATGCTGACTACCACCCCTGGAGTCACGAGTTCGAATCCAGGGTGTGCTGAGTGACTCCAGCCAGGTCCCCTAAGCAACCAAATTGGCCTGGTTGCTAGGGAGGGTAGAGTCACATGGGGTAACCTCCTCGTGGTCGCTATAATGTGTGGTTCTCGCTCTCGGTGGGGTGCGTGGTGATTTGTGTGTGGATGCCGCGGAGAATAGCATGGGCCTCCACACGCGCTATGTCTCCGCGGTAACGCGCTCAACAATCCGCGTGATAAGATGCGCAGATTGACGGTCTCGGAGGCAACTGAGATTCGTCCTCCACCACCCGGATTGAGGTGAGTCACTACGCCACCACGAGGACTTAGAGCGCATTGGAAATGGGCATTCCAAATTGGGGAGAAAAAAAAAATGAATGAGCAATAGTAATGGTGATTTATCACTTAATGGTTTAACATTGTACCACACACTGGTTCAGACACAGTGTCCAAAAAGTGATACGTTTCTTACCTCTGACATGTTGACTCGTCCCTCCTGGAAAGAGCAGTCGTTGGCATTCTGTGTGCACAAATGACGGTATTTACACCAGTGACACGGGAACGAGCCATTCACACATGACAAACACCTGCAAAGAGATGGCCAGGTGAGATATTGAGAATCAACATCAACAAACTCAAAATACTTTCTAGTATCTAGAGGACGAGAACTCAAGATAATTCTGCTTTCTCTCCTGAGCTCTACAGACAGACGTGTGTCCTTGTGTTATAACCACTCATGCTCTTTTTGCATAAAAGCTAGGGAATAAAAGCCGATTTTCAGGACCACTGAGAATTTTTGTATTGTAACATTATTTTCATTAGAATTAAGCACCAAGGGTTGCTGAGTTTCATTGTTTTTAAAATAATGTCACAATGCAAAAAACATTAATGGACCTAAATTAGGAAGAATTTTCTTGGCACAAAATATATTTTCTTATTTTCAGCTTCTTGATTATGGAGTGAAATTTGACCCAGAAATATTTTTGACTGCGATACAAAGTTATTCGTTTCAATTATTCAATATTCAGTCCAGCAATTTGTTCACTCTGTGATGTTTATTGATGCTTTAGGACAAAGAGCCCTTAAATCCCATAATGGTCTCACTAGATCCGTATAATTGACCAATCAGCTGCTGCGTTGAGAACAGCTTTCCAATCTGAGCACAGAAGTGACTGGTTGAAGATACTGGGCCTCTCTAAAAGACAATGACATTATAAAGCATTATAGCTCCATCATGTTGTATCTGAGTGAAAGAATATTCTGCTGGAAATGATGTAGAACAGCATTTCATCAGTTGGGAGTTGATTGCATAGTGCTGTTATATAAATGAAACTATATATATTTAATAATATACATTTCATTTTTATCTTTACTGATAATTTATTAGTTAATATAATATTACGTATATGTATATATTTATAATTTTAGTTTCAACTTAATATTATACCAAAAATAATAATATTGTTAAATATTCATAAATATTTATATTCATATACATTTATTTTAAATATTACTGTTATATTTTACATTATACCCAACAATTATATTATTGTGTAGCATTATTTTCTTCTGCCCACAGGGTCTTGGTTACATTAGCAGAAGCATATCAGGAGTTACATTCTGATTAAAAAAAATTTACTCTTTGATGTATTGGATTTATTAAAAATGTAAATGGAGTCTTTAATTCTAACATATTTAAACTAAGAATTAATTTGGGTAATCTATTAAAAACTGGCCAAACATTCTGGTCCAAAACTGTTCTGAAGTATTCATCTACATATAAAATGCATGAGAAAACAACAGCCACATGTCACTGTGTGTTTGTGTAGGTAATGATCCCCTATCGAGACACCATTTGTCAGTTTCTTAATTCTAGATTTCAAGAGAGATTTAATCTGCTAATCAGGGTGAACGAATCAAGAGGCCAGTCGTGATAAAGAATAAATGCAAGCAGGTTTAAGCAGGTCAGCTGCCATTAAAACATACATGCTTGAATGTTATTTCATTCAATTAAATAAAGACAATAAAGACTAACTGACCTTTAAATGGCAGCATAGACACAATATTTAATGTGGTGCAAATGTAAACATGGCTGTAACAGATACAAATACAATCCATTCAACAAAAATGTGACAAAATTGAAAATACATTTAGCAAATTCCCAATTATACAAAACAATTCCTGAAAACATAAATTGTTATTTAGCGTTGGTATTTGAGAATGGTTCCATTATAATAATAATAATAAAAAATGGAAAATACTAGAAATGAATGAGATTCATAATGTTCAGTTCTGTGAATTATTCTTATAGTTGATTGATTTTAGATAATATTTTTTGAATTAAATGTATTTTTATTACCCTATACTGCCAAATGTTTAAATTTATATATTCTCAATTTTGCTTCTAGCAAGTAAATTGATCTTGTTTTAAATATATTTTTACTGGAAAACAAGACAAAAATAGTTTTTTCCCCAGTTTTCCTTTTTTATAGCTTTTTGTTATTTCATTTATAAAAATAAATATGCTAACTTGTGCCTTTATTTTAATGAATTAAATTGCATTAGCTAACCCCATTGTCAAAAGGTTAGTTTCCTGTTTTAAGCATAAACCTCAACCTAAATGTTGTTTTATGCTTTTAAAAAAAGAAAAAAAGTATTGGTCAATTTGCAAATATGAAAATACAATTTTATGCAATTTTGCTTATATCTATCTGGTTTTAAATAAATTTGACTGGAAAACAAGATAAAAATATATTTTTTCCCCTTGGTCTTTGTTATTTCATTTACAAAATTACAATTTCATTTATATTATACATACACATGTGCATGTGTGTGTGTGTGTGTGTGTGTATATATATATTATATATATATATATATATATAATATAGTGAAAGCATAAAACAAAATTTAGGTTAAGGTTTATGCTTAAAACAAGAAAAACAAACCCATTTCATTTCACAATGGGATTAGAAAATACCACATATATATATATATAAGTGGTATTTTCTAATCCCATTGTGAAATGAAATGGGTTTGTTTTTCTTGTTTTAAGCATAAACCTTAACCTAAATTTTGTTTTATGCTTTCACTATATTATATATATATATATATATCATTTGCCAATGGGATAATAAAGATATCTTCTTTAAAATTTCTGGTAACACTTTAGAATAAGGTTCCGCTGAAAAAGCATTAACATTCCGTTAACATTAGTTAACAACAATGAATAATACTTGTACAGCATTTATTAATCTTGGTAAATGTCAATTTCAATATACTGTATACAATATTAAAATAAAATAAAAAATGCACGTTAACATTAATTAATTCACTATTTTAAAGCAAGGAAGTATCTTGTTTCAATGTATCTTGTTTAAAAGATTTATACTTGAAAACAAGTATAAATGTTCTTTTTCCCTGTTTTCTTCTTTTTTGTCCTTCCTTTCTCTCGTTGTCTTCCTTTTCCCTCTGCCCCAATCCAAAAAAGTGGTAGGAAAATAATAAATGTGACCTTATTTTTTTCCCGACCCCTCCAACAATCCCCGCAGAAGATTTAATCCTCCATCTCACCCTCAGCCCGTCTGGAGTGGGGGGTAATTTTAGGGTTTCCCCTGGTTTCCCCAGTCATGTTAAGCCCCTCACGCTGAGCACATCCCCCCCCCCCCCCCCGAGACGGGTGTTAATTTCAGGCTGTCCCTGATCTGTTCAACATAAACCCCCACACGCTGGAGGGTCAGAATTCTAATGCTCTCCTCTCTCACTATGCGAGGGTCTTTTTTTTTTTTACTCTCAAATTAAAATGCTTGTCTATTCTAAAGCCTCCTACAGACACTTCAAGTTTCCCTCATCATGGACAATCACAATTGAATCTCACTAAAACGTGAAAAAAAAAATAAAAATATTAATTGCATTTTGCATTAAGAAAATTAAGTTTGTTTTAAGATCATTAAATTTTTTTGAATTTGTACATTTGTTTTCAGGATAATTTAGCACATTTCCTGTAACATTCTCATTACTGGAATGCATCTGGATGTTTGGAATTCCTATTATTCTTAATGTTGATTCTCATCACAGTAAAAATGTACAGTAATACATTGATTTGTTATTTAAACCAGCACAGATTAAAGGCAGTGCAACAAATACGAATATGCAACAAATAGATACATTAATACTTATGTACTGATGTCATTATAATAACCCAACAAAAATTTTAATGTTATAAAAATATGCTTCAGTATTACAGTATTTTCACTGTATTACAGTGGAATATTTCACTGTAAGACTTTTTATTAAAATATACTATATATAGTATAATACTAGTATAGTATTATATAGTATAAAGTATAATACTATAATATATATAGTTGTACTTTTTTCGCAGTACAGTATTTAGAATGATTTTTTATTTTTTTTTGCGAATATTGGGGAAAATGTGCTTAATTGCATTGTCAAAATACAAAACCTATCAAGATCAAGATTTTATAAATCCTATATAAAACATTATGAACTATTTTACATTTAATGCAAAATATTCAGATATAAACAAATATTTAAGTTGGGGTGCACAATATATCAGTGACTGAGGTTAAAGATTTCAAGATTTTAGGTTAACATTTATATGAATGTGAAAGGTTAAGTGTAAACAGCATATATAGGTCCAATAGCTCATTTAGTTTCACCTTTTCATTTGAAATGGTCCTGAGGTGTGACAAATTAATTTTTAAAAGTCTCTCAATTAAAATTGTTTTAAAACATATATAATTATAAAAGAACTAGCAAAATGCTGTTAAAAAGAGTTTTAGACAGGGTATAGCATGCAGACCACAGGACATATCAATTTTTCACAATTATTTCATAACAAAAACCCATTAAGTACTAATTTAAATGTATCATTATTTCTTTCCATCACACTGATGAGAACTTTTAAAAAGGTTTTTGTATTATGATAATGTGAATTTGGAGGAATCCTAATTGTTCTAAAAATTATATTCTCCAATTTTTATTAAAGGGGTAGTTCACCCAAAAATGAAAATCCTCTCATCATTTACTCACCATTATGCCATCTCAGATGTGTATGATTTTCTTTCATCTGCTGAAGTCAAATGAAGATACGATGCAAGTGAATGGGTGGCAAAATTTGGAAGCTCCAAAAATCATGCAAGTCAGTATAAAAGTAATCCATAAGACTCCAGTGGTTAAATCAATATCTTCAGAAGTGATACGATAGGTGTGTGAGAGAAACAGATCACTTTTACATTCTTCTTCTTGTGTTTTTGGTGATTAACATTCTTCATGCATATCACCCCCTACTGGGCAGGAAGAATAATTTCAAGCAAAAAAGGACTTAAATATTCATCTGTTTCTCACCCACACCTATCATATAATTTCAAAAAATATGGATTAAAACACTGGAGTCATATGGATTACTTTTATGATGCCTTTATGCGCTTTTTGGAGTGTCAAAATTTTGGCACCCATTCACTTGCATTGTATGGAACTACAGAGCTGAAATATTCTTCTAAAAATCATAATTTGTGTTTTGCAGAAGAAAGAAAGTCATACACATCTGGGATGGCATGAGGGTGGGTAAATGATGAGAATTTAGATTTTTGAGTGAACTATGCCTTTGTGTTACTATTCAAATTAAGTGTGTGTGATATATACTCAAATACTTAGTATAGTATACTTAGTATAATAGTTTGTCTTTTCAGGAAAAAGCAATGTGACCTAGTTTTAAAGCACACTGCTGTTTGTGTGTGTGTATGGAAAAGTATTGTGTATCTGAGTTGCTGTTACTCGGAGGTGTGTGTGTGTGGGTTATCTCTCTGGAGACAGTACTGGGCTCATCTGTCCTGCAATAAGAAACTACATACACCTCCCAAAAGAGCCTGATCCCATCTGGAGTATCTTCGAAGCCACACATACACACACAGCAGTTCATTGAGATTTGGTTTAGTGGGTGTCCACTATCAGAAGGATTCTAAGCGCTGTCTGTTTTCAAGAGACTAACTGTCAATCAACACTCCAGCGGTTACCATGGAACCAGAAATATGACACCCACCCCTGAGTGGTGATGAGTTTCTGGGTAAAACGAAAGGACCAGAGATAAAGAGAGGAAATGGACTCACGATCTGTGTATGCTGCAGTTGTAAAAGGTGAAATCCACACTGGCAAATTTCTGCCCTGTTTCCCTCGATTTCAAATACAGCTTCACCACTTGAGTGTCTCCTGTAAAGAAAAAGGAGGAACTTAGCGAGATCTCTTCCATCTTCATGGAAGATATAACAGTGGTAAAATAGCCTTATGATGTTGTAACAAAGCAGTAATTCATCATGTAATGATGAAATAATATAGAACAGCGTTATAACCTTGCTCATAACCAGATGTGCACAAATCCCAATCCCGTAAACTATACCAGAAAGATTTTAATTGACTTAGATGCAGTCTAAGATTTGAAAACAAAAACATTGCCCCAATCACAGAAATAGACTGATACCATTTATTACATGCCTCTCTGGAATACTCAATTTGGAATGGTCAATTACACCATCCAGCAGTCTGATATTTCTGAAAAACAACTGCAAATAGTGATATCAGACCGGTTATAAGGGTATTGGGAGTAATCTTCGCTACTTCTCACATCCCTCTGCGATCTCTTCAAGTAGGCTAATAAAATTATTTAAACCCAAGATTTCATGTCTATTTATTTATTTAGCAAGTAGTTATAATAAGCAGTTAGACATTTTCTAAAAATGTATGGAAACAGAACCCCAAGGCAACCCAGAGGTGGAATTCAGCGGTTTCTGGAGACTCTGCAGTCTATTTTTTTCCCGTGAAATAACATTATTTCAACCATAATCAATATTTCATGTTCAACAGAACTCCGAAGGCAAACCGGAGGTGGAATTCAGCTGTTTCTGGAGACTCCGCTGTTTCTTTTTTGTCATGAAATAACATTATTTCAACTCGAATCAATATTTCATGTCCATTTATGTATTTTTTTGGTATTTGTCTGTAATAAGTGGGATAATGCACAGTCTGCCGGCCACTACTGCAAAATAATCGGGTTTTGTTTTGCAATTATGACTGGCTGACTGTATATTATCCCTTCTATTTAATAGTAACCTATACTAGATTCAGCCCAGTTGTGTTCACACACAGTTCCACGATCACACACACAAACACACGTGTTTACTGACTCTGGTGGTGTGTGATGGGTATGAGTTCTTTAGCTGATGGCGAGAGGCAGTAGATTCGTGACCCATGCATTGTTCCCTCAGTCTCTGTGTAATCCTCAAAGGAGCAGTCCACTCCTGCGGAAAGATCAGGAACATTCCGTGCCTGAAGAACCAGCTGTAGAATCAATGGAGAAAACAGACAGAATAAGAAAGCTTGGCCCACTTACACATATCTCATCTGTTCTGTCTATGACAACACTGAAGAAGATTTGTTTGTAAAATACACTGTCTGTTGCTCCATGTTGGGGTTTTTACTTTTTAATTTTTGTCATTTACAGTTGAAGTCAGAAGTTGGCCAAATACATTTAAACTCAGTTTTTCATAATTCATGACATTTAATCGTAGAAAACATTCCCTGTCTCAAGTCAGTTAGGATCAATACTTTATTTTAGGAATGTGAAATGTCAGAATAATAGTAGAGAGAATTATTTCTTTTAGCTTTTATTTCTTTCATTACATTACCAGTGGGTCAGAAGTTTACATACAATTTGTTAGTATTTGGTAGCATTGCCTTTATATTGTTTAACTTGGGTCAAACATTTTGGGTAGCCTTCCACAAGCTTCTCACAATAAGTTGCTGGAATTTTGGCCCATTCCTCCAGACAGAACTGGTGTAACTGAGTCAGGTTTGTAGGCCTCCTTGCTCGCACACGCTTTTTCAGTTCTGCACACACATTTTCTATCCGATTGAGGTCAGGGCTTTGTGATGGCCACTCCAATACCTTGACTTTGTTGTCCTTAAGCCATTTTGCCACAACTTTGGGGGTATGCTTGTGGTCATTGTCCATTTGGAAGACCCATTTGCGACCGAGCTTTAACTTCCTGGCTGATGTCTTGAGATGATGCTTCAATATATCCACATAATTTTCCTTCCTCATGAAGCCATCTATTTTGTGAAGTACACCAGTACCTCCTGCAGCAAAGCACCCCCACAACATGGTGCTGCCACCCCCATGCTTCATGGTTGGGATGGTGTTCTTTGGCTTGCAAGCTTCACCCTTTTTCCTCCAAACATAACGATGGTCATTATGGCCAAACAGTTCAATTATTGTTTCATTGGACAAGAGGACATTTCTCCAGAAAGTAAGATCTTTGTCTAAAGATGTACACTTGCAAACTGTAGTCTGTTTTTTTATGGCAGTTTAGGAGCAGTGGCTTCTTCTTTGCAGAGCAGCCTTTCAGGTTATGTCGATATAGGACTCGTTTTACTGTGGATATAGATACTTGTCTACCTTGATTAGCACTTTTCGCACCAAACTACGCTCATCTCTAGGAGACAGAATGTGTTTCCTTCCTGAGCGGTATGATGGCTGCATGAACCCACAGTGTTTATACTTGCATACTATTGTTTGTACAGATGAATGTGGTACCTTCAGGCATTTGGAAATTGTTCCAAAGGATGAACCAGACTTGTGGAGGTCCACAATTTTTTTTCTGAGGTCTTGGCTGATTTCTTTTGATTTACCCATGATGTCAAGCAAAGAGGCACTGAGTTTGAAGGTAGGCCTTAAAATACATTCACAGGTACACCTCCAATTCAGCACACCTCCTATCAGAAGCTAATTGGCTAATTATCTAAAGGCTTGACATAATTTTCTGGAATTTTCCAAGCTGCTTAAAGGCAAAGTTAACTTAGTGTATGTAAACTTCTGACCCACTGGAATTGTGATATGGTCAATTAAAAGTGAAACAATCTGTCTGTATACAATTGCTGGAAAAATGACTCATGTCATGCACAAAGTAGATGTCCTAAATGACTTGCCAAAACTATAGTTTGCTAATATTAAATCTGTGGAGTGGTTAAAAAATTTGTTTTAATGACTTCAACCTAAGTGTATGTAAACTTCGGACTTCAACTGTATATATTATTTAATATCTAGCCTAATTCTCAAACAAACACACACCTGGACATCAGTCATGGTGACGGAGACGTTGTTGGGTTGGACGGTGAGTTCCACACACTGATCCACTCTAGAAGCGAATCTCTGGGATTCATCGGCTTTCTCACAGCGATCACGACGAGAACAACTAGAGACAAAGAGACAGAAATACATTTAAAGGAGAAATTCTCCGCATTTCCTTTTAAAAAAGTCCACTCATAAGCAGTCTAAAATTTTGATAAACTCAGTTAAAAAAAAAAGTTTTTAATAAAGAGTTCTAAACCTAAAACCAAACCAATTAGCTCTGCAATTAATCACATTACAAACTTTGATTTGAAGCAAAAACATTTTTAATCTGAAAAAAAAAAAAAAAAGGTACAAAATTGGGTACATAAATATTGTTTTTACTAAATTAACTACAATCTCATGGAGCATCACAAATTACATAATCGAATCAGAAACAATGGTACAATTTAAAACTATCAACATAATGTAATTAATTAGAAGTACAGACTAGTTTAAATTTATTGCAAAATGTTCAGATATATTCAAATATACAAGTAGCTGTGCACAATATATCAGTGGATGATAACATTATTGCCTGTTAATTGGGAAAATACAATTATTATTATTGTGCTGATAGTGGAATTACTGCTGACATTTTCGCAGATCATTTGTCTTTGCCGAGTATGTCTGTCTGCAAACTTTTAAAGGACACATATTTTGTTTCAAGTGACAACTAAAATTACTGGTTATCAGTACTGGCCACATTGAGCTGGGATTATGAGTCATCGGTATCTGTGATCCCTTTACACAAGTTCTTTGAGTGTCTTGAGACACTCTCAAAACACTATGTCATTTACAATGCTTCACTGGAACGGGCTAATGCTGTTGAACTCTTCTGCCGCAATTTCTGTTTTCACAGTAACAGCAGCTTCAGATTGGCGGATCTCTCTTCAGGATTATGGGTAATGTAGTTCCTCATCAGAGATTCGGCAATAACACCAGTTGTTTTTTTTTTGGTTTTTTTGTATTCGTTGAAATGACACTTACTCGTGACTTCAACAGAAAAATATATCCTCACTTAGTACCTCAGAGCTCATGGTTGGTCTATCTTGAAACGGCTATAAATAATCATTAAAAATAAATTTTGTACTAGAGTAAATGAATGGGATTTTTACTTTTATTAGCATTAACTGTGAATGTTGCATGGGAAAACACTTAGCAACCCTTGCAAATCTGTTTCTTTGACTTGTGGTTGTTTTGGGAAAAACAGACAACTTGCACAAATGTTTGCTAGATCACTGTTTTCTATAAGGGACAGCAAGAGTACATACTGTACACAAATAATCTATCAACTAATGTAATCTAAGCATTCAGACATTAACTGACATACAAACTCTATGGACCCCCAAAGGCAAAATTCAGACATCTAAAGCTTAATCTTCAGGGATCAGAACTAGATGTGACAGTTATTGTTGAAGAGTGGATGGTGGGACTATTTTTTGAGTTATAATTATATTATAACCAACAGTTCATCTCTGCTGCCAGAGTCACAATAAAATCCTACTAATGTTTCTCCAGTGAGCAAAATAAAGGAAGGTCATTGCCCTGTTTAAATGAATATCAATGAATATTGAATACACATGACTTCATTCTGTAGCCTGAGGAAGAGTTTGATAAACCCATGTGCCAAACTACAGTCGATTGCAATAAACAACTGCGTGCAGATGCACACAAACAAACACAGATGGAAAGGAACATCTCCTTTTATGTTCCACAGAAGAAAGGAAGACATACAGGTTTGGAACGACACAAGGCTGAGTATATGATGACTGAATTTTCATTTTTGGGTGAACTATTCAGACCAACAAATTTTAGATCAGCTGATGATTTGCAGTTTTACATATTTTATCGGTATAACAGATGCATGCAAGGAGGTCTGTAATTTAAGCTAAATGTGCATTACATGTTTACTTACGTGTTGTGAAGGACACACCATCCACAGTGAGGATCTCTAGAGCTCAAACACTCAGAACATGTTGTGTACTGAGAACAGCTCTCCACCGGCACACGTGTCACCTATAGAGAAATATACACATTATATGCACATACAGCAAGTGTAAATGAGTAAATGAAAGTTATATAGAGTACATTATATCATACACATCAAAGTAAATGAGAGTAATGATGCCGTAATGATGAAGTAATGCAGCACATCTGTGTTAAATCCAAGAGCAGCTTCAGGCCTCAAATGAGCACTGGAGTGTGTAAAACGTGTTTGCTGCTGTTCGCATGTGTACAAGTGTGTACGTGTGTGTGTGTGTGTGTGTGTGTGTGTGTGTACATATGGACAGTCCAGAATGAGATTATCATGCTCTGTGCCATATGACAGTTACCACGGAGATCAGTGTTTGATTGACAGACACTATGAAACCCTCCTGCTTTGGACAGAACAATATCACTTTTTGTGTGTGTTGGGGGGGCAGGACAATTGACAAAATATAAGAGAGATGGAACGAATGAAAGGACATCCGGACGACCAAAGGATAAATAAATGAAAGAGAAATTCAGCAACATAAAGCATCAAAGAATAAACAAATGACAAAGACAGAAATGAACAAAAGAATGTTTCAAAGACCAAATGAAAGACAGAAAGAATGAAAATATCAGTGAAAGTCAAAGACAGAAAAAATTATAAAAAAAAGAATAAAAGACAAAGAATGAACAATTTTTTTTTGAAAGACCAAAGAACAAACATAAGACAACTAAAGAAAGAATAAATGAAATACAAAAAGACAAAAATTAATTAAGAAAAATGTTCAAAAGACCAAATAAATGAACAAACAAAAGACAGAAAGATATACAGAGAGTACAGAAAGAATGAAAATATAAGCAAAAGACAAAGACAGAATGAGAAACAAAAGAGAAAGAAAAAGAATAAACAAAATACTGTTTGTAGGACCAAAAAAAAAAAAAAAAAGACAGACAGAAAAAATGAATGAATAAGACAAAAAGAAAAAACTAAATTTTTGGAAGACCAAGCAAAACAACAAATGAAAGACAGAAAGACAAAAATGAAAGAATAAACAAAACACAAAGAACAAATGAAAACTAAAAACAAAATGAGGAAAGATTATAAATGACAGATAAACAAACAAATAAAAGAAGAAATGTAGCACAAAAGAATAAACAAGAGAACAAAAGAAAACGAAAATAATGAAAGAAAAAAATGAAATTACCAAAGTATAAACAAAAGTATAAACAAATATAAAAAAGTATAAGAAAGGACAGATGTAAGAAAAGTGCAACAAAATTAAGTACAAAAGAAAGAAATGAAACAAATAAAATATGTAGAAAATAATGCTATTAGAAGAATGAATAAAACTAGTATTACAAAATTAACAAGTATGATAAAAGTACAAAATGTAGTGTAAAGAAAAGTATGAAAGCAAGCAAGCTATGGTACTAAACTCTTTCCTGTCAATCACTGAATACTCTGTTGAATGATAAAAACTATATTATGTTGCATCTTAAGTCAAATCTCAATCCAGAATGCATGATGGGAAATTCAATCCTTTAAATCCATATTCCTTACAACACACACTTCTTCCCCTGCAGGTGACACACACACACACATACACACACACAGGAGTGAGATTGAATGAATGATCACTGAGAACAGATCAGTTTACACAGATAAGTGAGAATGGAGGGAGCGAGAGAGAGAGTGAAGAAGACAAGCAGAGAGGAAGAACAGATGGTCATATTCTCATGATTGTAGGGTCAGGTGTGTGTGTGTATATATGTGGGCAGGTTTGGGTGGTTTACGAGGACATTTATTTAGGTTACAAACTGGTAATTACAAGGGTATTATGCTATAAATGTGGGTTATGAGGACATTTCTAGTGTCTCCTTAATTAGAATCGCTTAAAAAACATTAAACGATGTTTTTTTGAAAATGTAAAAATGCAGCAAGTTTTTTGTGAGGGTTAGGTTTAGGGGTAGGGTTGGAGGATAGAATCTATAGTTTGTACAGTATAAAAATCATTATGTCTATGGAGAGTCCTCATAAGGATAGCCGCACCAACGTGTGTTTGTGTTCAGGGTACATAAGCTGATTCTAACATACTTTGAAATAAGCTGACCATATGCAGTCTGTTTTTACGTGTGTGTGTGGTGAGAGAGAAAATGCAAGATGAAAAAAAAAAGATCATGCAATTAGGAGAGGCCTATTTGTCTCATGCTCAATATGAATATTTGTCATTTTAATCACTCATCTAGATCTATATTCTTCTCAAACCCACACACGCTGGTAAAAAGCCTGCAAGCTGTGCAAGGAATTAATCTGATATTCAGTGTGTTAATCTGCATCCTGCAGCCATTAGAGACACAAATTAAAGCAAGATGACTGACATATATCACATAGCACCTGATAATGGATTTCACACAAACTCAAACAGCCACACTTTCTCACTCATGAGAAATGAGTGTTTAAGTGCCTAAGGCTTCAAATGTCAATCAAATATTTGACATGCCGAGACATGAGCGAGCAACACTGACGATAACCACAAGGCTGATCTAAAAATCACCAACCTTTATGTGAACGGAATCTCAAACTAAATGTTGTGGCAAATGGAAAAAAATACTTTTAGACGAGTTCACCAGCTTTTCTATACAAGTCTTCAAAGATCTTTAAAGAGCCATGAGTTTGTTAGTAAGAGGACATTCACACACGTTCAACATTTATACAATATGTTAAAAAAGCTAGCTGTCTGTGCTGCGTCAAAAGCAGAACTGTTTATTACTTGACACAGCATCTTAAATGCACAACAAAACAAAGACCAATGTCGAGAAAAAAGGCAGAAAGGAAGGAAAGATATCAAGGGAGTAAGAGAAGGAAGGAAATGAGGAGTGAAGGAAGGAAATAAGGAAATGTGGGAAGGAATGAAGGAAGCTAAGGAAGGAAGCAAGGAAGGAAATGAAGGAAGAACCCTTTCTGGATCCCCTTTAATTTGCTTATAGAGCAAACAGATTTGTGGATGATGCAGTCAACATGGGATTGCATCATATCCTGCAACATCTGGACAGACCAGGGACATATGCAAGGATCCTTTTTGTGGACTTCAGTTCAGCTTTCAACACCATCAACACAGCTCTCCTATGGAATAAATTAACCCAGCTCTCTGTTCCCATGTCTATCTGTCAGTGGATCACCAGCTTTCTGATGGACATGCAGCAGCTATTGAGACTGGGAAATTCAATTAACTTCCAGCACTGGTGCCCCCCAGGGATGTGTGCTCTTCCTACTACTCTTCTCCCTGTATACCAACAACTGCTTCGCCAAGGACCCCCCTGTCAAGCTTCTGAAGTTTGTAGACGACAATACAGTCCTCTGCCTCATCCAAGATGAGTCTGCATACAGAAGGGAGGTTGAACGGCTGGCTCACTGGTGCAGTCATAACAACCTGGAACTCAACACATTCAAAACAGTGGAGATGATTGTGGACTTTAGGAGGAACACCCCAACATTGACCCCGCTCACCATTCTGAACAGCACTGTGGCAGCAGTGTAGTCATTCAGGTTCCTGGGCACTACCATCTCACAGGACCTGAAGTGGGAGACCCACATTGACTCCACTGTGAAAAAGGCCCAACAGAGGTTGTACTTGCTTCGCCAGTTGAGGAAGTTCAACCTGCCACAGGAGCTGCTAATCCAGTTCTACTCAGTCTGTCCTTTGCACTTCTATAACTGTCTGGTTTGGTTCAGCTACAAAATCAGACATCAGAAGACAACAAAGGACAGTTCGGACTGCTGAACGGATTATTGGTTGCCCCCTGTCCTCCCTTCAAAAACTGTACACTTCCAGAGTGAGGAAAAGGGCTGGAGAAATCACTCTGGATCCCACTCACCCTGCCCACTACCTTTTTTAACTGTTGCCTTCTGGCCAGCACTACAGAGCTCTGAGCACCAGAACCATCAGGCACAAGAACAGTTTTTTTTCCCTCAGGCTATCCATCTCATGAACAGTTAAAACTGCCCCATTGTGCAATAATTACATGCAATACACAGCTTAGTCAATTATATTTATTTAACATATCCAAACTCTTCTGCATTACATTCCATTGCACTGTATTTAACAGATTTGCATTTGTACATATATTTTCTATTGGCCTTTTTTTTTTTATTATTATCTCTGTCTTATTGCTGTATTGTTTGTGCACTGGAAGCATCTGTCACCAAGAAAAAATCCTTGTATTTGCAAGCATACATGGCAATAAAGCTCATTCTGATTCTCAAATGAAGGGAAGAAGAAAATCAGAAGAGTGACGGAAGGAAGGAGGGAAAGAAGGTAGGAAATAAGAAATGTAGGAAATTAGAAAGAAGGAAAGAAAGACAGAAAGAAAGAAACTCAATATACTTAAGATCCTTGGATAAAAAATAAAAAAAATTTGTTTTACGTAAAAAAAAAAAAAAAAAATTTAAAAGAAATATCATACATCTCTGCTAATCCAGAGCGTTTTAATAAAAACCTTCACACAATCAATACTCCACACACACGCGTTAATTAGTGTTAGACTGGACGATTCACTGTGTGCTGATATGAGGGATTATGGGATTAACTTCGCTCTAGATGATCAATGATTTGATTAGAAATAACAAAAAGGTTAAGACTTTAAACTTCAGAGCTTTAACAGCACACATGATAACCTCACCTCTCTCTTTCTCTCGCTCCTATTCACAAATTTACACAGTTCCCACACAAAAATTCGAGTTGAATTATCGATTGAAGAGGTCATATTTGACACTTTTGTACCATTTTCCCCTGAATTTATTATATTTATAATGTTAGTCTAGGAAGGTTTCTTGCACCAAAAGAAGTGGTCATTTTATCATCTCTGACAATGTGTCCTAACCAAACATGATGCAAAAAAAGTAAAAATGTAATTCGGATTTCAAACACACACACGTTTGAGTTTCATCCAGATGTGACGGTCATCTGGTTTTATCCGGAGAGCTTTAGGAGTTGAGGGTGTTCCATCATGTAGCGTTTCGCCCAAGGCCTCGCAGATCGGATGGGTGCGAGGAGACAGACTTTCAGACACTTTTTAATTAACTGCTGAAGAACAAGAGACCAATGCTAAATTATTCTGTCAATGCTTTAAATAGAGCTTAAACTTTTGTCCGAGCAGTGACTCTCAATTCTGGCCCTGCAGCTTATTATCTCGCGATGGAAAAGGAAGGAACAGGAAAAAATAGAAACTGATAAAAACAGAAAAAATTATGTTTTTTTTATTTTGCTTTTCAGGCTTATACTTACTGTAGCTACCATCATTTCATCTTCCAGGAGCACTCTGACATATGAATTAAATTAAAAAGGTTTCTTATTGAAATAATAACAGTAAAAGCATTCTTTAAAGCTAAAGTGTGTATTATCCACAGAAATATAGCAAGGTACAAAAGTAAAATACAGTATAAGTACATCATATTAAGTTCTTCAATGCATGTTAAGATCCATATGAGTGTTCTTGTGTGCATGAGAGGGAGAATAAATTAACCCTTCACTACATAAAACTGCATAACAGTAACTTATAATTTTCAATATACAAACCAATATTCAACATTTCTAAAAACACAGTCACAAACATAGTACAATCTCTTTAACCTGACTTATGGGGACCATCCTCACAAATAAAAGTACAAAATAGGGCTGCATGAGCTTGCATCAATAGCATTTGTGTAGAGCTGGTAAAAATATTGATTTTACAATTCATCTGAACGATCGCAACATTGATACTTAAAATCCTAAGATTGATCTTTTAATTTTACTTTAAAGTTTACTTCTGTTTACTATATCTGTTAAATAAATAGCAGCTGAACAAAGTTTGGGCACTATTGTTAGTATTTAAAATTAATATTTTCATAACATACCAAGTTAGAAGGTCACCTGTATAATATACATCATTAGCTAAGAGAGAATTTACTTCATATGCAAACAAAATGGACATTGTAACTAAATTAATCTGAATCAAATCAGATCTGGAAATCTCTATTGATACGCATTAGTGCTATTTTTTAACCTTGTCTACCACAGAAAAAAATGGGCTTGTCCTTTAATAATAATAAAAAATAAATAAAAATGCAGTGACAGCGACTGTTAAAGCAGTTTATGAATTATTCAGTAAAACATGTTTATTATTTGAGCTGTAAAGTAAAAAAAAAAAAAAAACAGTTACATATTGTAACCTCACATCCCTTACCGGTGTCCTTGCTCCCATCATGCGAAAGTTACCGGGTTTACTGCTATGTTGTCTTAACATGGTAAGTCTTAAAATAAAACTGTTAGTACAATTACATGCACTTTAAAAGTTTGAGTTTTGATTTCTTAATTTGAGTTCAATGTTTATTGGCTTGCCACATAAAGGACGAGAAAAATTATGTGGTAATTAAAATTCAAAAACATTCCTTTAAGAACAACAGATGTCAAATGAATGTCCTCACAAGTATGTGCGAAAAAGTTTGTGTGTATTTGCGTGTGTGTATTCACCTGTTTATCGGTCAGTGTGTATATGAACTTTAGGTTGGGGCTGAAGAGCATGTCTCGTAGAACCGGGCCGCCCTCGCTCACAGTAACGCTCTCGTACAGCAGCGCAGGTCTGGAAGGACTCACTGAATTAATCAGAATCTGACAAAACACAAGTTACAGCGAGATCATTAACATCTCATTAACATCTTATTAACACATCCGTAATAATTTTACAGACAGAAAAGCACTGACACAAGGCCAAAGGCTTTGATCATGAAAACACAAACATCATTACTGTAATAACACGAGTGTGTCATATATATATACACACACACACATACAAACATATATATATACATATATATACATCACCACACAATATATATATATATATATATATATATATATATATATATATATATATATATATATATATATATATATATATATATTTCACACACACACACCAAATAGACAGCTGTGCTCAAAAGTTTGCATACCTTGGCAGAAATTGTGAAAGATATTGTGAAAATATGACTGATCATGTAAAAAAATCTTTTATTTAAGGATAGTGATCATATGAAGCCATTTATTATCACATAGTTGTTTGGCTCCTTTTTAAAATCATAATGGTAACAGAAATCACCCAAATGGCCTTGATCAAAATTTTACATACCCTTGAATGTCTGGCCTTGTTACAGACACAAAAGGTGACACACACAGGTTTAAATGGCAATTAAAGGTT
This sequence comes from Myxocyprinus asiaticus, assembly GCF_019703515.2. Lineage (NCBI taxonomy): Eukaryota > Metazoa > Chordata > Actinopteri > Cypriniformes > Catostomidae > Myxocyprinus > Myxocyprinus asiaticus. Next base: position 14,193,431 of record NC_059355.1, read on the forward strand.
AATTTCCCACACCTGTGGCTTTTTAAATTGCAATTAGTGTCTGTGTATAAATGGTCAATGAGTTTGTTAGCTCTCATGTGGATGCACTGAGCAGGCTAGATACTGAGCCATGGGGAGCAGAAAAGAACTGTCAAAAGACCTGTGTAACAAGGTAATGGAACCTTATAAAGATGGAAAAGGATATAAAAATATATCCAAAGCCTTGAAAATGCCAGTCAGTACTGTTCAATCACTTTTTGGGGATCTCTTGATACCAAGCCAAGGTCAGGTAGACCAAGAAAGATTTCAGCCACAACTGCCAGAAGAATTGTTCGGGATACAAAGAAAAACCTACAGGTAACCTCATGAAAAATACAGGCTGCTCTGGAAAGAGACGGTGTGGTTGTTTCAAGGAGCACAATACAACGATACTTGAACAAAAATGAGCTGCATGGTCGAGTTGCCAGAAAGAAGCCAATGCCACAAAAAAGCCCGGTAACAATATGCCCGACAACACCTTGACATGCCTCACAGCTTCTGGCACACTGTAATTTGGAGTGACGAGACCAAAATAGAGCTTTATGGTCACAAACAAAAGCGCTATGTTTGGAGAGAGGTCATCAAGTATTGTGCTCCTTGAAACAACCACACCGTCTTTTTCCAGAGCAGCCTGTATTTCTGTAAAAGGTGCCAAACAACTATGTGATAATAAATGGCTTCATATGATCACTATCCTTAAATAAAAGATTTTTGCATGATCAGTCATATTTTCAAAATCCATGCCAAAATTGCACAATTTCTGCCAGGGTATGCAAACTTTTGAGCACAACTGTATGTATGTATATATATATATACACACACACACACACACACACACACACACACACACAACGAGTCTGTTAAATGCTTGATTCTGATTGATTCACGGACGTTCTAAGGTGTGCAATTATTTTTCAAGTAAACAGACAGCTATGAAGTAGTTCCAGGTCTTGACCACATAACGGTTCCATATCACCTTGCCAAATTATTTCAGTTATTTCAAAGAGCTCTACAGGCTACCACAACAAAATAACCAAATAAAACAAAGACATTGGTTAAGTACATTGGATAAGAATGACAAACAATGTCTGTAATATCCTAAATTTATTTCAATTTCGATTGAAAAGCGTCCTTGTGATCCGCACACACGCGCGCACACACACACACACTACCTTGTTACTCCAAAGCCGAAAAGCAGCAATGAAGGCTTCAGCTGTTTCAGAGCAAGATACACTTGATCAATACAACAGTTTCTATATTATCTGAAATATCTGTGGGAAACACCCTCACGCTCCCCCTCCCCCTCTCTTAAGCTCTCACACACACGTGGACACACAAACATATACGCATTATGCACACACTTACTCGAGAGTGAAAAATAGAGCCGTCATGTCAGTGCACACCTGCATCTCAGTAGGGCTGAAAACAGTTGTTAAGGTTTACAACGGAAATATGGCGACACTCGCTGCAGCTGAGAAGTGCTTAAACTTACATCTTGCCGATTTTGAAGCAACATTACTTCTGACGAGAGCTGCAACAAATAAAGGTAATCCCACAGGCGATCTCTCTCAGTTTCTGAGCTTCTCTCTTTCGATCCCTCAAAAACAAACTTGCACACAAACTCTCACACACGCATAAACTTGTTACTCCAGTAAGTCCAAGAGTAAAGCAGCGCAAGCCTCGCTAACCTCCATTGCTAGTTCTGAAGTGATGTTTTCAGACTAGCAACGAAGGCTCGGACTGTATCAGAGCAAGAGGCTGAACCCATGGTGAAGAAAGTAGTTCCACTCACAAGAGCGCTTTAGGGACAAAAACCAGAAAATGTCTTGAGATAAAACTCTGAACAATGTATTAAGGTGTGGTAACCATGGTATAAGTGGAATAATTGACTCTGGCCCGTTGAATTATTTAAAAATAAAGCACAACCGAGTCAAAAACGGTCCATCGTCAAGTATTCCTTACATATATATATATATATATATATACACACACACACACACACACACACACACACACACACACACACACACACACACACACATTATTTTTCAATAATTCAATGGTCCGTCATCAGTTATTCCTTACATATATTTAGTTATTTTGTTGTGGTAGCCTGTAGAGCTCTTTGAAATAACTGAAATAATTTGGCGAAGTGATATGGAACAGTTATGTGGTCAAGACCTGGAACTACTTCATAGCCATGCATTTACTTGAAAAATAATTGCACACCTTAGAACGTCCGTGAACCAATCAGAATCATGCATTTAACAGACCCGTGGTGTGTGTATGTATGTATGTATGTATGTATGTATGTATGTATATATATATATATATATATATATATATATATATATATGTACTAACTTTAAGTTAACTTTGCCATTAAACAGCTTGGGAAGTTCCAGAAAATGTCAAGCCTTTAGACAATTAGCTTCTGATAGGAGGTGTACTGAATTGGAGGTGTTCCTGTGGATGTATTTTAAGGCCTACCTTCAAACTCAGTGCCTCTTTGCTTGACATCATGGGAAAATCAAAAGAAATCAGCCAAGACCTCAGAAGAAAAAAAAAAAAAAAAAAAAAAAAACTGTGGACTTCTACAAGTCTGGTTCATCCTTGGGAGCAATTTCCAAATGCCTGAAGGTACCACGTTCATCTGTACAAACAATAGTACGCAAATAACAAAACCATGGGACCACGCAGCCATCATACCACTCAGGAAGGAGAAGCATTATGTCTCCTAGAGATGAACGTAGTTTGGTGCGAAAAGTGCAAATCAATCCCAGAACAACAGCAATGGACCTTGTGAAGATGCTGGAGGAAACAGGTTGACAATATCTATATCCACAGAAAAACGAGTCCTATATTGACATAACCTGAAAGGCTGCTCAGCAAGGAAGCCAATGCTCCAAAACCACCATAAAAAAAGCCAGACTACAGTTTGCAAGTGCACGTGGGGACAAAGATCTTACTTTTTGGAAAAATTTCCTCTGGTCTGATGAAACAAAATTGGAACTTTTTGGCCATAATGACCATCGTTATGTTTGGAGGAAAAAGGGTGAGGCTTGCAAGCCGAAGAACACCATCCCAACCGTGAAGCATGGGGGTGGCAGCATCATGTTGTTGGGGTGCTTTGCTGCAGGAGGGACTGGTGCACTTCACAAAATAGATGGCATCATGAGGAAGGAAAATTATGTGGATATATTGAAGCAACATCTCAAGACATCAGCCAGGAAGTTAAAGCTCGGTCACAAATGGGTCTTCCAAATGGACAATGACCCCAAGCAAACAAAGTTGTGGCAAAATGGCTTAAAGACAACAAAGTCAAGGTATTGGAGTGGCCACCACAAAGCCCTGACCTCAATCCGATAGAAAATTTGTGGGCAGAACTGAAAAAGCATGTGCGAGCAAGGAGGCCTACAAACCTGCCTCAGTTACACCAGTTGGAGGAATGGGCCAAAATTCTAGCAACTTATTGTGAGAAGCTTGTGGAAGGCTACCTAAAGCATTTGACCCAAGTTTAACAATGTAAAGGCAATGCTACCAAATACTAACAAAGTGTATGTAAACTTCTGACCCACTGGGAATGTGATGAAACAAATAAAAGCTGAAATAAATCATTCTATCTACTATTATTCCGACATATAACATTCTTAAAATAAAGTAGTGATCCTAACTGACCTAAGACAGGGAATGTTTTCTACAATTAAATGTCAGGAATTGTGAAAAACTGAGTTTAACTGTATTTGGCTAAGGTATATGTAAACTTCTGACATCTTGAGGAAGAGCGCACTGGCAAGAGTGTGTGAGGAGGGACGGCTCTCTGGCATAATGCTTGACGACAGTGGCTACCCTTTAAGGAAGGCTGAGGACACCTGTCATGGTACCCCAGACGGAGCATGAAAGGCAATACAACTATGTGCACTAACGGACGAGGTCGATCATTGAGCGCTGCATAGAAGTGCTAAAGCGCAGGTGTGTGTGGCTTATGTTTAGGTTGAATATGAATTGTAGCTATTTTAATGCAAGAGAAATATCATCTTTAATAATTTTGTTACATCAACATTTCACATTTTTGTACTGTCGTAAAGCTTAAGCAAAGTGAATAAAGTCAAGCTGTGCAAAATGATTGCTGGCATAACGTTTTTATTCTTAATGAAATAAATATTATTTCTGTAACCAGCTTGTAAATAAATAATTTATTGATTATATTGTGTTTATTCAGGGATTTACAGTATATTTATTTAGATTAATGTTAATTAATGATGTTAATAGGGTGTATGGTATTATATAGATGTTCATAAAAAACACACATTCTCGATTGTGTAGCTGGCCCTTCGCTGTAATAGCTGGATTTCTAAGGCAAGTCTCCATTTCTCGAGCTCAAGCTTATCCTTTTCCACCCTTAACTTCTCCATCTCCACTCTCATTATTTCTTTCTCCAGTAACACAGATTGGAGATCCGGATCTCTTGTCCTTCAAGCAGGTACAGTTGCCGTGTTTTTCGGAGCTGTCCGCGGTGCTAAAGTCCGGTTTGGATTCTCTGCAAGAGATGCAGCTTCATTAAAATAAAACTTGCTTCATAAATTTGTGTAGGCTACTCCATACACCCAGTGGAAACAGGTTCATTACTATTACTATTTATTAGCCTACTATTTTTAGAGGCCATGTTACCTTCATGACTGGTGTCTGACAAACTTGCATTTGATGTGGAAGAAAAACATGAGTCCTCTTCAGCTTCAACTTGCTTTTCTTCCGTTAGGCCTATATAGCTGACACTAGTGTCATAGCCTTTGAAAGCTGGCGAGTCGTCTCCAAACACTTCCATGATGATCGTGCTGTAGGGTGAGATTTTAGGAGTGGGTCCCCCACCTGTCTGGGGGTTTTTGAGCAAGCTAGAGTCTCTCCTGGCTGCCTAAAGAAGGTAATTTTATTTTTCTTCACTTTGTTGACTGTCCGACTTCCTAATCCACCCTCTGCTTCATTGACTGCCACTGTTATTATCTGCCAGACGTGTTGTTTTTTCTTATTAGTTATGGCATTGCTTTGTTTGCATACTAATATATACATATACTTAGTGTGCAGTTCGATAATTTTTCTTGTTTAACAGTCTGAGTAATACATTATTCTTTTTTTTCAACTCCACAGTCATTTTTAATCTATTCGCCAGTAAATTTAAGTTTGTAACCATAGCAACGTGAATGGCGTGGAAACTATCACTGTGGTAGAATGTGTCAGCGTGGACGCGCATAGTCTACGCTGGGTGTAGCTGCGCCTAGTCGTAGTTTTAGATGGTGCAACAGGTGTAATATTTATCACAAGGCTGGACGTAGCTAAGCCGTAGGGCTTATGCACAACTTTTTTACGTTCATCTGGTACAAACGGCCCCTGGGATTTTCATGCACAACAGTCTCTAGAGTGTATAGAGAATGGTGCGAAAAACAAAAAACATCCAGCGAGTGGCAGTTCTGTGGGTGAAAATGGCATGTTATTGACAGAGGTCAGAGGAGAATGGCCAGACTGGTCCAAACTAATAGGAAGGTGACAGTAACCCAAATAACCACACGTTACAACAGTGCTATGCAGAAAAGCATTTCTGAACATACAACATGTCGAACGTTGAGGTGGATGGGCTACAGCAGCAGAAGACCTCTCCGGATACCACTACTGTCAGCTAATCTCTACCTGGTCTGACAAATCTCGATTTATGCTGCGACATGCAGATTTGGTAGGCCAACTGTAGCCTCAGCTTTCTATTCTTGGCTGACAGAAGTGGAACCCAACGTGGTCTTCTGTTGTTGTAGCCCATCCACCTCAAGGTTCAATGTGTTGTGCATTCTGAGATGCTATTCTGCTCGCTACAACTGTACAGAGGGGTTATCCGAGTTACCGTAGCCTTTCTGTCAGCTCAAACCAGTCTGGCCATTCTCCGTTGACCTCTCTTATCAACAAGTTGTTTCCGTCTGCAGAACCGCCACTCACCGGATGTTTTTTGTTTTTGGCACCATTCTGAGTAAATTCTAGAGACTGTTGTGCGTGAAAATCCCAGGAGATCTGCAGTTACAGAAATACAAAAATCAGCCCATCTGGCACCAAAAATCATGTCACTGTTGAAATCACCGAGATTAAATTTTTTCCTCATTCTGATGGTTGATGTAAACATTAACTGAAGCGCCTTACCCATATGCTGCCTTATAATTGGCCAAAAGGTATCTAAGGTGGTCGCACACCAGATGAGAAGCACCATGCCACATCGCAGCTAGGACACGGCACAGGTATCAAACACAGGGCACGTCGATGCGGTTCAGGTTGCAGACAGTACACACAAAAGTTACCAAGGTTTTTCCCTTGTTCAAGAATGAAGAACGCTAAAGTAAATAATCTATGTCCTTTGATAATGATTTGGGTTGAATTTAATGGAAAATATGCAAGTTGCTGTTAATGAGGTTTGTTGATTGTCACCGTTATTGAGGATTGTGTGTTAAGGATTGAGGTCTATTGTGTGTCTACATCAAACAATTGTTCATACCGCCTTGCCTCGCAAGACATACCTCTCTCTTCAGAGGCAAAGATTGCTGGTAACTTCATATAAAAGTACTTTAAATGGTGACAAAATGAAAGTTCTCACATTGTGAATTGTCAGTTGGCTGAACTAGAAATTAGTAGTTCTCTCAACAAGAATTTAGTGAACAAACAAATTCACATTGACTAAACAAAGCAAACAAAACAGTGTACCTTCATTGAAAACAGTTGTTTCAAATTTTAGAATGCACTATGTGGTCTGCCGGACGCATCCGGTGGGTGACCCCCTTTAAAGGCAACATACTCTAATTATGTTGCCCCCAATCCAGAATATTTGGTTACGTCTGAATGCGGAGAACACCTGCAAACTCTCTCTCTCTCTCTCTCTCTCTCTCTCTCTCTATATATATATATAAAAAATAAATATATATAAACTCTTTTCACATTTATTTACAAAGTTCAACTGCTCAACTAAAAATGTCAGCATGAGCATTAATCATCATGAATAATTAAAACAGAATATTTATATATCAATTGAAGTACTTGACTTTTACAAGACAACTGCAGGCTGCTGCTTTCCCATACAACTAAAGTGAAAAAGAACTAGAGCTGTCAAGCTCCAGAAAGGCCAAAAACACTGTGCATTATTCCTATAATAGACATTAACACATGAAGATATTAAGTATGCAAGAAGGCCTTTTATGTACAGTTTCAGGTTATGTCTGAAGGTGGTGCTCACTTAATCCTACAGAGTGAATATGAGTGTAACGATACCCAAGAGAGGTACCGCATATATTACTTATGTAAATATGATCCAGAGACAGAAGGGAGCAGTTCTTGAATGTTTAACACATCCACCATTTCTCCTGCTCTCAATAAACACGCACCATTAAGTGAGCAACATCTCTGACTGCGATGCAGTAATCTCTCTCTCCTGAGAGTGCATTTATGTGCTTGAGCAAACAGTATAGGAGTATAGAGTATCTGTAATGTACTCAGCCTGTTAATATACAAACATTTCATTCCTCAAACCACATAAAATCAATTACGCATATACAACAGAGCAATACACACTTCAAATCAAGTTTTATTGCTGTTACAGGATAAACGGAGGGGTGTAGCAACCGTTATAACTCCTAGAAATGGCTAAGTTTGTCCAATGCACTTATTGTGAAATATTAATTCGATTTTTAGTTTTTTGTTTTTTTTTGCTTGGCAACAATACAAAGGGAAACAAAAAGTTAGCTATCCACATAAAATGACAATTTAAAGACCAAACATCAGCCTCTAAAAGGCACTCTCTCAGCAAGTCAGGCCGGACTACAGGGCCTACTGAATATTTACATGATGGAATTGCGTAATTAATATCCATAGGCCAAGCTAATGAGTAAACGAGAGCATTTGCGTGAGAAGTCGCGTTTTCGTTTGAAAAAGCATTGATTTCGGTACATTTGCGGTACATTGACGCTTCTTCCACTGAAAACGAAACTCTTTGCATGTTCACATACTTCTGAAAACAATGATGTCTTTTAGGGTTAGACTATAGTAATTATAACCTTTAGATAAAAACATTCTAAGTCTATGGTATGTCCTCATTTAGATACGCCAAGTAAACGTACGTGCATGTGTGTTGTGTAATCTTTAATAGCTCGAGAACTAGTCTTCCTCAGGGAGTAGCGGGCGATTACCAAACCACTGATGCCTAAAATGAGCGTTTAAGGATGCCAGACATAATTAAACAATGACATATTCCACCACCTGTCCCTTGATAATATTGCAGTGTCCACACACACACATCTATACAACATCAAGGTTTCTGAGATGCTTCTAGAGTCACAAACAATACTGAAGCCGTACCATCACACACACACACACACACACACACTGCCAAGAGTTATAAATCTGTTCGAACTGTTCCTCTTTAATTCAGCTCTCAACTCCAGCAGTAAAAGCTATCAGAGAGAGAGAAAGAAATAGAGTCAGGAAGTAGTTGCAGTCTTTAATGTTTTGATATTACATGAGAATCACTATTATATAATGGATTGTTCTGGTCCTGGATGCTAACTGGTAAGTACAGTGCACGCCCACTTTTTCAGCCATCTTGTTTCCTAAAATATTTTTCACATTTATTTTTTCCATAGGGATTTCATAAAATCTTTCTTAAAAGTGTTCTAAACCATGAACCAAACCAACCAGCTCCTAGGTAAATCACAACATCACAAACTTTGTTTTGAAGCAAAAAAAAAAATTGAAAATGTAATAAAAAGACAAAGATACAAGACTGTGTTCTTAACGTCTTTAATGAGGGAATGAACTACAATCTCATGAAGCACTGTGTATGACATAACTGAATTAAAAATGGTGGACAAATATAAAACTATTGATTTAAAAGTTGATGATTAGATGTATTGAAACGATGTAATTTAATATTAATGCGAAATATTCAGATATACACAAATATATAGATTTTAGGGAGACCAACTCTGATTGGAGGATCTTTCCCTTCAGGATCATGGGTAGTGTAGTTATTTTCCAGAAAATGTGCTATTAAGCAAAAAACAGAAGCATGTACCATTGATTATTAACCTCGGAGCTCACGATAGGTCTGTCTTTAAAGGTTTATAAGTTATCATTAATAATTACGTTTCTTAATACAGTATTAAGAAAATACTGTAAATGGGAGTTTTACATCCAGACCCAGACTGTTAGGTGGAAGGATGCCATATAATGAATTTGCTAAATGTTTTGATGAAAAAATTGTTTATAATATTTCTATTGAGTAGTTACTGTTTTATAAAAGAAGGTACTTGAAAACGTGCTATGCGGAATGCGTTGTGCCTAACAACACCTTTGTCTCTTTTACACATCGCAGTATTACTGGAAAATTATGAAGGTTCAGTACAACACACAAACACACACACACAGCTGCGGCATGTGTTGGCAGTGTGCTGACAGCCGTGTGGTCGCCAGGCAACCAGGTGGGAAACACATGCTGCAGCTGCGGTCTGGCCTATTGCCAGGGTAACAAGGAGGGCATCGCCCCCTGGTTGCACTCTGTGTTTGTGTGTGTGTTGAAATGGAATCCAGTGCAAAGCGAGTGAAATCAAAGTGAGATTGTTTAAAGGTTCATTCAAGCAAACCGCAACTGAACGTGAACACTGCCAATGAAGAGTGAAGGGTGAGTATCGATCGGTTTGTGTTAACAGCCCTGTGTGTGTGTGTGTGTGTGTGTGTGTGTGTGTGTGTGTGTGTGTGTGTGTGTGTGTGTGTGTGTGTGTGTGTAATTAACAGTGCTCTGGGGGTGTCTGTCTGGAACTTCTTTGGGTCAAACAGGATGTGAACTATATTTCAATGAAGGTTAAAGGATCTGTCTCCCACTGTGTCACGCTGCTGCATTTATCAAACTAGATTTTTGAAAGCCAGCAGTAGTTTCCCGCACAAAAGTTGACTACACGATGCAGCAGGGCATTTCTATGCGAATGCTAGGATGTTCTATGACGTTTCTTACTAACTGTTCCAAGTACCATGGTATTACCATATAAAGCCAAAACAACAGAATGGAAATTAAACTTATAAAACTCAATAATGAGAATGGTATATCATCAAAAAATCTAAGAGTGAAAACTGCTGCCACATTAAATGTCTTTAGAGTCGTGACAGAGATTTGATTAAAGGTTTTGCCTAGGACTGCTAATGTTCCATGCACACACAGGGACAGGAAGCAGACAGCATCAACTCGTAACAGACAGAAATATGGCAATTCACTTCCCCAGGTGGTCAGCACATTTCCTCTTGCAGTATACCAGGATTTTAACAATTTGTGTCCATTTACATTTTGAAAATGTTATTTGTAATTTATTAAAACTACATTCTGTTTTGAATGTGTGAATCTTCAGCTACACTGCAAATGAACAACCCATCAGAAATTATTCAAATTTAACTTGCACAAGACCTCTGTGCGCAAAAAAACAGAAATGAGTTTTGGTTCATTTCGAGTTGGACATGCCGGAAGTAATGATTCGAGAATCGCTCTGATGCAGCAGTAAGTTTTTAGACTGATTCAAACAGATAACTCGCAAAATTGAGACAAAGACACAACTCATAGTCATTTCAGTCATTCTTTCACTAATCAGAAAACATTGGTCATGCTGTATGTTTGTTGTCATGTGCAAGGAAGTAAAAATACCATTAATTTTTTTCCATTGGGGAATTTATTATTAATGACAACTTTGATACACCTTGAGAGATAGACCTAGCATGAGCTCCGAGGTTGTTAATCAAAGCAATATGCTTATTTCAACCTTTTTTCTTTTTATTATTGTGTTTAATAGTGGAATTTCTGGTGAAGAACTACACTACCTGTAATCCTGAAGAGAAAGATCCATCAATCAGAGAACCATAGTGCACCAAAAGAGCTCTGCAGCGACCACCCACTCCCATGACGGAATCAAGTGCTCTCACTACACCTTCAAAATACTTTTGTATGTGTGTATATCTGAGTATTTTGTAATAAATGTAAAATATATTGTTCTATACTTATATTCAACAACTCTGAATCAATAGTTTCATATTTGTCCATCGTTTTTTTCATTCGATTACGTCACTTCATGGGACTGTAGTTAATTTCCTCATTAAAGACATTAAGTACACAGTCTTGTATATGTCTTTTTGTCCGATTTTCAAATACTTTTACTTCAAATCAAAGTTTGTAATGTTGTGATTCATCTCGGAGCTGGTTTAATTGGTTTGTGGCTTACAACTCTTATGATGGATTTTTTTGAAATCCTATGGGAAATTTTATGGGAAAAATACCTCTAGAACAAAGATGACTGAAAAAGTTGGTAGGCACTGTTGCACTCTATAGAAATATGCGTTGTGCATTTATTGTCTCACATCACTTTCAATTTCAGACACAAACTCTTAGTGCAGTGTTTCGTGAACATCGGCTGAAGAACGCAGATGTTTAAGAACAGTTAACAGAACTGAACGGCATGAAAAACAAGTGGTTAAAAAACACGTGGTTATTCCTAAACCTAGTTCAGTCTTCAAATATTTCATCAGAACATCAAACAAATCAAACCATTTATCACTGATGTTCCTGTGTATGCGCATGTATTTGGGCATGTACAGGTCACTGACAGATGAAGCTTATTTTATGATCTACAGCAAGAATTCTCAAGGTGTGTTTATGACGGAGAATCTAATCCAACATTCTTTTTGTTTCCATGTCTCAACCTCGGGATTCATATCCTGAGTTAACCACAGCCAGCCAGACCCAGCTCTGTTCTTGATTGGTGTTGGACTCCACTGCTATGTGTCTCTGAGTGATGACGACTAAATGAAGCCGGTGCCAGCCAGACATCACTTCAGTCTATTACGATGGACTTCAGAGGATGAACTGATGCCTAACTCCAACTTTAAGACATCGGTTACTTCATATGCCACTGCCTGAAACTTGAACTTATGATGGACCCCATCGAACCTGACTGAAATGACCTGCCGGTTGAACTGCGATGCACCTCACTGATTTCTGCCTGCATCACCTTTGTCTATTGATGGACTACACTCTTGAAATGGAATACATAGACTTTCAATTATTTGCCACCAAAAGCCTTTATCAGCCAACTAACAAAGGATAATGCATCTATGTAAACTTCGGCAATTAATCCAGGATGGACTTCAAAAACATTAATCATTAATCTTACTGTTCATAAAAAAATCTTTGTTTAAACACTGGCCCTTAACACTTACATAATTTACAAATTTTAAACCATGACCTGCACAGCACACAAATAACTAATATTTGCATTACATTCATGTTGTTTAGTCAGAGGGGACCTGGCCCCCACAGTGAGCCTGGTTTCTCCTAAGGTTATTTTACTCCATTAACAAGCATCTTAGGGAGTTTTGTGTTCCTTGCCACAGTCGCCTTCAGCTTGCTCACAGGGGTTCTAAATACAATGATGTAATTATTAAATTTTTATACACAATTTACAATCATATTTAATGAAACTACAGAATGATGACTCTAATACTTTATAAATATGAGTTTAATTTACTGTTAATGCATGATTTTCTGTAAAGCCGCTTTGAAACAATGTGCGTAGTGAAAAGTGCTATACGAACAAAAATGACGACACAGATGTCTCGAAAAAACACAAGGAACATACAAACATACATATATAAATATACATATATATATATATATATATATATATATATATATATATATATATACACATATATATATATACACACACACACACACACACACACATACATACATATATATATATATATATACTTTTAAACACTGAATACTACAACATACATACAAAAAAGATAATGAAAACTGACAGGTCCTCTTATAGCATGTGCTTATGTGCAGTTGAACAGCAGATGGTTGAATGTATAAGCTAAATCACTCGTGCCCAACAATATAGACAGCCTGTCTCACTTAATTATACAGAGACAATACAGACAATACAGACAGATTTAATTTAATCGAAATTTGCAGTGGTAGGACTGTAAGCAAGCGTACCAACACACATGTATCTAGTGATCTAAATGAAGACATATCATACTGCATTACAAAGGTAAAATGCAGTAACTACACATTGTCAATTGACTTATGAGCGAAATTGGACATCTTAGTCTGTGATACAAAGCTTATAAAGTGAATAAAAGTAATTGTTGTTGTAGCGCCTATAGTGTTCATTTCACCAGGAAACTGCTGCAATACATACAACAATAAAAAAAAAAGGCATAAAAGTTATTTAGCAAAAATAAAGGTATAGAAACGTGATTCTACAAGACCAGGTTGGTGTTTTGGCTTTGTAGGGCAGCATTGACTAACCATCATCCAAAATCTATTAAAAAAACAAAACAAACAGTTTTACTTTATAAAACGTATTATTTTTTCCATTTGACGACATCCTCAAAAAGAGGTTTTATCAGACTGAGCTCACTTCAGGTGACTATTTTGCCCCCAAAAGACACCCAATTAAACACAAAACACGTCTAGCTGGCATTTTACCTGCTTTCTGTCATTATTTGAGTTTTAAGCAGGTTTTTGATGGTCTGCATCCTGTGGCATTTCCAAATGCTCCGTACTGATTCCAGTGCATTCAATCTCATTGTTCCACTGGGAGAAAAAGTGTTTCCTCTCCGCTTACACATTAACATCGCTGCAAGCACTCTCTCCATCTCATTCATAAGAGTCATTCGTTCAGAAATCAGGCTACAATGGACGTGGCATATGTTTGCCCTGTAAATTCAAAGAACAGACTTGGAGTCAACTGTTCTGGAATTGGGCTACATTAGTTACGCTGTATATTTTGCGCTGTAGATTCACAAGAACCGTCTTGTTAGAGTAATTCGTTCAGGAATCGGACCACAATGGTTGCAACGTTTGTTTTGCGCTGTAGATTTAAAAGAACCGGCTCAGAGTTATTCATTCCGGAATTGGGCTACACTGGTCATGCTGTAGATTTAAAAGAACCGGCTCATAAGAGTAATTTGTTCAGGAATCGGAATACACTGGTTGCACCATATTTTTCTCGCTGTAGATTTAAAAGAACAGGCTCATTAGAGTCATTTGTTTAGGAATCGGACTACACTGGTCATGCTGTAGGTTTTACACTGAACATTAAAAAGAACCGGCTCATAAAAGTCATTCGTATCATATGTTTCGCGCTGTTCCCAATCCTACTCCAGATTCTGTTTACGTGCTCTGGTCTAGTATGCTTCATGTTTCATACACAGACAGAATACACATCTAGTACACTGGCTAGAGCAATAGTGATTGTGATAATCACACACACACACACACACACACACACACGCACGTTTCTCGCAGAAGCTCGCCGATGAAGGGTTTGACCTCTTCTGATGGTGAAGGCACAAACGATTACAAGCCTTTTCTGGTAAGAGCAGAGCAATTGAAAATCCATTCATCCAGCACACACACACACACATTATACCGCCTCCATCTGCAGTTATTCTCCCACTAAACTGCAATCAGAAAATCACAATACAAACACATTATCATGAGAGCGACATACACAGCTCTTGCACAGTAATTATGACACACAAAGCACTCATCTCTGTAGAGGCCTGAACCACAGATTTATACACACACAAGCAAGAGATAGAAGGGATGATGTGAGGAACAGACTGAACTTTAAATTGTTGTTCACTGAAAAACTTCTACGTCGTAACTCGCAAATCTCATAAACACTTCTGCATATTCCAACTTGACACGTTCAAGGACAAATAGCAACCGACATCACTGGTGTCATAATCTATGAGCAAGTGCAAAGGAGATTTGCAAGATACTGCAGAGTGAAAGATTACCAGCAAATAACGACTAAAATTTCAGCCCGTTTCCCACAAAAAGTTACCGTATGATTTCTAAACACCTGGAAAATAGCGCAGGAGTCATATAAACTATTTAAATCATGCATTTTGTCACATGTGGTCATTTTATGAACACTTAAATTCAAATTTTCATTTCAACTGAAAAAATAACAGATGGGTCTATACACAACATGAGGCTAAGTAAATGACAGAATTTTAGTTTTAGGCCATGTCTGCACAAATTTGTCCTCGTTTGAAATACTCCGCTTTGAGTTTACTAAAGGCACTGTTTTCCAAAGTATGTGGTAAAGGCGTGGTCAAATTTATCTTTGCATGTTTAAATTTGAATTCAAATTTAAGCACTTTTTAATGCAGCACTTTATCCTCTGGGAGAGTGAAGTTAAAAAGAAACTTGCCATGAAAATAATATCCTTGTCCATTGTCAATATTCAGTGTAGATGTGTATAAAGCACCACCCCCTAGGGATGGGCACGAGTACTCGTGTACTCGGACGTGGCAGCAATAATCGATCATAAAAACGATGATTGATGGTGATCATGCATGATGTGACTTTTCACTTAATTCGAAATTCAGACTCTCCGAGTTGAATGGAATGCTTCATGAATTATCACAGCAACAACAATACTGAGCACTGCGGCTTTCCCCACAGGAGTGAACACACACACACACACACACACACACACACACACACACACACACACACACACCAGGTGTGTGTGGCAGTGGACTCACTGAAGCAGCACATATACAACAGCTAGACAGAGAGCAGCTAAATGGAATAGAATGCAACGTCTTCAAAACTGAACTTCAACTTAACATGCGTATTAAAAATGCGATGGTTATGGTGTCTCCTGTTAAGCCAACCGTAATTTGAAAATAGACAGTTCAGACAGTCACTAAAAAAACTGGTGCGCGCTTACTAAGATTACTACAGTAACCTGAAGGAAGAACAGACAGACGTGCGTTGTGCACATTCTTTCATTGAGTTGGGCAGTGAATCTTCACATAATGTCAAAATATGATGCATTATATTTTGATTATGCAATCTTTTGTACATTTTGTAGCAGATTATTTTATAACAGCCTATAATAATGAAAAGACGATACACTGGAACAACAAGACGCAATGTAGCAGCCAGAGGCATTCGTTAGACATGTTATAATACACTACCTTTCAAAAGTTTAGAGTCACTTACTCATTCTTTACTTTTTTTTTCTTCACATTTTAGAATAATAGTAAAGTCATCACAACTATGGAATAATAGAAATGGAAATATGGGAATTATGTTGTGACTAAAAAAATCCAAAATAAATCAAAACTGTGTTATATTTTAGCATCTTCATAGTGGCCACACTTTGCCTAGATTTTGCAGAAATGTACTCTTGGCATTTTCTCAACCAACTTCTTGAGGTATCACCCTGGATGCTTTTTAAACAGTATTGAAGGAGTTCCCATCTATATGCTGGGCACTTAGTGGCTGCTTTTCTTAATTATTTGGTCCAAGTCATCCATTTAAAAAAAAAAATTTTTAAATAAGTTTTGTAATAAATTAATATGTTGAGACAATTATATTTTTGTCTACAAAACTAATTTCAAACATTTAAGCATACGCCTTCAGATCAAAAGGTTTTTAAGATCATGAGAAACATTTCAGGCATGTGACCACAAACTTTTGAACGGTAGTGTATATACAGGTGCATCTCAATAAATTAGAATGTCGTGGAAAAGTTCATTTATTTCAGTAATTCAACTCAAATTGGGAAACTCGTGTATTAAATAAATTCAATGCACACAGACTGAAGTAGTTTAAGTCTTTGGTTCTTTTAATTGTGATGATTTTGGCTCACATTTAACAAAAACCCACCAATTCACTATCTCAACAAATTAGAATATGGTGACATGCCAATCAGCTAATCAACTCAAAACACCTGCAAAGGTTTCCTGAGCCTTCAAAATGGTCTCTCAGTTTGGTTCACTAGGCTACACAATCATGGGGAAGACTGCTGATCTGACAGTTGTCCAGAAGACACTCATTGACACCCTTCACAAGGAGGGTAAGCCACAAACATTCATTGCCAAAGAAGCTGGCTGTTCACAGAGTGCTGTATCCAAGCATGTTAACAGAAAGTTGAGTGGAAGGAAAAAGTGTGGAAGAAAAAGATGCACAACCAACCGAGAGAACCGCAGCCTTATGATTGTCAAGCAAAATCGATTCAAGAATTTGGGCGAACTTCACAAGGAATGGACTGAGGCTGGGGTCAAGGCATCAAGAGCCACCACACACAGACATGTCAAGGAATTTGGCTACAGTTGTTGTATTCCTCTTGTTAAGCCACTCCTGAACCACAGACAACGTCAGAGGCATCTTACCTGGGCTAAGGAGAAGAACTGGACTGTTGCCCAGTGGTCCAAAGTCCTCTTTTCAGATGAGAGCAAGTTTTGTATTTCATTTGGAAACCAAGGTCCTAGAGTCTGGAGGAAGGGTGAAGAAGCTCATAGCCCTGTTGCTTGAAGTCCAGTGTTAAGTTTCCACAGTCTGTGATGATTTGGGGTGCAATGTCATCTGCTGGTGTTGGTCCATTGTGTTTTTTGAAAACCAAAGTCACTGCACCCGTTTACCAAGAAATTTTGGAGCACTTCATGCTTCCTTCTGCTGACCAGCTTTTTAAAGATGCTGATTTCATTTTCCAGCAGGATTTGGCACCTGCCCACACTGCCAAAAGCACCAAAAGTTGGTTAAATGACCATGGTGTTGGTGTGCTTGACTGGCCAGCAAACTCACCAGACCTGAACCCCATAGAGAATCTATGGGGTATTGTCAAGAGGAAAATGAGATACAAGAGACCAAAAAATGCAGATGAGCTGAAGGCCACTGTCAAAGAAACCTGGGCTTCCATACCACCTCAGCAGTGCCACAAACTGATCACCTCCATGCCACGCCGAATTGAGGCAGTAATTAAAGCAAAAGGAGCCCCTACCAAGTATTGAGTACATATACAGTAAATGAACATACTTTCCAGAAGGCCAACAATTCACTAAAAATGTTTTTTTTTATTGGTCTTATGATGTATTCTAATTTGTCGAGATTTGATTGAGTTTTTGTTAAATGTGAGCCAAAATCATCACAATTAAAAGAACCAAAGACTTAAACTACTTCAGTCTGTGTGCATTGAATTTATTTAATACACGAGTTTCCCAATTTGAGTTGAATTACTGAAATAAATGAACTTTTCCACGACATTCTAATTTATTGAGATGCACCTGTACAGTTATGTCATTGGACCTTGAGCACTCGACAAGTAATTAGAGTACTCGAGTAGACAAAATTACCAAAATGCCCATCCCTACCACCCACACAAAGGTCACTGCCAAAGCAAGCAACTTCCTAATGGTCAACGCGGCGAACTTGCCAGTTGAAGTTCACCAGACTTGAACTCCATGTGAAATCTGCAAGGGGAAATTCTTCGCCCATGGTAGTCCATTGCGCAAAATTCATTACCACGTGGATTCCCACTGAGATGACTGAATTTCACAGTGTGAAGGTAAATGTGACGGCGCCATCACGGATCACTTTTCCGAAATGCTCATCCTATTGTCATCCTATTGTGGATGACAGGTGTAAACGTACTGAATTCAATGCGTTTCGAAAATGTCTAATTTTCAAAAACTCAACACGAAATCAGTGTGAACCCTATTCACACTATTTGATCTCATAATCAATCATTTTTTACATAATACAAAATCTTGGTCTTATGTGATCAATTCATCGTGTTTGTTATTTTAGATTCTTTCATCCAAATGTAATAACTTGCTCCGCCTCTGAAACTACTTTCCTTTTCGGCTGACATCATCAAGCCCTCTTCTTTTTCAACCACCTGTCATTTAGAGACACTTATCACAATCCAATCATGTCCCGCTCTACATTTTTCATCCTTGAAAATTCAGTTTCACTCAGAAATACAGCACATTATGGGGGTAAAATAAATTTTTCCCCCTTTTCTATATTTCACTGCACATTTAGGGCAAAAGGAACCATCAACACCAAACATTACTTTTTTCTCCATGTACTGATTCCGTGGTGGTCTTGACCATTGCACTGGATACATTGGGCTGCAGTGAACCCATACATATGGATGGAATCTAATGCATTATAGATTTAACATTCAGTCAGTGCCACACATCTGCTCCTTCTCAACACTTCGAGCACATCCCTCCCCTCCTCGACAATCACAAGAAAAAATGAGCCAAACGTACAACGTTTGAAGCGTGCTTATATAGTACTTCATGTGATTTATTGCACTCTCAAACCAGAGAGTCACTCAGTCACTCGAGTCAATGAAGTACATGAGCATACTTCACACGAAAGACATCCTGAGAGTCTTTAAATCTGCGGTGTGTAATTTGTTTCAGTGGTTAAATACTTTCTCGTATTCCAGTTTAATGTGCAGAGAACTATGAATAAGCCAGCGGTAGGCTGACTTTATGAAACTGCGACTGTGTGGCTCCACCAAAACATTGCTTTTTGTTTGAATAGCACAAAATGTTAACTTCTGACCCAACCAATGACGTGAATTTGGGATGGGACTACCTGTTTGTCTAACCAATGAAAATCGAGGGGTAAAGCGGAAGGGGCAATACGGAAAACCGTTACTTCTGAAGCTACTTTTGCATTTGGTGCATCTAGTGGTGATGTTACAAAAAATATTTTTATAAACCGGATAGTTCCAGCTCAAAAATCTGATTGCAAGTCATTTAAGTATCTTTGATTGGCAACCGTATGCACCATTTAGGCTAATGAACTACAATTTTTTCTTATGTTTATTAATAAAACGTGTGAAAATGTACAGTATATATAACATTGGCGTTGTTAATCATATTGCTGTTGTCACTGGTTTTTAAAAGTAATAAGTCAATTGAGGCCATATGTTACTGACATTACTAGGGTTAAGCAGCCTCTCGAGGCTTATTACTTTATTATCTTTGTACTTCTCAGACATTATTGTGAAAAATAGAGTCTTGGCTTTAATCTGACTGTGGATCCGTTTCAAATCCAGATATTGATTCGTCTGTGGTGCAGCTTAGTAACAAGCATCCTCAGGCATTAATATTAAATTAAGGTTAATCCTGAAACATAAACCTCCCGTTGGGCAAGACACATTCATTATAATTAAAGTCAAAAATCAATTTAAACTGACGCTGCAGGTAAAGAGGAATTGCTGTTGCTAATAACCATTAAAGATGTGTCACAAACAACCGACTAGATAATGAGTGAGCTCGACCAGTTTATTATTTTTTTCTTTCCATTTTAAAAAATATATATTTTTAGTGGTGGTGCTTCAATAAGCGCTCTGTGCTTTAGCTGTTAAGACAGTGTGTGCGGTAAAATCCTCTTGGAAAGCATCTTAAAAGTTCATCCCCTTAAACCCTCCAATTCTGTCAAGTGAAATTATGAAAATGTGTCATGTATTGAGGGTGGATTACTGCCATCTGGTGAAACAAGAAAAATAACGACTTGAGAATCATGTTATAACAATAATAGCCAGTAGATGGCTGCAGTGATCTATGTAGCCAGCTACTGTGTAGTAATTCTGTATTTTATCCTAAGTTATGGATTTAGATATATATTTAGACATTATCAAATTATTATTTGTCCATGTTTAGCATTAAATTTTTTTTTTTACAGTTTTGAAGAGTCAGTTTTTTCAAAAATGTCACATTATGCTTGCAGTCAAACCTGACCTGGTGTTACAAAGATATAAAATAATTTTGTTACCAATGATTTATTTCAAACATCAAAAACTAATAACTTAATGTAAATTAAGAATAATATAAAGAAAATTAACATTAATAAACAGAAATGAACAGCAATGGACTGTGCAATTTTAATTAGTGTATAAAACAGAAGACTCTGTGTGTGTCTTTGTTCTCTGTGTGTGTGTGTGTGTGTGTGTGTGTGTGTGTGTGTGCTGTGTTCTGCATTCTGCTTTCTGGCTTTGTTAGTCTCACCCATGTATTTGTGTGTGTGTGCTGCATTGTGGCTGATTCATTGATTTTATTTGAGAAAATAAAAATAAAAAATTGCTCTCTGTTATGGTGTCATTTTTGTGTGTGTGTGTTGCACTCTGCATACTTTATAGTCTCCAGGTGAAGCGAAACCAGTCTAATTAAACAGGGTTTCCTTAAGGCTGACGTAGAGCCGAGGAGGGCGGGGCCGGGCTAGAATGACACACGCCTGGTCCCCAATCAGCCTGATGGGGCGCGTGAGGGATAAAGGCGGCCGGGGACGACAGTTCGAGAGAGAGAGAGAGAGAGAATTACAGGCAGCTGTACTGTGTGTGTTTATGGTGGTGTGTTTTTGGTTAAGTTGTTCATTAAATTATTATTTAAGTTGTCAAACCGGTTCTCGCCTCCTCCTTTCCCTCGAACCCCCTTACAGCTGATTAGTCAGGCAATCCACCAACTACTAGTAAACCTGTGCATGTTGGGTAGTAGTGTGTAGTTCTCAGGTTTAGCTGTTGCTCTAATGTGTGTGCGTTCCAGAATCAAGCACAACTACAGCTCAATCTGCCCCACGAGACATACACACAGTAAAACAAACGCAAGCCAGCGAGGGTCTAATAAAGCAGGACCTGCTTTGCTGCTGGGGCATTTTCCATGCAAACCCCAAATTAAACACAAACACACACAGCTAATTAACAGGCTGGTAAAGCTGCTGTCAGTGCACTTCTAAAGCATTCACACACTTCAACAACTTCATTCTGACACAATTACAAACACACACACACACCTCAGAAACACCTTGACACAGTTCACACACACACACACAAACACACACACATAGAATGATTAAAATGTCAGAAGAGCTGTATGAATGCTGGTGGGATATTAAAATTCTGCCAGACAGCCTGGTCTCAGAATCATGGTACTACGCCTAAATGATTGCAAAATGATTAAATGAGTAAAATGGCAGATTATCAGTTCATAAACACTTTTCGTCCTGTTGCTCACACAATGCTATCTAATGACATCTAAACACTTTTATTATAGCGAATGACTAATTTTAACGTTTGCATTACTTAAACTACAATTACAAACTTGTTCGAGAGTGATCAAATTGCACGGTGGCTCGACTGATGGCTTGTTGCTCTTGAGATGTAAAGGACTGGGGTACAAGTCCTGAAGAGCCTAAAATGTCATAGAAGCACCACAAAATGACATGGTTGCATTTTCATCTCATTTTATCATTTTCAGCATTTGATTTTCGGACACTTTCGGTTAGTTTAGGTTTAAGGTTAGGGAGGTTTGTTTTGTTGATTTAAAACTCGAGAGCATTTACCTTAAAAAAACCTACCTCGCTTTTACCGCCACTTAGTGATCTGACCATTTCACTCAAAACTGCCACTATATGTGTAATGAACCACGTAACACCATTTTGCAAACAGGCATCCCAAAGTCACGTAATTTTCACAAGTTCTGGCTGAAAGGAGATGTTAAGGTCAAAAAAGGACATAAGGACCATAAAAGCACTACTAAAGTTGGCATTACTCGTTCAACTCCACTCTAACTATTTGAACTTGTATTTTTGTGTTGCTAACTTGTTGTGCCAACCTGAATATGCGCAAGCACAAACGAGGGGATGATTATCAGTGAATATCAGTCTGTTCCTAACATAAAAGCTTGGAATATAACAAATTGTATGGAATATTTTTATGCTACACTTTTGTCCTTTTCGGAGCTTGGCAGTATAAATCACCACCCGCTTTCATTGTATGGAAAACAGTAGCTTGGACATTCCAACAACTAATTTTAAAACTGACAGAAGAAAGAAAGTCATACAGGTTTGGAATGAAATACACAAAATACCTCAAGATATGTTCTTGAATATCACTCAGAGATGTGGATTAAAAGCTCTCAAAGAGGAAGCAGTCAGATCAGAATTTTCATGAATATTCTAGCGCATATGTAAAGATGACAAGTGTTCACTCTCCAAGTCCTGTCGGTCGATCAAAAACAGAATAAATGTAAAAGTCAATGGGAAAGTGTGTGTTTAAGGCTCATTCTATTTGATTCTAGGTCTGACGGTGCACAGTACAACACACACAGTTGTGTCTTTGTGCTCGTCGTCGTGTCTAAGTGTGAGTTTGTGTGTGTGCGCGTTTATGTATGGAAGAACACTGCACTCTTTGTGTGACTGTCTTAAGGCGTGTGTGTGTGTGCGTGTGCACGTGGGAACATTCTAACAAGAGCATCCAGCGGCATATGATCGCCATGTGACAATCCTGTACACACACTCAACACTAACAAATACACTGACAAATAAACTTGTACACCTTGTGGCATGACAGTGAGCATGTTTACATGCACTTCAATTTACTGACAATAATTCAAAAATGTTACATTTGACAACGCAAGAAAACCGCATTTACAAGAGATTTGAAATTTAGTTGTTTTACATCAAAACATTAACCATCTTGTGTAAAACACTTGCACACATTGGATAAACCGGTAAGAATGCCACACAAGTGTTTACGTGCAACACGAAATCGAGGTAATGGGCAAAAATCTATGTGTGCCGACTGGCTTATGCTTAAACCATTTATGACCTTAACCTGATAAAGGAAAATCGTTTAAAGGAGTTCAATACATTCAGCTCAATCTACAGCATTTGTGGCATAATGTTGATTACAACAAACATTTATTAAACTCGTCCCTTTTTCTTAAAAAAAATAAAACTTTTTCATGACCATTTTAGGTTGTAAAATTGGAAATAACTTTACACAGAAAAGGTAAGCTATTTTATCACACTAAAATCATGTTAACACATATTGTTGATTTATTGTGGCTTTACTATTGAAACAGTGAGCATTTTAACTAGTGGTCGACCGATATATCGCCAATGCCGATAAATCGGCCGATATTCGGACTTTTTTAATGATCAGCATCGGCCAATAAATTTTCCTGTTTGACCGATTTATTTCTTGAGGGTGCCGAAAATTGCCTGCTTGCATGTAGAAACGACGGAGACATGAAAATGACCAGTCAAGGTTAGTTTTGTTGTTGCGTGCCATCGTGTAAAGCTCATGCCTCTGGGGTCTGAGGGTGTTTTGGGCCCTGGAGAAGTTTTGACATGGCTTGACATTTGTGCTTTTTTCTATTGCTTAAAAACATATTAATGGCTAAAGTCTGATAACACTGTATTCAGCACAAACTGGACTACAATAATATGTGAGCAACATGTATGTACATGTTTGTATTTTTGAGAAAATAACGTTTATGCGTGGTTTTTGAAAAAACAAACATTTTAAGTCACTGAAATAAGGCCATATAACACACTAAACCTTTGTTCACAAGACTTTTGAGAACTGGATCTTGTAGCCTAGAGTTTTTGCTACAAAATGATGTGAAAACCATCTTGATCACTCATTCATACAAAACAATATAGTCATTTAACTTTTGTAAGACTGGGCTTAGAAAGGGAGGGACGAGTCTAAATACATTTTTGTGGTAATCAGCATTATGCCACAAATGCTGTCGATTGAACTTAACTTGTATTGAACCCGGAATATAAATTCGAAAAATTTTCCAAAGTATGCAGTTATGGAGAGTATTCTTTGAAAGTCTCCATTTTCAGTGCTGTTCCAATGTGGATGAGAGGCGTGAACGTAACGAATTTAATGCGCTTTCAAACAAAACTTATTTAATGCGCTTTCAAACAAAACAAAAACACTGGAACGGCATTTCCATTTCTTCACCAAACATAGATCGAAAATGCTCTCCATGACCGCATACTTTGGAAAACAATGACGTAAGGAAACAGTAAGCAGAAAAATTCAGTGTTGTCGTGGGCTGTTCTTGGCCAGAACAAGCTGCAATTTGAAATGGACTTTCTGCTGATAGTCAAAGTCTGGCATGAGACTATTTGCATAATGAGTAAGAAACAGGGAAATTTTTATGTCAATATTTACTAGTTCTAACAGATGTAAATTACCTCGAGTGTTTCAGGTATAAATCAACACAGTTGTGCCAAAAGAGGCTGCCAACTCTGTTTGCAATGGGATTTCTTTGAATGAGTGTACTTACAATGCCCAATGATAATAAAAGGCCAAAAACAACATCCACCACCTTGAGAAAACACTGTTACTGCAGTACAACATGTGAAAAGATGTTGATTCTAGACTTTGTAGTCTGAAGCTGTCAGAATGTTCCAAGTAACAACAAAGTCCCTTTAAGGCAAGTCAGATCCCTCTGTGGCCATATTCAAAATATTCAACTATTTTCATACATACAAGCTAGAGGTCAACCGATAGTGGACTTTACAGACATTTAAGGTGGTGGAAAAGGCCAATAGTTTTTAAAATTGGTTTATAGAATTTATAGAATGCAAAAAAAAATATCTAAGTCTTTCAGAATTATGACAGACAAGATTACAAGGCTACAAGATTTCAAAATGAAAAATCTCAGCAGTTTATTGTGCAATCAAAATCCCAATAATAATAATCAGAAAACAATTAAGATTTGGTGCATAACACGGGACTTTTAACTATAAACAAGCCCAGAACACGCTTTCCATTTATTTTGAAATGACGGAAACTTGGCTCCATTTCAATACTCTATATTTAAGTATTTACCAAATTAAGCTTTTTATAGCCTTCATTCACTAGATTCAAACTATTAGCAACTATCGGCACAGATTGATCGGTAAAACCGATATATCTGTCTACCTCTAATTCACGCACAGCTTCTATCTACATACATGAGGAAAGACTGAAACCTCCAAAACTATTTATCAAAATTTTGATTCAATAACACATTTCAAATCAGCAATAAAATCTGTCAACAATGGCATCTTTTAGGGGGCCTGGGTAGCTCAGTGGTAAAGATGCTTGCTACCACCCCTGGAGTTCGATAGTTCGAATCCCAGGGCGTGCTGAGTGACTCCAGCCAGGCCTTCTAAGCAACCAAATTGGCCCAGTTGCTAGGGAGGGTAGAGTAACCTCCTCGTGGTCGCTATAATGTGGTTCGTTCTCAGTGGGGCGCGTGGTGAGTTGAGCGTGGATGCCGCGGTGGGTGGCGTGAAGCCTCCATACGTGCTATGTCTCTGTGGCGATGCGCTCAACAAGCCACGTGATAAGATGCGTGGGTTGACTGTCTCAGACGCGGAGGCAGCTGGGATTCGTCCTCCGCCACCCGGATTGAGGTGAATCACTACGCGACCACGAGGACTTAAAAGCGCATTGGGAATTGGCCATTCCAAATTGGGGAAAAAAGGGGAAAAATCCAAAAAACAATGGCATCTTATAATTTCAGCTCAGATCACACACACAAAAAACAAAACATTTTCAAGCTGGTCCAGCTAATGCACATGTGTGTTCTTGTGTAAACAGACAGGAGATCTTTCTATCAAAAAGGTGATTTATTTTAAGTGTGGGCATCTCATCTACATATACCATTTCTGGTTAAAATCAATAAAGAATCAGAGAGGAATATAAAGCAAAAGCATCAGAATACAGCAGATATGATCCCTGAGTGATAATGGAGTGACTCAGTAAGTGTTATGCCGGAGTGTGTGTTCTTAACCAGATCTCATGCAGAGACACTAATTACAGACGTGTAGCACTCAGCCTTACACACGCAACAGCTCACGGTGTTGCTCTGTGTGTTGTGTAATTAACCTCCACAGCTCAAATTGCAGCCAACTCTTTGAACTCTGTGTAAGAGGGGTGATAATGAAGGATTCTTGTGTGTGTGTGTTTGTGTGTGTGCGCAAACGCATGAGTGTGTTTGTTTGATTGACTAGGAACTACATATGGGATCAAAATCCCATCAAATGTATTGCGGTCACGGATCCAAAAATAATAAACGTGAATCAAAAAATAATAAGCCCAAAAATAAATAAAAAGCGCAGATCAAAATAATTAGCGCAGATCAAAAAAATAACAAGCATGAATCAAAAATATATAAACATTTAAAATATGCTGCAAAAAAAACAACAGAAAAATTAAAGCAAAGTCATCAGAATTGCAAACAAATCATGTTTTCCTTGGTTGTTACTGTTTTTTGTGCTCTCTGACAATTTTCTCGTATTTTCATTTTTTTTTATGCTTACACTGTATTTTTCTTTGCTTTTGTTTCCAAGTTCTGCGCTTGGTTTTCCAAAACTTGTGAGTAGAGTTTCATGTAAATCAGGAGGCGTTTTGCATCCCTATTGGTCCACTAGTTCTTGATCGACAGCTCCTGCTCTAGCCAATCATTCGAAGAGGGGAGGTGACATCACTCCAATGCAACTCTGATGGCTGCTGCTCTGAATATTATATTATTTGTGGTTGATACGCTGCTTGTGTCTGTTTTGAGTATTTTCTGCCAGCTCTAGGAAACAATGTGATGTCCGAGTAGCCCATTATCATAGTCCATTAATTTAAGTCTATAGTCCATTAAAAGCAGATCAAGTTGGATTCTGAACTCGCAACTACATTGGTACAGCTAATAAAAACATAAAAACATCCACACCAACCCAGCCTTGTTTTTTTGGTTTTTTTTTTTTATATGCAGAAAATAACCTACGAACAAAGAAGTCTTAAATAATGCCTAAAATAAGACTCTGCTAACTAAATTCAGCTTTCAATACTCAAAACAGACACAAGAAGCGTATCTATCAACCACAATTAATATAATATTGAGCAGCAGCCGTCGGAGTCGCACTGGAGTTACATCACCTCCCCTCTTTGAATGATTGGCTTGAGGAGGAGCTGTCGATCAAGAACTAGTGGACCAATGGTGATGCAAAACACCCCCTGATTTACATGAACTCTACTCACAAGTTTTGGAAAACAAAGTGCAGAACTTGTAAACAAAAGCAAAGAAAAATACAGCGTAAGCATAAAGAAAAAATAATAACAAAAATAAAATAAATTATATTACTGTTTTTTGTGCTCTCTGACAATTTTGCTCATATTATCTTTTTTTTTTTTTTTTGCAGCATATTTTAAATGTGTTTATATATTTTTGATTCATGCTTATTTTTTTGATCTGCACTAATTATTTTGATCTGCGCTTTTTATTTATTTTTGCCTTAATTATTTTTCTATCTGCACTCCTACCGGAGGAATCCTATTGTTTTTCTTACTATTCTTCTTCTTCTTATTCCTTATTAAATTGCCCAATAACTCAAGATTCTCATGAGGAATAAAAGCGCCTCTAGAACACAAAGTCCGCCATGATGGATTTTCCTGTACAATACAAATTTGTCCAAAACTACAAAAATCTACTTCTCCTGAACCATACCTCCAATTGACTTGAAACTCGGTATGCATGTGTAGGATACATGTCTTTCAATTTGATATTTAGCAATAATGAATACAATACAAAATGGCTGAAAGGTGCGCATTTATGTAAATGTCCACATTGTCTCAATATCCATGACCAAAAAATCTAATGCTATTTTGACTAATGTTTTTTCCAACCTAATAGGCTTCAAGATGACATCACTCTGAAGTACTGTGCAAAATTTCACCTTGATATGTCAAAAGATACTTTGATTCAATCACCAGTTCATATGAAGACTCTTGCAAAATATTTGGCAACTTTTAGATTATCGGCATCGGTGGATAATCGCGTCTGTTTGTTAGCTCCCCCTAGTGCCATTTCTAAAATCTATTGCTAGCTATGAAAGTTGATTTGAAATAATCTATTTTCAATTTCTTTTTGGTGAATTACAAGAAAATAATTTGTAAAATGGGCTTCGCTCATGAACGAAAAATGTGAGAAACAAATGTTTATAAGTCATTAGTAAAATAATTATGGAAATTTACTAAGGCATAAAAATTGTTTTTTTTTTATATATCGTTTGTAAAATCATTACTGCATAAACTGTCTCAGGATTGTCCAATAGGATATTTTTGTGAATTACTTTATTTTTCTGCATTTATCCACAAGCAATTTTACACACAATTACATAATCTTTAGTGCAGTCTGCGACAATTTATACAAAAATGCTTTTAAGAAACAATTACTCTTTTTTTTTTTTTTCTGCATTCTGCAACAAATCGAGCAAAACAAAGTTGTGTAGCTAAATCATTTGGAAAAAAAAATTCTTATGAGAATATTTTGTGCATTTCTATTTACAAACACTTTAAAAACAATTGCACATTCTTTTGCACATTCTGTATTGAATTAAATAAGAATGCTTCTACAAATTATAAAAACATTTATGAAATGCAATAATTTACATAAAATGGCTTTGCATATGACTTACAGAAATTCTTTCTGATCATGTTTCATGAATGAACAAATTTGCATTAATCATTCACAAATCTATTCTTAGTCACAGAATGTGCAAAAGAATCCTTCATCGCTTATAAAACCAATCTCACACAAATTGTCACAAGATTCTCACGCATTCTGCGTCTATCTAAAAATGTTTTTTGCGAACAATTATGTAAGATTTTGCGCATTCTGCAGCACTTTACATAAGAATGCTTTTACGAACAATTACTCATTTTAATGCATTCTGCAACAAATCAAATAGAACAAAATGCGTAAATCATTTGTAAAACTATTATTTTTTCTTTTCTCCCAAATTTGGAATGCCCAATTCCTCAAAGTCCTCGTGGTGGCATAGTGACTCACCTCAATCAGGGTGGCGGAGGACGAATCTCAGTTGCCTCCGCGTCTGAGACGTCAATCTGTGCATTTTATCACGTGGCTTGTTGAGCGCGTTACCGCGGAGACGTAGCGCGTGTGGAGGCCCATGCTATTCTCTGCGGCATCCACGCACAACTCTATGCGCCCCACCGAGAGCAAGAACCACACATTACAGCGACCGCGAGGAGGTTACCCCATGCGACTCTACCCTCCCTAGCAACCAGGCCAATTTGGTTGCTTAGGAGACCTGGCTGGAGTCCCTCAGAGCGCCCTGGATTCAAACTCGCGACTCCAGGGGTGATAGTCAGCGTGTTTATTCGCTGTACTACCCAGGCCCCCCATGTAAAACTATTCTTATGTAAATAGTTTCAGAATGCACAAAAGAATGCCTACTCGTTCACAAAACCATTTTTACGTAAATTGTAACAAGATTTGCTTGTGCACTCTGCGTCAATCTACAAACGGTTTTTCGACCAATTACATATTCTTTTGCACCTTTTGTGATAATTTACTTAAGAATAGTTTAACGAACAATTACACATTTTTTCCCGCATTTTGTAACAAATTAGACAAGAATGCCTTTACATAATGCGACAATTTACACATGTACATGTCATTTGCCATCATTAAATGTATATATCATGTTTATAGATACTGCTAGATATTGGCCATTGAAAACCCCATCACACACCTGTTATTAACACTCAAGGCACATTAAGCTCAACTCAAAAGAGGAATCCGTTAATTATGTACGGTCACAGATGCACCACCAGTTCTATATTGAGTCATAATTAACAACATTACATAGAGAGAGAAGGGATGACTGAATTTACTGTGAGCTTAGACCGCAGCATGTGTGTATGTGTGTGTGTGTGTGTGTGTGTGTGTTTCTTTCTGCCCAATTGGTCCATCTGTTGTTGATTTGGCCAGACTGGCTGGTCTAGCATGGTAAACCCAGATGAAGAGTGCTCAAGCTGGGTTTCTCGTCTTCAGACGTGCCCTCTGCTGCGACGTTCCAAATCAGCAGGATTAAAGCCGGTTCATCCCAGCCAGACAGACCCAAAACAACATGTCATATGAGAGCCCGGTGACCAGAACACTTAAGACTGGACTTACTCCAATGATCTAGACTGCACGTATAAATTACTACAGCCTGATAGTGTTGTGCAACACTGACAAACATTTAAAGGCTTTAACTAAACACATATGCATCCCAATATACAAAGAAACCAATTTCTACACTTCTGTATTGTTTTTCTTCCATAAAGTCCACTAGTCAAGGTTTCTTTCACTAATTTAGGCATAATTTAGTTAATTACCATTCTACATTCTGACCCTTACAATTAAATAAACTGTTCTTGCTACTGTATATTAAAGACTTTTATATTTGCTATATATTTGCTAAGCTCTTTGGATGTTAAATGAGTAGAAATGCCCCCACATTATTGTATACTGAATAAGTGTTAAAATGTGTGCAGTCATATGTTAAGGAGCTAATGATTGGTATTATAATTTATAAAGAGAATCAAAACAAAAACAGTAACACATTATAAATATGCTTTTTGGCTTATCATCCAAAATAAACAAATAAATAAATACAAATAAAAACATTCCCTCATATAAACAACAAATAAGCCTATGTCTACACTGACGCCCCTTTGCGATACAGTTTGCAGCGTAAACTTTAGTTTTAAACAGTGTCGGATTTTTTACATCAATAGGTTATACCTGTAGAAATGTGTCAACTGGTAGAAATTGGTGAATCGTTTTTATCGCAGTTATGCAAAAATGCTGCCATATGGTAGGAAATGCACACTCCAGTGAGAAGTTGTGCTACAAATACTCATATATATAATTAGGTCTGTCAATCGAATAAAACTTTGTAATCAAAATAATTAAATGACATGCCTATTAATCTACTTAACCACATATCATTATGTGCTGAGAAAGGCCCCCAAAAAAGATGATTTATTTAAATATTGCATAATAATAAATATATAAAATGGACTGAAATTAATTTGAAATAAATTGCATTATTGTGGCAGAGAGGTCCCTAACCCCCGGGTCGCGACCCAGTACCGGGCCGTGGAAGAGTTGCTACCGGATACGAGAACGTTCTGGGAAAAATTTCTGTGCAGCACTGATATACGCCCTTTATGAGGCACTATCCAAATTTACATAAATGGCACAATTTCAGAAAACATCGGTTCCACTCCTCCTATAGATGAAGTTACGCCACGCCTCATCCGTGTTCTTTTGCTGCCCAGTAAAAAACTGCTGTCTATGGGTGCTTCTAAATTGCGCTGAAACTGCCCAAAAAGTGCTGTTTTGGGGGTTGAAACACCCCGTTTTCCACAGATTACTGGAGATTAGGGCTTCTTTAAATTTCCACCAGATCATTGCATCAGGCAAAACACAGGATTTTACATAAATGATGATAATTCACAGGTCACTGTTATTGTTATCACATCTGCTCTATTAGACACAATTGTCCCGCAGCAGCTGTTGGTGGATATTAACTTTTTTACGAAGAAATCACACAAACTCTGATCGCAAACGGCTGTTTTTAATTTCCAAAGTGCTGTCGCTGTGACAGATATGAGGTATAATATAATCTAATGATTATATGATCAAGACCACCATATACGATAAAGCAGAAGGAACCGATCCCGTCTCCACCACCGCAGAACATGGACTACTGTTTGTGAAAGGATAAGTGAATGTCATACTGTGAAAATAATGTCTTTGCATTTATTTTGAATGCAGTAAATAATATCGTTCAATCGAAATGGCTGTTATTAAGTTTTGATATGGAATATGATCATATTGAAGTAAAATATTATTATTTAATGTACGTGGGTTAATAATTTAAGCAGTAAAGATACATCTTGCATGTCTAGTGGTAGTTTTTATTTTAATACATCACATTTCTTAGGCTTTAGAAGCGTTAAACATGTGAGGATGTGTAATCATCACTAGTGCCTGACCGTTTTATCAGTCGGCCGATATGTTTACCGATATGTGCAGATATTAAAACTTTTTTCAGAACATATAATGCAGAAAACAATACTTTAGAATTGGTGTAATAACGTAGTTTGTCCAGCAGAGTGCACTCCGACTCCACTGTTAACAGGGCTGAGCTGACGGTGGTTCTGCAGACAGGGCGGAGTTAAGCGGTGTCTTCTCGGTAAGCTGCTAACTAGTTTGTGAAATACATACTGGAAAGTTAATAAACAATGACCCCATCATTTTCCCTTTTCAATATAACTAATATAACGTTAACACTGTACCTGACAACCATGTCACTCATGTTTATCACATCTGTTTGTGGTTAGCCAGCTATAGTTTTTCAGTGCAGTATGTAATGTAGCAGACTGAAAGGGTAAACATCAGAGCATCTTTTTGCAGCTCAGCAGACAACGGTGCGGTGGTGGATTGTGTCTGTTGAGTGTTGATTTCATGCTATGTTGTTACCTAGTTGGTGAAATGCAATGCTGGAAAGTAAATAAACAACGTCCATCTTTTACTCTCCATGGCAACGAGCTCATAGCTAACTAGCTAACCACGTAGCTACTTTCAAACCTTGTCAGCTGAGTGGAAGCTAATGTGTCAATATGTATTCACCAAACTGTTTTGTTCAGGATTCACAGTTTGGTACCCCCTTCAACCGAACAATTCCAGTCATTGCATTTATAAAATGTAATATTTAAAGGTCTGGTTTTCCACAGTTGAAAGTTCCCCCTGCACTTGTATAGCAGAATATGTTGTGTAACACCGCTGCCGCTGTTTATCTCTTGATTCGGCAGGTGTAAATGCTTCTTATTTTACAACCTGCCCCTAACTGACTGGCAGTATTAAAATAGTCAGCATTTGATTAATACTAAACAGTACTGATATTTATTTAGTTATTTATTTTATTTGAATTTATTCTTTATTTTAATGGTCAGCAATTGACTGATACTAAACATACAGTACTAATGTTTATTTAGCTATTTATTGTATTTTTATTTGTTATTTATTTAAATGGTCAGCAACTGACTTACACTAAACAGTACTGATGTTTATATAGCTATTTAATGTATTTTTATTTAAATGGTCAGCAACTGTCTGATACTGAACACACAGTACTGATGTTTATTAAGCTATTTATTGTATTTTTATTTATTCTTTATTTGCTCAGTGTTCATTTCTAGAATTTGTTGACAATGTTTAATAATGTCAAATATTCTTTGATAAAAATATTTGTTTAAGAAAGCAGCCTTCTGAGTACCTTTGCGTAGTCATATCGGTGCAAAATCGGTGCACAATCCACATAGAAAAGGTCTGTTTTCATTCCAGCTCAAGAATTAACTATATCAGCCACCATATCGGTAATCGATGAATTTCCCCCCTCTAAAATCAGTATCGGTCTCAAAAATCCCATATCGGTCGGGCTCTAATCATCACACCTGTTTCCTGTGGTGTGATGTCAGTGTAATTTTACCTATAGCCAATGTTAACATGAGTGAAACTAACCCATCGAAGGCTCTAGTATGAAAGAGCCCTAAAAGCTAGAACTGATGAAATGTGAAAAATTTGTTTGTGCAACTAAAGTCACACAGTGTCTTTAAAAAAAGCACAGCTGTGACTGACTGTAACAGTCAAACACACATAATGTAAAGCTACTGTATATTTCTTTCAGATCTTGTGTGTCTTTCAAGGATGGACAGAGTCTGTCCTCCATTTCACATCTCAGGGTATCCATCATGAGACGCTCCAGTGAAAATTTCTGCAGCGAGACCAACACACACACACACACACTCTCATTCACAACATCATGATTAGCCCTTTACTCTGAGCTCATCGTATGATAACACCCACCTGCAGCATACTTCACATTTCACACCTCAGTGCAAACAGCAAAAATGAGCCACATCACCAAACTACTGTTTCCAATTAAAGACCTCATGAAATTGCTTGAAGAGAGCAGCTTTATTTCCTGTCAACTTATTTCCTACTGAACCAGGAAGTCGGGGCGGGATATTTTGAAGAGCTCGTCAATTTTTTAAAGCAGCCAATAACCATTAGTTTACATCAGAAAGAGCAATTGATTGGACTACAAATTGGATACACCTCTGTCATCAAAATTTTTTATTATAATTTTAATTATTATTATTGTTATTACAAGTTTGCGCAAATCATTCATACAACTATTCTTACATTAATTGATGCAGAATGCACAAAGAATGCATAATCGTCCATAAAACCATGTTTACATTAATCATCACAGGATTCTTTAGCGCATTCTGTATCAATCTACAAAGAGATTTCCGAACTTATACTTTTGCACATTCTGTGACGATTTACATAAGAATAGTTCCTATTCGTCCATTTTTTAAGTAGCCAATAGCCTTTAGTTTGTCAGAAAGAGAATTTGATTAAAAAAAAAAAAAAAAAGAAAAACTGGATACGTCCCTGCGTACAAGGAGTCATTAACATTATTGGTCCATTTTTTTATTGTGTCAGAAAAACTACATTTAAATTTTACGTAAATAGTCAAAGAATTTGCATCAATCCACAAATGGTTTTCCAAACAATAATGTATTCTTTTGCAATTTCTGCAACAATTTACATTTTACTATTAAAATTTTTTTCAAGTAGCCAAAAGCCTTTCTTTTATGTCTGAGGGCATTTGATTGGACAAAAATTTGATATACAGTTGTGCTCAAAAGTTTGCATACCCTTGAAGAATTGGTAATATATGTACCATTCATAAAAACTCAAGAAAACATGAGTGAGCAGGCAAAACACATTTCTTTTATTTTTTATGGGATTCATATTCAACTGTAGGTTTTAACAGAATGGCACAATCATAAAACAAAACATGGCAACAAAGAAAAAAATGAAATGACCCCTGTTCAAAAGTCTGCATACCCTTAGTTCTTAATACTGTGTATTGCCCCCTTTAGCATCAATGACAGCATGCAGTCTTTTGTAATAGTTGTCTATGAGGCCCCAAATTTTTGCAGGTGGTATAGCTGCCCATTCGTCTTGGCAAAATGCCTCCAGGTCATGCAAAGTCTTTGGTCATCTTGCATGAACCACACATTTGAGATCTCCCCAGAGTGGCTCAATGATACTAAGGTCAGGAGACCGTAATGGCCACTCCAGAACCTTCACCTTTTTCTGCTGTAACCACTGGAGGGTCAACTTGGCCTCGTGCTTAGGGTCATTGTCGTGCTGGAAAGTCCAAGAGCATCCCATGCGCAGCTTTCGTGCAGAAGAATGCAAATTGTCTGCCAGTATTTTCTGATAACATGCTGCATTCATCTTGCCATCAATTTTCACAAGATTCCCCATGCCTTTAGAGCTCATACTCCCCCAAAACATCAGTGAGCCACCACCATGCTTCACAGTGGGGATGGTATTCTTTTCACTATAGGCCTTGTTGACCCCTCTCCAAACACAGCACTTATGGTTGTGACCATAAAGCTCTATTTTGGTCTCGTCACTCCAAATTACAGTGTGCCAGAAGCTGTGAGGCGTGTCAAGGTGTTGTTAGGCATATTGTAACTGGGCTTTTTTGTGGCACTGGCGCAGTAAAGGCTTGTTTCTGGCAACTCGACCATGCAGCTCATTTTTGTTCAAGTATCGTCGTATTGTGCTCCTTGAAACAACTACACCATCTTTTTCCAGAGCAGCCTATATTTCTCCTGAGGTTACCTGTGGGGTTTTCTTTGTATCCCGAACAATTCTTCTGGCAGTTGTGGCTGAAATCTTTCTTGGTCTACCTGACCTTGGCTTGGAATCAAGAGATCCCCAAATTTTCCACTTCTTAATAAGTGATTGAACAGTACTGACTGGCATTTTCAAGGCTTTGGATATCTTTTTATATCCTTTTCCATCTTTATAAAGTTCCATTACCTTGTTATGCAGGTCTTTTGACAGTTCTTTTCTGCTCCCCATGGCTCAGTATCTAGCCTGCTCAGTGCATCCACGTGAGAGCTAACAAACTCATTGACTATTTATACACAGACACTAATTGCAATTTAAAAAGCCACAGGTGTGGGAAATTAACCTTTAATTGCCATTTAAACCTGTGTGTGTCACCTTGTGTGTCTGTAACAAGGCCAAACATTCAAGGGTATATAAACTTTTGATCAGGGCCATTTGGGTGATTTCTGTTACCATTATGATTTAAAAAGGAGCCAAACAACTATGTGATAATAAATGGCTTCATATGATCACTATCCTTAAATAAAAGACTTAAAAGTTTTTTGCATGATCAGTCATATTTTCAAAATCAATGCCAAAATTTCACAATTTCTGCCAGGGTATGCAAACTTTTGAGCACAACTATACCACTGCATACAAGATGATTGTACATTCTAAATGTGCATATCTGCTAAAAATTAATTTGTTAATGTTTAGCAATACAATAGCATAGAGGTTAGCCTCAAAGCTAATAGACGGACTAAAAGCCACAAAGATTTAATTTGGTTTCATGTGTTTAGAACAAATTTGCACAAATCATTTGTAAAGCTAGTCTTATGTAAATTGTTGCAGAATACACAAAATATGCGTTATCGTCCCAAAATCCACGTTTGCATAAAACGCCACAGGGTCTTTTGAGGCATTTTGCATCAATCTATAAATGGTTTTCTGAACACTTTTTTGCACAATCAGCGACAATTTACATGAGAATGGTTACTACTGAAACAGGAAGTTGGGACAGGACATATTGAAGAGCTTGTAAATTTTTTTTAAAACAGCCAGTAGGCTTTAGTTTATATCAGAGCATCTGATTGGACAAAAATTGGATACGCCACTGCATAATAGATGAGTCAGCAGTATATTGGTCCATTGTCACACAAGAGAAAGATTGTACATTTTAAATGTGTATATATGCTAAAAGTTTATTTGATCAACATTTAAGAGTACACAACATTTTAATCAAAAATCTCAATCCGCTCTGAACAACCAACAAACCTAAGACTTTTCATAGCAAAAATTAAATAATAATAATAAAAAAAGCATTTACATACCAATAAAGCACAAATTTGTGGAACTGCATAAATCTTACCTTCTTCATTCGGCCATTACGAGTTCCTGCGAAAACCACAGTGTTGCCACGGTAATCATATGCAGCTACCGAAGTAATTCCGTCATCTTTGTCTATGAAGAGCGGAATGCCCTCGATAGTGCTGGTGCCCCCTAGAGGCTGGTTAAAATCCTGACCGCAGAAATTATCGTCGATCTGGAGAGGCTGAAATGCAAAGAGAGAGAAAATTAGAAAGAACGACTCCACCCAGAGGTCACCGTCTGGGTAAGATGTACTCACAGGGTGGATTTCAGCGGAAGTCTTACACAGACACACTGCAGTAACATTTTATTAGTGACTACAGCATGTCATTTTTTACCAGCAGAAATCTAGCCATACTTTTCACTATCAGCATAAAGTGTGGTCCACATTGCAGCTTATTCTGGCCAAGAGCTGCCTACTTAGACAGGAAGAGACTGTCAGACTGACATGTAAAGCAGACAGTTTTGTTTTGTTTTTATTTGCCATTGAAGGGCAGGACGCTGATTTTACAATAATATCAAATGCCATGAATCAATAATTAATGAGTAATCCATTATTTTGTTATTTTAAAAAAATGGTAAAAATATATTTTCAACACTATTTCTTCTTCAGACATTTGGAAAAACTAGCTTCATACCATTTGAACCACACTGAAAATGGGTCAAATTTACCAATTTACGCATGATGAAGCCACAGTGAGAGCCATATATCTCTTGAATGCAACCATTTAAGACCTTAAAAATGAAGATAACAAAAGGTAAGTTTTGTTCTGGACCAGAATAGAAAAGTATATTGAAATATCTTTGATAGGCTACTTCTGGAGTTTCAGGTGCTCCAACTTTAGAAAAACAACACCAAAAAGAGCTTTTTCACATTTTTGGACTTGATGTAGTCAACTGATTTTAGTAATAGACCTACCTAACTCTGTGTAAAAATAAAATAATGATGCTGCCACCTTTCTAAGGTTTTTTTTTACCAGCAATTATGGTCCAAAATTATAGGCAAAAAAGAGAGGAATCTGTCAACAGAATGTTGTGCTTTGGAATGTGCTCCGAGGATCTGAAAGCCCTTCATTTGATAGAAATAATGTAATGGTATGTAGAAAAGTAATTGTTGTTTTCCTTTGATGTAAGTTCTCTGAATTTATTTCATTCATTTTATCATACAATTTAAATAAACTTTAAAGCACTGAATTTAGAAAAAAATAAAACAGATTTCATAGAGTCCTTGTGTAACATGTCAACAGGCTTTCTTTCAAAGGACTTTTTTTTTCTTCAAAAAGTAACAAAGTGTGATATGACACTCATCGTTTGATTTAGCAGCATCTAATCCAATAATTCTTTGTGATTTGGGCAGCACCAAATGACAAAAACTTTTAACAAGAGAAAAAAGAAGTTATTACATTGTTATTACTTGAGAAAAGTGATGTCCATTGGAATAGGCACAGCGTCTGAAAGGGTTCAAACTGTTAACAACATTTAAATCCATTCCACAGATTTACCATTCACATGAACACTTTGCTAGTGAGGTGAAAACTAATGCTGGATTAAATTTGGTTTGTAGAGGGACACACAAACACACACACAACAAAACAATAGACATGTGTATGTGAGTGTGTGTTCAGACTGCTGATTATGTGTCTGCCCAGGGCAGAGTCACAACCAAACATTAAACACATAACATTCCGCACAGAGAAAAAGAGACAGACACAGAAAACTTTTGAGTTTTCCATAACTTTGGTCACATTTTAGCTTTTTTTTAAATGAACAAATCCATGTATTCAATCAATAATTATGATATTATTTTGCAAATATTATTTTTTGTTACATATTTATTGCTTAATTGCATAATTTGTACTATTTATAGGTATTTACCTTGATCTGTTGAACATTTGAACACTAAATGCCGATAACGTCTCTTTAAGAAAACCGGCAGTTCTATATTTTTACACTCCCCTAGTAGGGGTTGATCGATTATCGGCCTGGCGGATAATTAGATCCAATATTCATAATTTTTCTAATCATTGGAATCGTTATTTTGTCTGATCTGATTGCCGATTAAATTAATACATTTTATATTGCGCTTGTTGGTTCTGATGCCACCACCTCTCTCTGAAAGGTTACTGCTTGTAGTCTGGGTCAATGTTCCGCCCACAGTATTATTGGATTGGTTACATGTCACGAGTAAATGACCAATCAACACTGTACTCCATATTTGTGGGGGAGAGGTGGATAAGAGGAAAGCAGTGAGAGAAAGATATATCACTGAGAGGACAAGCTGCTTTTTTTCCAAACGAACGAATGCAGATACTGAAGTTGCAATAAACATCACAATACTCTATGTCAGCGGTCACCAATTAGCAGGCCATGGTCTGGGTCCGGACTGATTTCAGCGGGACCGCGAGACATCGTGACAATGGTTGCCCCCTCTCACCATTTCTACATTTTAGATTAGCAGCGTGACAAAACAATGAACAACGAAGCAGGTGTTAATGGTGATGATGCCTGTTAATTCACATCTTAATACCAGGCAATAAACAGGGCACACATGCGCATGCACACACACACACACGCATGCAGCGGGAGTGTGTGTGAAAGAGACAGTGATGTCAAACCTGATGCACTAGGTGAAAATGTTTTCTTTTTATCTGTCAAAATGACAGACAGCATTTGAAATTTTCTGTCAATCTTTCAAAAAAAAAAGAAAAAAAAAAAGAAAAGAAAATCGGTAAATGACAGAGAATTTTCGGTTAACACAACCCCTGGTTTTGTGTTGGAGTTTGTGATAGTGTACATTTTGACACTAACATGACATTTTTATTTTTACTGCAAATGTACATCTGCCCCAAACATCGGTCTCCTTGATTACTAATAATCGTTATCGGCCCTGAAAAAACCATATCGGTCAACCCGTAACCCCTATCTTAAAGTAAAAAATGTCACGTGGTGTACTCCAGAGTTAACAAAAATTCAAGTCTCATTAAAAGCTGAAATTCAAAAAGACATGTTGGCATAAGTAGTGTAGGATAATCTTTTATTATTATTTCTTTAAAAAAAGTTAGCAGTGTAACAATACTATTTTAGAATCGGATTCATGGGAGAGCTCCGTGGGGCCATGAAAGGTTCGGACGCGTGAACGGCGAGCTCTGCGCACTTTGCTAGTTTTAATACTTTGTGTGTCATAAACCAGTGAGATTCGATACACCCTGTTCCATAACTGTTCTATGAAGACAATATGTCAAAGAATTCAAATCCTTGGGCTCTTGAGACATTAAACGACACTTACGTGCTCAAGCTGAAGCCCCTGAGCAGCAGGCCGAAAGCCCAGGACTCAATTTGGCCAGTGAGGTGAAAGAGATTCAGCGTCAATTGTTGAAAATGTCGGCAATGCTGACGAAGGTCGTTGCTGACTTGGAGGATCTTGCTGTAATACGTCGATCGATCACTGCCATGGAGACAAAATTCACTGAGTTGGTTACAAGAGTGGCGGATGTTGAGAAACGGATCGATTATCTGGAGTCACCAGAGAGGGAATTAGCTGCTAACCTGCTAGTGACCAAGGTGGATTTGGAGCGCCTCTGGGAAAAGTTGAAAGACCTTGAGAATCGAAACTGGCGAAACAACGTCCGAATTGTTGGAATTCCTGTGGATGAAGAAGGCCGAGATATGGTGAAATTCCTAGACGAGCTCTTCCCGAGTCTGCTCAACATAACAGGCCATAAGCTGGAAATCAAGCGAGCTCACAGAGTTCCGGCTTGGAGATCCATGGAGGGAGACAGGCTCCGATCAATTCTGGCCAAATTTCTGAGATCATCCGAAAAAGATCTCATGTTACGCGAGGTGAGGAGTAAAGGAAGGCTTTATTGGAAGAACCACAGCATTTTCTTGTTCCAAGACTTTGCGAATTAAACAAGAGAAAACGTGATCAATTCAAAGAATACAAGAAACTCTTACATCAATGGAAGGTCGCTTTTGCACTGATGATCCCGGACGAATTGAGAATAGATACTAAGGATGGCCGCAAAATATTTATATGCCCACAGCAATCGATGTCCTTTATGAAGTCAATGGAATGAGTAAGTCATTGTGTGAAGCTCTCGATGCAGCCGAGTGGGCCTGACATTCACTTGACTGTCAGAGGAAACTGAGCGCCTTTTTTGTTTCTTTTTGTGTTGGTTCCACCTAGCGGCTGGAGTTTGTTTTGTGGAAAAACACTCCTACGGGACAGTTTGTAGATGAATCTGCACATTCTTTGTGCTTATGCCTCCTATTGGATGGAGCTTGTTTTATGGAATATTTCTTTCAAATATTGGAGTGATTAGGGCATATGTTACACTCATGTAACAGCCGAGTGGGACGGCTCACTGAACATTCGTTTGACTGTCCGAGAAAACTGAAGGTTTTTATTTTTGTGTGTGCTGGTTCCGCTACCAGCTGGAGCTTGTTTTGTGGAGGAACACACCTTCGGGACAGTTATGTGGATGAAGCTACATGTTCTTTGTGCTTATTCCGCCTATTGGCTGGAGTTTGTTTTATAGATTATTTTCTGTTTTGTAATTCTGTCTCACAAAATTTTTATAGAAGCACCGGACTTGAACAATCCGACGGCAAAGTTGTCACGGGGATTCTCGTAGGCGTACATAGACTGTTTGCGTTTAGATGGATGGACGATGGTTGGCGCCGTCGTGCACTGGGTTAATGCACATGTTTTTCTTTTTTCTGTTTTTTTTTTCTGGGGGATGTTCGGGGTTTAATTGTTGTTTATAATTTTATTTTTGACAAACAATCAATTTTTTCATATGTCAAAATGCCAAATGGTAATATGAGCAGATTGTCTCTCTCCATGTGGAATGTGAATGGGCTGGGGCACCCCATAAAAAGAAGGAAGGTTATTTCTTTTCTTAAACGTAAGAAATATGATATAGTGTTTCTTCAAGAAATGCTTCTTTCCCCGCAAGAAGCTGAAAAATTTGGGAAGATATGGGGTGGATATGTTTTCTTTAGTGCTGGCTCAAGTAAGAACAGGGGAGTCATTACATTGATAAGTAAACATCTACAATTCACATGTCTCAAACAGATTAAAGATAAATTAGGAAGAGTCATTATTGTTTTAGCAGAAATCCAGGGGCAAAGGTTGATTTTGGCTAATATTTACACACCTAACGCTGATGATCAGGGCTTATTTATAGATCTTGAAGGGATGTTGCAAGCTGCTGGCACCCCTCATGATATTTAATCTTTTGATGGACTCAATCCTTGATCATAGTGAAGCAAAAGTGTGTAAGCCCCCTAGAGCAACATTGATGCTCCACAGGATGTGTAAAAATCTTGGTCTTACAGATATTTGGAGACCAACTCCACGAGAAGGGAATATTAAAAGTGCCGAGGCAGAGATGAAGCACCGTTCTACCATTCCCTCAGTGAAATCTGCTGGTGGTGAAATTTTTACCTCGGCCATTGATATTAATAATGCTTTTAAAGAATTCTATCTTGATCTTTATAGTTCCACATCTTCGTCTACTGATGAAGTTTCTAAACTTTGTGGAACTATTAGAACTCCCTAAATTGAAAATTCTCTTGATTCTGAGATAAACTTGGAGGAGCTTGACAAGGTAATTAAGGCCTTGCCTACAGGCAAGTCTCTGGGGCCAGATGGCTTTGCTGCTGAATTTTTTACATCTTATGCTACAGAACTGGCTCCACTTTTGCTAGAAGTTTACAAGGAATCATTAAATAATGGAAAGCTCCCACCAACCATGAAACAAGCCCAGATCAGTCTGATTCTTAAAAAGGACAAAGATCCAAGCGAGTGTAAGAGTTACCATCCAATTTCCCTGATCCAACTAGACATTTAAATATTGTAAAAAATTCTGGCTAACCGATTAAGTTATGACACCTCTTATACATATAGATCAAGTGGGGTTTATTCGGGGCCACAGCTCTTCTGATAACATTAGGCGTTTCATCAATATCATGTGGTCAGTGGCGAAAGATCAGACTCTGCCATCTCAC
Organism: Myxocyprinus asiaticus; assembly: GCF_019703515.2. NCBI lineage: Eukaryota > Metazoa > Chordata > Actinopteri > Cypriniformes > Catostomidae > Myxocyprinus > Myxocyprinus asiaticus. The sequence continues at coordinate 14,237,060 of NC_059355.1, forward strand.
TTGACTCTGAAAGGCATTTGATATGGTAGAATTGGATTATCTTTTTTAAGATTTTGGAAATATATAGGTTCGGGAATACCTTTATTGGATGGATTAAGTTACTTTATAAACACCCTGTAGCGGTGGTACAAACAAATGGATTAATTTCAGATTATTTTACTCTGGATAGGGGCACACGGCAGGGTTGCCCTCTTTCCCCATTACTGTTCTGTCTTGCCCTGGAAACATTAGCAGCTGCGATAAGAAAGGAAGATGATTTTCCGGGGTGGTAGAGGGAGGTATGGTGATTAGGTTTTTGCTTTCGCTGATGATATTTTATTATTCGCCTCCGACCCCGTTAGATCTATGCCTTGCCTCCACAGAATTATTAATTCCTTTTCTAATTTCTCAGAATACAGAGTCAATTGGTTTAAATCCGAAGCTTTGGCTCTAACAGCGTACTGTCCAGTAACAGCTTTTCAGCCGGGTGCCTTCTAGTAGCCCGAACAGGGCATTAAGTATTTGGGCATTTTATTCCCAGCAAATGTGTGTGATTTAGTTAATTTTGACCCCTTAATAAAAAAATTGAGCAATGTGGGCAGGTGGGCTTCATTACATTTCTCTATGATTGGGAAGGTTAATTTTATTAAAATGAATTGTACTCCCAAAATTTAACTACCTGTAGATGTCCCCCTCTCTTATTTCAAGCAATTTGATAGCATAACGAAGTCCTTCATTTGGAATGGTAAGTATCCCAGATTACATTTCAATCAGTTACATAGGCCGATTGTCATAGGTGGGCTAGGCCTACCAAAGATTTTGTTTTATTATTATGCATTCAGTCTCAGACATAATAATAATTATATTATTATTATTATATTATGTTCTCTCTTAACAACTGACTATCAACCGACAGCCTGAATGTCAATACAGTACAATACTGTACATTCTATTTATATATATATATACTTTTTATATATATATATATATTTATTTTTAATCTTTATTGAATAATGTGTATCTATATAGTAAAAAAAAAAAAAACCAGCGTATTGTATACTGTACAGTGTATGTTATTATTTGTATATTGTTGAGTAATTATGTGTATAACAGATGTTTAAATTGTGTTGTGTTAATTTGATGTTATTGTAAATTGGTATATGTCTCATCACTGTCACGATTGCTATGTTGATCGGAACTGCACCCAAGAATTTCACACACCATTGCACTTGTGTATATGGCTGTGTGACAATAAAGTGATTTGATTTTGATTTGATTCGAGACATTTGGCTCATTGGTTGCTTCCACCTGAGAGAGCCCTTCCCTGGTTTTGTATTGAACAGGAAGTTTTTGTCCCTATTTTGCCATTGCAAAGCCTTTCTATCAAACTAATCAGAGAAGTTACACCCTGTTATCTCACATTTGCACTCGGTATGGACAAAAGTGTCCAGAGTGTTTAATTTGGACATTTATTTAAATGCTGTCTTGAGCATATGGCAGAACCCAAAATTATGTATTAATAAGTCCCCTTTCTGCTGGTCAGAGTGGATTGTGAGGGGGGATTACTACACTCAGTGACCTATATGAGAGTGGAGTGTTGAGATCTTTAGAAAATTTGGTTCAACATTTTGGGACTCACAGATCTCAGTTTTATAGGTATTTACAGCTGCACCACCTGCTCTGTACTATATTTGGGAGTAGCATGCGCCCCCCTAAAGCGGCAGATACTCTGGGAATGGTGATTACTACTTTTGGAAAAGATCATGAGGCATCAGTGTATTACTCCCTGCTAATTCAGAGTCTAGGGGAAGTAGCTTTAACTTCTATCAAGAGTTTATGGGAGAAAGATCTAAACTTGGTATTGGAGGAAGGAGTGTGGGCTAGGATTCTAAAAAACATCAAATCTGCATCTAGAGATGCAAGGGTGCACCTTATGCAATTCAAGATTTTACACAGATTTTAATGGACCCCCTCTGGATTGTATAGGCTTGGTCTTAAAGACACACCCACCTGCTGGCGATGCCAATCGGAGGATGGAGACACGGCCCATGTTTTTTGGTGGTGTGTTGAGATACAGGAATTTTGGTTGAAGGTTCAGAGTTTTGTGTGTGAAGTGTTGGGCAATCGGGTTTCGTTATGCCCCGGACTCTGTGTTTTGGGCGATGGGGCGGTCATCGATGTGGGGAATAGACACAGAGAATTGGGTTCCGACCAGTGTGATGATCGCTAGGCAGATTATTTTGAGGGGTTGGAGGTTGGCTGGGGCACCCCCATTTCGGGAGTGGTGCACGGAGATGGGGAGGGTGGCGGCTTTTGAGGAGGTGTCATTTGGAAGATGGGGATTTGTTTGTTGGGAAATGGGGCAACTATTTGTAGTTTTTGGATGGCTCTTGGGGGAGGGGGGGTATAAATGTGTGTGATATTATATATTATTTGTTTGTTTTGTATATATATTCATGTGTGACCACAGGGATGTTTGTTGGGGGTCAGGATGGGGTTGAGGATTGGGAGGGGGAGGGGTGGTTGTGGGGTTTAAATGTTGATTCTATGAATATATGTTTTGCTTTATTTACTGTAGGAATCAATAAAAAAAAAAAATTACAACAAAATCAGATTCATTTTTGAAAAACTTTTGAAATGTAACCACTAAAAAAGCATAAATCAAAAAGGACCCCTTTAGCCTCTCAAGTCTGTGTGGGAAGTTTAAAAAAATATATTTTGTAATATCAATAAATAATAATTTTTTTTGTTTTTTTGTACATACCATACACACTTCAAAAGTCCTGTGGCGATGGGAGAGCGGTGAAGCAACAGGTGGAGATGACAACAGGGAGATGTAGTCATGAACCTGCACGCAGGCAGCCCTCGGACCAGCGGTTGCTTTAACAGGGAGGGGCCTAGAAAAGGTGGCCCAAACAATAGCCTGCCCCTCACACTTCTGGCCAGCTTACCACGGCTGACAGTTCATCCTATAATGCGGTCACAAAAACAATAAGAAAAACACAAGGAAACTCCTTATTGGAGCATGGAATGTAAGAACACTCCTGGACAAGGAAAGCTCATTCAGACCCCACAGGAGAACAGCCCTAGTTGCAAAAGGGCTCTTGCGCTATAACATCGATATTGCAGCACTCAGTGAGACAAGACTGGCAGATGAAGGATTTCTCATGGAGCTTTCAAGTGGATACACATTCTTCTGGAAAGGAAAGGCCCAGAATGAAGACAGTATCCATGGCATTGGGCTCGCCATCAAATCCAGTCTGATGATACAACTCCCAGACCTACCTGTTGGGAGTAATGAAAGGCTAATGAAACTATGCCTACCCATCTGCAACAATCGATACACCACCATTACCAATGTGTATACCCCTACCCTGACTAGCACAGAAGAGACCATAGTACAATTCTATGCTGACCTCAATGCCATCTTATACTCAGTTCCAGCTAACGACAAGATAATCTTGCAGGGTGATTTTAATGCCCAAGTCGGCCAAGTCTACAGTCATTGGGAGGGAGTTTTTGGTAAACATGGAATGGGAAAAATGAACAGCAATGGCCTACTTCTATTAAGCAAATGTGCTCATTATAAAAACACCGTGTTCAGGCAGGCAAACAAGTATAAGACTATTTGGATGCACCCCAGATCTAGACAGTGGCACTTGATGGACTATGTTATTGTCTGTCAATGAGACATCCAAGACATCCTCATCACTAGAGCTATGAGAGGAGCAGAGTGCTGGACTGATCACAGACTTGTCCATTCAGTCTTCAACCTGCACATTGCCACACACCATAAAAAGCGACCAAAACATGTGCAAACAGGTTTCAATACTGCCAAGTTAAAACAGCCTACATATCTGCACAAATTCCAATCAAACCTTGACAAGAAGCTGTCAGATAATGGCCCCCTTACTGGCAGCCCAATTAATAAATAGAACCAGTTCAAGGCTGGACACAGCAAAGGCTAAGCTTGGACCTAAAAAAAGGATCCATCAAGATTGGTTTGATGAAAATGACAGCACCATTCAAGAGTTGCTAAGTAAGAAGAACAAGGCATTCTTGGAATGGCAAAACAATTCTGGTTCACCAACCAAGAAAGACAGGTTTAAATCTTAAAATCTTAAAATGCAAGACATATGGTGGGACACAAAGACTGAAGAATTACAAGGTTTTGCTGACTCTGACAACTCAAAGCAGTTCTTCAGCTCCATAAAATCTTTGGTGGCAAGGTACCAGGCAAAGACAGAATTCCAGCAGAGGTCTACAAGGCTCTTAGTGATGAGTCAATCACAGCCTTTCATAATATCCTGACCAGCATCTGGAATGAAGAAATGCCTCCTGACTTTCGTGATGCCACAATCACTGCCCTGTACAAGATCAGATTGTGAAAACTACAGAGGGATCTCCTTGCTCTCCATTGCTGGCAAAAACTTGGCCCCCACCATCCTGAACAGACTGATCTAAAAAATCTCTGAGGAAAACCTTCCCAAATCACAAAGCGGTTTCCAACCTGATCGCAGCACTACTGACCTGATATCTGTTGAAAGACAAAAGTAGTGCCTTGAGCAGAATATGAACCTGTACCTTGTCTTCATCAATTTGACCAAAGCATTCAACACAGTAAATATAGAAGCAATGTGGAACATCCTTAAGCTTGATTGCCCTGCTAAGTTTACCTGGCTCATTCAGTTGTTCCACATTTATATGACTGGAAAAGTTCTCTCTGACGGTGAACCATCTGAGAAATTCAGCATATCCAATGGCGTGAAACAAGGATTTGTCCCCGCCCCAGTGCTTTTCAATTTGTTTTTTACTCAGGTGTTGCTGTGTGCAGTGAAGGAACTCTGCAAAAACCAAGACTCACAAGTGACTGATCAGAGAGGCGCTATTTGCGGATGACTCTGCTCTCATGGACCACCAAGAGAACCACTTACAGAACATGGTCGATATGTTCTCTGAATCTTCCAAGCTATTTGGTCTGACAGTCAGTATTGGCAAAACTGAAGTCCTCTTCCAGACCTCACCGAACAATTCCTCCCCACAGCCCTGCATCACTGTAGATGGCGCTCAATTGAAGATTGTGGACTGTTTCAAGTATCTGGGCAGTGCTATATCCTGTGATGGATCCCTAAACCAAGAAATCACCATGAAGATTCAAAAATCCAGCCAGGCACTTGGGAGGCTGTGAACCAAGTTCCTGAAACACAGGAGTACACACCTAGCCACCAAAATCAAGGTGTATAATGCAGTCCTCATCCCCTCCTTGTTGTATGGATGTGAAACTTGGACATTATATCACAGGCATCTCAAACAGCTGGAGCAATTACACATCTGCTCCTTGAGGTCGATCATGTCCATTCGCTGGCAAGACCACATCACAAATCAAGAGGTCATAGACAGCCAATACAACAAGTACTGAAGCCAAGATTCTTAAAGCTCAGCTTCGATGGAGTGGCCATGTCATCTGCATGGACACCAGCTGTTCTACGGTGGACTCAGACAAGGCAGTCATCAAGAAAGAGGTATAAGGACACCCTTAAGGCCAACCTCAAGTGGCCAGACCTCCAGCTTGAGACAGCTGTATCGGACAGAACAACCTGGCTTGCACTGACAAAACAGGCAGCAAATTACATTTGAAGACCAATGTAGTCAGCATGCAGCTGCTGCAATAGAGAGACACCAAAGAGCTGTAACAAAGCCTGGTCAAGTGCTGTCATCATTCATTCCGTGTCCAACCTGTGGTCGGTGATGTGCCTCCAAGTTCGGACTTCGGAGTCACATGAGAGCCCACAAAAACAGATGAATGTGCAAAAAAATTCTCGGCACCCGAGAGACTACTAAAAGAGTACTTCCCCCTTTGTGGGAAGTTTAAAAAAAATGTTTGTCATATTAATAAATATAAATATTTTGACATTTTTTATATAAAGAACATTTTGTTCAGGTCAAATGGAGTAGCCCCACAGCAAACGTCTTGATATTCTTAACTCAAATCTTTATGATGTTTTATGATTTCTTTTCACCTTTTGAAATTAACGATTAAGTAGTGTACACGTACATAGCATTTTTAATGTCATTAAATCTTTTTTGTTGTTGTTGTCGAAAATGCTATGCTATGAATCTTTTCCAAAAAATTGTAAAACCACATGGACTCAAAGATTACACTTCTATGAACTTGACATGTGCTCTTTTAAATTCTGTTGTGGTACAATGGATAATGCCATACACACCACTAGAGGGTGCCACTTGCTTACACAATGCTGACTGAAGCATTGGCTGTATGCAATCTATTTTTAAGCTTTCAAGGTTAAGTAATTGTGCAAGACCATTTTGCAATTTCAATCTTAAATCAATCATGTAGTCTTAATGGACACCATATCAATGTCTAAGAAGTCAAAGTTTGCTGGTTTCAGAGAGTTTTGGATGGTTTTACCTCATCATGTATAGCAGGGGTTCTCAAAGGGGGCAGTAAATTAGTAGAGAAGGGGGCATTTATCAGTCATATTAATCAAATCTATTGTCAAGTTCCTTTCTGCATACAAACTTTTATCTAGACTTGGAATATACCAGTTCTCTATTATACGGGTTGGTACGCATTTGTACCACAGTTCATCTAATTCTGAAGTCTAGAGACGCATCTGAAGTATCTGGTTTAGTGGGGTCAAACAGACAGGTGGAGTCACAACCTCCGCAAATGCACCTGTATGGCTCTATTGATGGATACAGCCAAAGTCTTTTTAATAAGTCAGTTCACTCGGCAGCCATCTTTGGAATGCTCCTGGGCAGCAATTTTTTTTTTTTCTGTAAATAAGCGGCATGCAAGTGCAGCTCCTATCTACTTGCATGGTGAAAGTCCGAAATCTCCAAAATGGTTGGTCAAGATCACCATCAAATAACATTTTAAATCAGCAGTCAAATCTGACAACACTGGTATCATAAATTGCACTTCTTTGCCTCAGATTACGCTAAAAACTGAATTTTTTCTGCTCGTATAGCTAATGCGCATTAGTGTTCTTAAGTTGATTGACAGGCGATGTCTGTATCTAAATTTTATATTACATGTTCTTACGAGTGCCAATCCTTCTATATTCATTATTTCTGGATTGTGCATTTGAATTCACAGAGTTTTTACAAAGTGTAATGATAATCGTCATATCGGTGGTTTAATGCTTAAAACCGATTTGCAGATGGTTTTAATTTGGTCAATAATTGGCCGATTAATCAGTGCATTCCTAGTTTTAAAATAGATTTTTTAAAGATTTCTCATTTTTTATCACCATGGACAAACTTGTTTGTCAACAAGCCTTCTACAGATAACATGTTTTTTTTAAAGCATTAAACATATTAAAATTAAACACATTCTGCTCCAAACCAATCATGAATCATCCAAGCAGCAGCAGATTCCAAACATTCAGTTCTAATGGGTATGAAATGTGATTTTGTGTTCCAGTGTGTGTCAGCATGCGTGTTACAGGTGCTGTGCTTTTTGTCAGGCACACGGCATTAAATAGGTTAATTAACAGTCTAGGCCTACATCTCTGACGTCAATGCAACACTGTCCAAACATCACTGGTAGACAAAACCTATTAAAACAATTAAAAAATGATCTAGATAAAGAAATAGTTTCAATGCAATCATTTACTCACTCTAATCATTCCAAACCAGTATGACATTCTTTCCAAAATGGAACACAACAAGGGTTGCAATACATATAAAATTACCAAAAAAGTGTCATAAAAGTACTCTAGATTACTTGTGCACTATATTCCAAGTATTCTGATGTTATATGATTGCTTTGTCTGAATGGAAAGGAATGAAATTTAAGTCATTATGCAAAGTGTCACATCAATATCAGTCACATGACATGAGAACCAATGCTATTCAGCATCACTATCAACAAGCCTAATGTACATTTCAATATACGAAATGAATGACATTTTAGAGCTACGTAGTAGAAAAGAAAATTCAATATATAACGAATTTTGCATGGTCTATGCCTTGAAAAAAGCTATTAGAGAATTTGAAAGGCTGAGAGTGGGAAAAAGAGAGGGACAGAGAGAGAGATTGAGCGCTCCAAAAGAGCTTTCGTGAATTATAGAGCACAAGCCATACATACTACATTTACGGTGCATTACTGGAGATTGACAGCCCGTGGTAACCGTCTGCTTTAGTTGTAATTAATGAATCTTGAAAATTCTACAAAAATACTTTTTTTATTGCACTGGTTTGGATTTGGACAAGTAAATTATGACAATTTTCATTTTTGGGTGAACTAAACGGCCATTACGAAAAACAAACAAAGTGTGTCATGTTGTAATGTCTCATTACATGCTAAATGGTTTCAAAAATCATAATTATTAGGGTGCACGATATATCAGTGGCCGATATATTACTGGCCGATAACAGAAAATCTAAATATTATTATCGCGCCGATAATGGAATCCCTGCGATATTTTAGCCAATAATATTTTACAGTTTATTTACTTGCAGCTGAAATACTCTGACTGCCTGCGGTGTCTTTCCTTCAGGCAGAGACTCGGGCAGTCTCAAGCCCACGCATACACATCATGTCTGTGTGAGTGAGAGCCAAGCTTATGTTGCTCTGTGAGGATTATTTCAACATCTCTGCACATTGTTACGTTGTTTTGGGGCTGGTTTTAGTCATCTGCTGTAAGTAACAATGGCATTTCTCATATTCTGTTTGTTTCATGCATGTATGCATGTTACATAGGGGCTATCGTTTTCACTTATTACTTCATGAAACATAAACAGAATGTGGGAAATAGCACATCATTACTTACATCACAGCATTGTGATTAAAACAAGTCCAAGCACAACCTAAAACGGAACATTTAATAAATTATACAGTGGAACTGTCACAGATGAGCGCTGTAGCAAACATCTGTGAATGAGATGCGCATAAGCACAAGCATGCACATTCTTAACACACACAAACCACCGCTGCACTCGCAGTCCTGCTGCCGGCACTAATACACCATGTATACAGAGATTAGGGTTTGTTTTGTGTGTTTTGTTGTTTAATAATCGTTACATGCAGTTTATCGCCTCATTTTGGTTTAATGCATTACAGCTGTTAGAAGTTCATTATTCCCTCTCTGTGACTGAGTCACCAGGATTATCGTAAACATCTATATAAATCGGCACCATAATTTATGCAAGTCCATTATTTATTTATTTCTCATTTAAATCAGCATATATCTGTAATAATGGTTCATTGCTATGGTAACCTGTAAACTGGGACCATTATCCTCCAACTTACATTCACAAGCTAGAAATCTGGGTGTCTTATTGGATTCTGAAATAAATTCTGTGGTCAAAGGAAGATTTTTCTTCAACTTAAATATTGCTAAATTAAAAACATTTTTATATTTTAATGATTGGAAACTGTGATACATGCTTTTATTTCATCAAGTCTGGACTATTGTAATGCACTTTATTTCTGTGTTACTCAATCGTCTCTCTCACACCTTCATCTGGCGCAAAATGCTGCTGCTAGGCTTCTGATTAGTACCAGAAAATGTGATTCTATTTCTCCTGTTAGCCTCACTCCACTGGCTTCCTGTTTTAATACAGGATCCAGTTCAAAGTATTACTGTTTGTTTACAAGGCCTTGCATGATCTGGCACCTTCTTATATTTCTGATCTTATTTATCTTAAACAGTCCTCTAGATCTTTACGTTCATCTAACAGCTTACAGTTAACTGTCCCCAGGTCACGTTTGAAATTAAAGGGTGACAGAGCCTTTTCAGTCACAGCGCCCAGGCTTTGGAATAAGTTGCCTTTTCATATCAGGTCTTCTCCTACTCTTGATTTTAAATCTCGTCTTAGAACGTACCTGTTTGTTTTAGCTTTTAAATCAGTGTAAATGTTAGTTTTGTTATTGTCTTGTGTAGTTGTTTTATCTGGTTTATTGTACAGCACTTTGGTCAACAGTTGTTGTTTTTAAATGTGCTTTATAAATGTGACCGACTGACTGACATATATGGTTCATGTTACATCTGTCAAACCTTAAATATCAGTCCAAATTCTAAGCTTTTAAATGACACCTATTTTAAAATGAGAAGATTTTAATGAATTAGCAAGCAGTTCCAGGTTGAAGGATGAAACATTAAAACCTTTTTTTATTATTATTTAAATATCGGTTATTGGTATCGGCCACAATGAGCTGTGAGTTATCGGTTATTGTATCGGCCCAGAAATTCCATATCAGTTAACTTCCCTCTGTTGGTATCATCAGCATTAATGCAACTGACGGATGCTTAAGGTATATTTTGTGAGTATGTGTTCACTGGGAATCGAACCCATAGCCTTGGAGAGTCGAGTCTTGAACAGCGCTATTTCAGTGGCCCGTGGAGTTACTGCCTAGGTAGAACATTCACTTATGAAGTTCTATGATGTCAGGATGCTGCTTTGGAAAGCAGCTGCTTAAGCAAGCAATAGGCCTTGAGGCAGCTCAGTAGGTTTGGGAACAGAGCATGTATCTATTTTTCATTCTGCAAAAAGCCTTTCATTCTCTAATATTCCACCCGCTTAGAGCTGTACTGATAGACTTTGAATATAAAGAGAGAAAATAGAAGATCAAACTGATTTGGGACAAGACCGAAAAATAAAAATGGGCATCTTTATCTCTGAGTGCCTGGTTAAATGAAAGCCATTCTTCGCCACTGAAAGCCCCGGGAAAGAGAAAGAGAGTGAGATGAACAGAGATGAATGAGGAGAGAGAGATAAAGAGAATGAGGGAAAGAGAGGACAAAAAGCAAGCCATGGTCCCAGAGGAATCTGATGGCGGAGAAGATGGGATCAGGACTCGCTAAACGAATTAGAAAGCATGAGCGAGAGAGTAACTCATGAAATTTACTCAACTCCACTAATGATGTTCCTGTCCGTCTGAATAATGGAAGCACTCGGGAGAAAGACAGCACAAGAGAAAGATCGGGCGCTTAAAAGAAACAGGAGGCGGGTGACAGGAACAGTGCTTGTGATATCAACATTCTACAACAATTTAATGTTCTCTATTACACACAAGGTATTATCCTAGTTTTGAGGTTGTTGGTGATCATTTTACCGTAGTCTCATCCAGATCCATCCAGGGCCAGGAACGGAGTTGTTTTTAGCCTCTCTTCCCTTACTGCATAAGACACATTTCTTAATCAGTGTTTTCCAGTAAAAATATCTAAACTTTTAACTGCATAAAATATTAAACCTTGTTTTCACTTACCCAAATGGCAAATAGTCTTTCTTGCTTTAAGCATAAATCTTGTTAAATCTTTTTAAACTGAGGTGTAAAACATGAAAGAAACAATTAGCAAATTCAAAATAAACCTAATTCAAAATATATTCCCTAAAAATAATTCTTATTACCTTGTCAAATAAATTTTACTTGCTTTAAAGGGATAGTTCACCCAAAAATGAAAATTCTCTTTTTATTTACTCGCCCTCATGCCATCCCAGATGTGCATGACTTTCTTTCTTCTGCAGAACAAAAATCATGATTTTTAGAAGAATATTTCAGCTCTGTTGGTCCATACAATGCAAGTGAATGGGTGCCAAAATATTGATGCACCAATATACAGGGCTCCAGACAAAAAGAATGAGCCATTGGCTCCTTAACTGAAACATCAAGGAGCCACATGGCTGTTTTTAGTCGCCAAATCATATAACTGCTCAATTTTGATTGCTGTTCAGAAACAAGAAGCAGAAGAAAAGGAAGACAGCTGATAACCCATTAATCAAATGTTTAATAAACAGTATATATAGTTGAGAAGATACACAAATTTGCATTCCCCTTTTGTCTCATCAGTGTTCACACCCCTTTCATAATTTATACAAATATAAACATATGGTAACATAGTAGTGTGTTGCCTTCTTGAGCATCAATCAATGTTTGCACCTTGTGTAATAGTTGTGCATGACTCCCTCAATTGTCTTAAGTGCCAAAAGCTGTATCTCATATATATATATATACAGTGGTATATATACAAGTGGTGCAGGACTTTTAATTATAAAGCTCGAAATACACATGGGACTCCTATTTTGAAATGTCTGCGCTCCCAGCTGTGAACACACTGATGGATGATTAGCTGTAAAGTGACTGATTCAAACTGCTAACTTGAGCTCCTGCGTTCACACCCTAAAAGACCTGGTTCAAAAGAGTAATTTGGTCACTAAACATTAGTCGATGAGAAGAGTCTTGGTCGACTAAGTTTTGATTGGTCGGTTGGTTGCAGAAAAAAAAAAAAAAAAAAAACTCCACAGGAAATCGACAAACACCGGTATTACTGCTGGTTGGATGCTAGATGGTACTATGGGGTAATTTTCGTTAAGCAGGGTTGGGGTTAAGCCTACACAATAAAGCAAGACACCTTGATTTCAAACTTTGAACTTTATTTTTTATTTATTTTAACTAAAAATTCAAATGAAACTGGAAAAAAAATTAAGTGCAATTAAAATGTGTGTTGTTCAACTTTTTGAAAGATGGCTTTACAACAGTTGTGAAGAGCAACATCTCCCTGGCAAAGAACCTACTTAATCTGAGCATTCTCTACCGGTCGGGTATTTCATTGTCCGGGAAAATACATCATGTGTGTGAATACATTTGTTTTCTTCCCTCCTTCACTATATATATATATATATATATATCTCCAATTACATCAGCAACCCCTGGGCTGAGGGGTCGGTGAATATTCTTGCTTTAGTGATTTTGCATTAAATTCATTTATTTAAAAAATATATAAATCAAACACATTTCTAAATTCAAATTGCACTCCAAACGAAATGAAAAAGCAATTAAAATAATGAAGTGATAAAATAATAATATATATATATATATATATCACACACACACACACACCTTTCCATTTACCGTCAGGCAAGTATATGTCTAAACCAGCAGGCGGAAAATTACTTACACAAATGAAGAAATAAAAACAATTATAAATGTAAAAATAATAATTATAATGATGATAAATCACTGAAATATAAATCATGGTTCGAGGTGAAAGTGTTTTTTGTATTATTTTATGTTTTAATCACAGATGTATAGGCTGCAGAGTTGTGGTCACAATGAACTGTTCTGTGGAAATGAAGCGAACTGAACTCAAAGCACCTCCTGAGCTGAGATTTCTGAGGTCATCTGCAGCACTCATATATGATACTGTTTCTGTCTTCTGAAAAAAATTCAGAAGACAGAAACAAAGAAAGAGTGAGAACTTTTATATGCGCGTGTTCCACAAGACTGCGCGCCTCCGTACAAACATACAGTCGCATAGACGGCATTTCTGTCATCTGTTCTTAATATAATAAAGTGAGTTTCTTCTAGCGCGTGTTTGTGTGTCTATGGGCAAATTATTTGTAATATTAATTTGCTAATAATAATAGCCTAATAACAATAATAATAATTTAATACATGGGAAAACGAGCCAAATATCATCTTGACATCATCAAAGGCATCAGCTATTGGCGATCACTTTGACCATCGTTGATCAATGAGATCATCGTCTGTCAGCAAAACCCTAATGTGCATTTCTCTCTATAAATTAACAAAATGTTCAGACAGTCTCCTTGCTGGTTTTTCCAACACATTCAGAATCATTACAGCTTTTGCCGGTGTCACTGCGGCTCGCTTCGTGCATGCGCTTGTAAAATGTATATTTTAAAGGTTCATTATTACAGTTTAGTGTTTCTCTGTAATGTAAAACAGTGTTAGTAATGTTACTTATAAAATTTCTCAGCCCTGGAACTCAAACCATTTTCTGATGCCCCCCAACATGTATATATTTAAGTAATTAAATTAGTTTCATAAATGTGCAACTAGTCGACTAATGGCTTAAATTAACGCCAATCTTTGGTCGGGGGCAGCCCTAGTCATAACTCTCTCGTGCTGGGTTTGTTGTTGCATGCGGTGCAGCTTGCTTATCACAACAGAATGGGTGAAAAGTGGATCGAGACACACTGGTGGTGCACGCTCAATAACTGATGTATTCAATAACTCACAAGATGATATCTGACAAATCCGCTTATGAACACACACAACCCTACTGTCGCCAATGGTGACTAGATTTTAAATTATTGTCGCAATCGATTATTTTTGGTCGCATTTGCATCCAATTTAGTCGCAGTCTGGAGCCCTGATCATAAAAGTAAACCATATGACTCCAGTGTTTTAAGCCATATTTACAGAAGTGATATGATAGGTGTGGGTGAGAAACAGATCAATATTTAAGTCATTTTTTGCTTGAAATTCTTCTCCCTGCCCAGTAGGGGGAGGTATGCATGAAGAATGTGATCTGTTTCTCACCCACACCAATCATATAGCTTCTGAAGATATTGATTTAACCACTGGAGTCTTATGGATTACTTTTATGCTGACTTGATTTTTGGAGCTTCAAAATTTTGGCACCCATTCATTTGCATTGTATGGACCAAAAGAGCTGAGAAATTCTCCTACAAATTTTAATTTGAGTTCAGCAGATGAAAGAAAGTCATACACATCTGGGATGACATGAGGGTGAGTAAATGATGAGAATTTTCATTTTTGGGTGAACTATTCCTTTAAGGAGGGTAAGATATTTTTACTGGAAAACAAGACTAAGAAAAATATTTTTTGCATTGCTCCCATTGGGCCAAATGAGTAAGCAATACCAAAAGTATACTTTGATTTTCCACATGCCACTACGTCTTGCAAATTTCGTCATCAGCACAGTTGAGATGGAACGCCATGTGGAAAAAACTAAGTATACACCTAACCTACCAAGGACATTACTGGACCCCCTCATCACAGGCCTCAGGACAAAGTCCCATTTGCCCCTACCCCTCATCACGGCCCTGGTATCAGCTAAAATTTGTCCACTTATAGCTACTGGAAAAAGTCACCCTTTGCACCAAGATAATGGGAGCTGAACTCTTGGAGGGGACATTACCAAAGCACAACCATCCATCCAGCCTAACTAATCAATTGTCGTAGCCATGCAGTGTTTCTTAATGGCCTGCCATCAGAAGGTGGACTTACCGAGTTGATGCATGGTAGCTCCTTGTTGAGTAGCCAAGGCAAGGACAGCCTGCCCTCTCCTCTATAGCATGACTGAATCCTTTCCTTGATTTTTTCCTTGATTCTTGTTAGTGTAAACAGGCAAAGTGCCGACTCTTTAGGAGGCTTGGCCCGGTTCTTCTGGCCTTGAGAGAAGACCGTAAACAATATGTCCTCCTGCTCGGACACTCCCAGAGAGTTTGCAAGTTGCCTTCCAGGTTTGCTCAAGAAGGCATCCTGGATTAGTCGATATTCCACTCCATCCTTGGTGCATCCAATAGGGAATTCCACGTAGGAGTAGAACCTGGGATCATCAATACAAAGTCTGACAATCTTAGAGGTGAAGAACTGTTCTCCGCTAGCATCAGGAGAAGTTAGTTGGGTATCCAGCTGCAAAGTCAAGTAGTAGACAAACTGTTCACTGTTAAAGCTGTACATGTAGTAGATGTCAAATGCTGGGAATTTGGACAATGTATCCGAGGGAATCTTGAGCTGTGAAGAGACAAACTCGTCCTGGTGGACAAAGCTGAACATGTCCGCATCCTCCTCATTGGCCATCAATTTACGGCTGGAAAGGGTTGGAAAGTACTCTGATTTTCCATCGATGGGTGTTCCGATGAAAAGCTTGCTGGAATGACCCTCCGAGATGATGACCCCAGACATGGTTCCAGACTCAATGACGCTGGAGAGATAGTGCTCCTTACGGTGGTGTGGTTCACCAAGCTTAAATAGATCATCCAGCCGCAGAAACTGGCAAATGCCTTGCGAGGTGCTTCCGCAAGCAATGAGACGGTTTTGGGGATAGTCTATTAGCAGCAGCTTGTTCACATTGCTGTTTGGGGCAAGGTCATGGGAGCATAACTGTACACTTGGAGGTGGATAGCATTTCTCGTTGTCCACCACTGGACCTGTCATATGACTCCTCAACTTGGTCAAGTTGCTAGAGAACTTGTAGATCCAGTTTACTGCACCAACATACACATCTCCTGTCTTGTTATGGATGGCTAAATGTGTCAGACCCCAGTCCGGTGGCGAGAAGGACTTGAAAGGCTCTGGAGCTCCTTCAGAAAGGTGAGGTGATATAGAGATAGTCAGCAACCCAAGGAGCACTACCGTTTCTGGGCGAATAGTGCAATGCGGCCCCTGTGGAGGCCACATAATTGCACTGGACCAACAAGGCTGTGTTGGTCCACGTTATTTGTCTTCAGTCGGGGACTGCAATCAATTAATTCAACAAACAAGAAAGGGAGGCAAAACAGCCTTTAATGTTCCAATGTTTCCTTTCCTTCTCTCAAAACAGTCCTCCACTTTAACATCCACCTCAATTCTGCATTCAGGGGTCCTGCAGGGCAGAAAACACAATATGAGTGCAAATGGAACATATCCGATTGATTATGCATCAATTTTTCAAAGCCAAAGAGCAGGGGAAAAGAGTTTAAGACTGTATCGTTCTGTCTACCACAACAAATGATTTAGACTCATGTGGTCAAATGAGGTGAACCGTGTCAACTTTTAATTACCAAGACGGATAGCTCTGAGAGTGAAGATGGAATAGAGACACACTGTACACAAACTCGTCACTAACAGCACCGCAACTATAGAGTTGGGCCTGCCACATCCATCATCACAAACTGTCTGACAGCAGATTTGTGTAGATGAAGTATGCATGTACAGTACATGGTGGCGTAATTTTAGAATAGAGCTGTTGAAAAAACAATCAAGTCCAACGTCAATGAGTTCTGAAAATTTGCACTTTGAGGATTGCATGTTTTTCCCTTTTCCTATTCACAGCTCTTATTTTGAGAACAGTTGTTGCAGTATAAAACTAGAAAGAGTTACACATCAGCGCATTGACAATTCACTGATATTTGTACGCAAAATGAATATATATTATATTTTGTTGCAATGTGGTGACAGACCATACAGCCTTACAGTTAATATGTGGACTTCAAAACTATTGGGACACTTTATCTTAAGATTTATCTACTCAGAGTATTAGTATGAATAGGACCATAAGTTTAAGTGTAGATGTCTGAGATGGCACAACAACAAAGCCAAGGGGTTGTGTGGCACAGTGAATGAAGATCCAAGTTGGTATCCCAAAGGTATTAGGTTCGAACCCTGCATGGGGCAACAACATTGTGCCTTTGATAAAGAAACTTAACCAAGTTATTGCAGGGGGGTTGTCCCTGTAAGCGTACTGGACATATCTTTGGGTGAAATTGTCTGCTAACCATGCTTCACTTGCTTGAAATGGTCTCCAAGCATGGGGAAGCTGGTCTTAAGCTAGTTTCCTCATCAGGCAAAACTAACAAGCGCCCACAACCCCTCTAAAACCAGCAAATAGACAAGTCTGACCAAAATAGGGTACCAGCTAAGACCAGCAAACCATCTAAAGCTGGTTTATTAAATGACTACTTACTAACATAGTTATTAGAATAAAACACAAACTCCATATCACAACAGAATCGTTTTCATTTTCCAAGGAATGGAAAATGCATCAAATCAGAGTTCACCATTTTCACTGGAACGCTTTCCAGCTTCATGAGAGAGAAAAATTAACAACAACAAAAAACACTACCACACCTGGAGTCGCAAGTTCGAATCCAAGGAGTGCTGAGTGTCTCCAGTCAGGCTTCCTAAGCAACCAATTAGCCCGATTGCTAGGGTGGGTAGAGTCACATTAGGGTAACCTCCTCGTGGTCGCTATAATGTGGTTCTCGCTCTTGGTGGGGCACGTGGTGAGTTGTGCGTGGATGCCGTGGAGAATAGCGTGAAGCCTCCACACGCGTTAGGTCTCCACGGTTACGCGCTCAACAAGTCACGTGATAAGATATGCGGATTGATGGTCTCAGACGTGGAGGCAACTCTGCCACCCGGATTGAGGCGAGTCACTATGCCACCACGAGGACTTAGAGCGCATTGGGAATTGGGCATTCAAAATTGGGGAGAAAAGGGGGTGAAAAGAAAACAAAAAAAACAGGAAAATCTCAGTAACAGGCTTGAGCCGGAGGCCAGTGAAAACTGTGAAAAATAAAGGAAATAAAAAGATAGAGGAGACGGGAAGAGAGAAATTAGGAGGAATGTTTTCCTTTCACTGTCCTTTTCTTCGTCCATTTCTTATCCCCATTGCTATTTTCCTGCACGGGTGACTGAAGGCTGCTTATCAGTCCATCATTCCCCAAGGATGGGATGATGGGAAGTGGCGTCATTCTGCAAATCTCCAGAAACATGGGAGCAAATGGATGGGAAAAGGGAAAATGTTCCTCTGTCCATCAGCAGAAGACTATTAGAACAATACAAATTCAGACTTCAGAAATGAGCCACTATCAGAATATTTCTTATAAAAACATTTGAATTACTTTATTTTTCATCAGAGATGAAATAAAATACAAGTAGTAATCAGTTTCCACCAAAAGACCATAATTCCTAGTAAGTTACTGCTACTACTGTAAATGGCTATTAACGTCTAACCATGGCACCACAACAGCACCTTTCTGTAAGCGAAGTCATGACATCTGTGCTCTGAGATAGTGTGTGCTATTGTGTGCATGTATATGTAACACAGAGCAAAAGGAAAATGGAGAGAGACACAAACCTGAAGGAGATTTTCTCAAAACTAATTTTTCTTCATTTGAGCGTATCGCTCATGACAGAGTCAACCGTAAACATCAAAATAAATTGCATCTGTGTGCTCTCCTATTGTTATCTGCCAATGGAACAGAGAAAATGTGATCAGACCTGCATTCTACAAACAGAAGTACTCATGGCGAGTGAAGCGATTACAAAATACTTTATTCTGTTAGAGATTCTTTTACCTTATACCAAGTATAAGGGAGGAAGAAAAAAAGAACAAAGAAAAAAAAAACTTTATACCATTCTGCCTCAGACATGTCTGATGACTGAATTATCAATCTCATTAATAGATAAAATACATTTTTTCCAACATCTCTGGAGGGTTTCTTTCATCTTGAGCTTTTAGATTCATAGATTTCCCATGAGTGAAACCCACTTCAAACGATCAGCACCAGGTTAAATGATGACAATCAGTGGATCTATAGTGCAAAGACATTATAATCTTTGGCCACATCCACATTTATACATTTTTGTTAGAAAACGCATTGATTTCACAACGTTAACACCTCTCATTCAGACTAGAATGGCATTTTTATTTTTATATTTACATTTTATTATATTTATATATATTATTTATACATTTTATTATTATTATTATTATTATATAATAAAATGTAATAAGAATTTTATGACCTGATTTTGCATTTTGTGACCTGTGTTTTTTTTTTACATTTAAAAAAAAAATGTCGTCTTACAAAAGCATCAGCATTTTATCAATACAGTCATAGAAAAAAAGAAGAGAAAGGTACATAAAAGTAATAACAGTTGTACTGCATTTATGTAGATTTAAATAAAAAAAAAATACGTCTCAAAAATCACCATAGAGAATGAGAATTAATAATAAAAAAGTACAATTTAGCAATGCATTACATTGATAAGACTTTTACGGAAAAATGTGTGTAACTGTCATGAAAATAATGTCACAATGCAAAAAATATTAATCGTCCTAAAAATACGCTTCATTTTCGTTATGCAATATATAATTACTTATTTTCTTCTTTTGATTTTGGGTTGAAATATGACCTGGCCTTGTTCTTGACAGGTTTTCAAAAAACCTGTCAGCATAAGAAACATGATACTGAGTTAATATGGAACTCAATTCATTCCCCATTTTTCCCACTGCCTGAGGACAGAGTTAATCCTGCGAGTCTTTTCACAACTCCTCTGCTGTAGAAAGCAGAGCATAAATTTACACACTGCAGACAGACCTGTAAACCCATCTCCACAGATAATGGCGAGCGGTGGCAGAGCGGCCCACTGATTTATTACTTGTGGCATATCAATTACAACACTCGCCTCTCAGATAGAGAGAGAAAACATACAGAATACACTCTGAAACACACGAGATGCTGTTTGCATGCAAAAACACACATATGCACATAAACGGGCGCTATATCCACAAACAGGTATTTTCAGACACACAATACACACAGATAGGCATTCAGAATGCCTTGTTTACACCTTCCATTTCCATTTGACTCATTATTCCATCACACTGCCTAAAGTTAAGACTTTTTTTTTTTAGAAGAATTAGTAAGGCTGAGCATCAACACAGATTTCCAGATTTGATTAGATTCCAATTCACAAGACCTCAATTAAATTCCGATTTGATTAGATTATGATTAATTTGGGACTATTTCCTTTATAATGTCCAAATAGCTGGAAAAAAATTAACGATTATCAATAACAATTCCAAATCACAAGCCCTCAGCTTGATTCCTATTCCGATTCAATTTAATTTGATTATTGATTCCAATTAATTTGGGTATATTTCAGTTTGCTTACAGATGAAAGAAATTTGACAATTCTCAATACTGATTCTGATTCACGATTTGTATATGATTCAGTTTCTATTTGATTAGATTCTGAATTAATTAGGGTCTATTTCAGTTATAATGTCCATTTTGCTGAAACCAATTTAACAATTCTAAATACAGATTCCGATTTACAAGCCCTCGGTTTGATTCCGAATCTGATTGAATTTGATTTGATTAATGATTCCAGTTAATTTGGTTACATATGAACCCAATTTGATGATTCTCAATACCAATTCATGATTCCCTATGATTCAATTTCGATTGGATTTAATTAGATTCCGAATTAATTTGGGTCTGTTTCAGTTATAATGTCCTTTATCTGAAACCCATTTAACGATTCACAACACAGATTCTGATTCACAAGCCCTCGATTTGATTCCGATTAAATTTGATTATCAATTCCTATTAATTTGGGTACATTTGAGTTATAATGCCCATTCCAAGAATTCCACACACTATTGCACTTGTGTATATGGTTGTGTGACAATAAAAGTGATTTGATTTGATTTGCTTACATATGAAAGACATTTGACGATTCTCAATAATGATTCAAGATTCGATTGATTCCAATTAATTTGGGCATATTTTAGCTATAATGTCCACTTCGCTTACGTATGAAAGCAAACTAACAATTCATTAATAATGATTCACAAGCCCTCAATTCGATTCTGTTTTCCATCCAATTTGATTTAGATACTGCTTAATTTGGGTATTTCTGTTATAAAGACCATTTTGCTTACATATGAAAGCAATTAGACTATTCTCAATACCAATTTATATAACACAAACAAAATACTAATTTGAGCAAAGACTTTCAATGACTAAAGTAATTTTTCAAAACAAGTAACTGGCCATAATAAAACGATAACAAAAAACAAAAAACAAAAAAATCAATAACAAGCAAAATAACAAATAAAAACAATAAAACAAATATACAAATTAAGAAAATGTATTCAAGTACTCCTAAACATTCAGAAATTGAAAAAAAAAAAAGTAATGAAATGTAACACGACTGGTCAATCGCAACTGATGTAATAAGCACCCCTGGCATAAAAGAACGATCTTGTGATTTTAAGAATCGTGATAAATCAGAAAATCTTTTTACCTAACCCTTAACATTTGATGCAAAATAACTATTTCCGAGATTAAAACTGGATGCCACTCATGCGACAATGTAGAATAGTACAGCTTGAAGCATTTCTCACTGCACTACATTAGGGCTGTCGCGATAACCGCAATATTGTAATACCATGCTACTGACAAGCCAACTGCAGAGTATGGCAAGCAACCGCCGCAACCGCTATGTTCACATTTTTTTCATGAGGCTATGCCCTCCTTGTTTTACACTTCATAAATGTGTATTGAATGTTAAATAAATTAATAATGAAAACAAGAGTTAAGAGTGTAATTTTTCCCTCCAACTTTCTGTTCGCATCCGGTGCTGTTGAGTTTCAGTCCTTGTTTTTTAAGACTGAAACAATGGCAGCTGCTCTGGTCCCAAAACCAAATGTAATTTCGCCAGTTTGGGAACATTTCGGCTTTCAACCGAATGAAAAGGTAGAGCCAGCCAATTTAGATGAGGCAATATGCAAAATCTGCTCCAGAAAGGTCCCTGTGAAACGGGGAAATGCATCGAATTTGAGGTCTCACCTAACTACCTAACATCCAGCTATCGAAGCACAGCTGCCACAACCAGCACCAAGTCGCGGAACAGCCTCAAGGTGCCAACCGACAGTTAGGAGTGGCTAAAGCCTTTGCACGAGTTGTCAAATACAGCCTCTAAGCTAAACAGCCCCTGTTGCTGGCTTGCTGGGATGATTTAAATGTATTTTTTCATTTAATAAAAATTTATTGAAATGAATAATATTTTAAAATGTAGCCTATATTGTTATTTTGTTAATAAAAATAAATTATGCTAATTTCAGTTCAATAATTTAACAGCCAGTAGGCTACTCTGTGCAGGATATTTAATGAATATGGCATTGCAGCCTGCCTGTATTCTGTTGCTAATTACTTAATAGATGTAGGCCAATTTCAGTTCAATAATTTAATGGCCAATACTCTGTGCAGGACTGCGCTACAAGATGGGGCATGACCAGCGACACCAGCATCTAATTCCAAGCTGGCAGGACATCGCTGTCCTTGAGTCTGTGAATGCGGCCTTGAAACCCGCGGCTGAGTTTACGGATCTGCTGTCTGGCTAGAGCTATGTTACCGTGTCATCAGTCAAACCAGTCCTGAAACTCCTGACTGGAGATGTTCTGAAACCATCAGATGGGGACACCACCTTAACATAGGACATCAAGCGAAAGATGTGCAGTGTTCTCCAGGAGATACAAACCAGCTGCCTTACAAAAACTGTTGGCAAAGGCCTGCTTGCTGGTCCCTAGATATAGGGGGGATCATATCGATGACACTGAGGAGACAAAATACACACTCATCTAAGAGATGCTGCGAGTGGAGGACAGAGGGAGCGGTGCCAATGTGTCAGCGGTTAGAGACAAAGAGCACTTTGCGCAAGCGGTGGTGCCACCTGCAGCAAAAATAAAGACTCTTGGAGACCTGTTGAAGTCACGGACAACCACCTCCGCGTCCATACATAAGAGAGCTCGAGCAGATACTGAATGCACACGCTACCTACAGGAGGAGCCCATAGTCTCCAACGCAGATCCACTCGCCTGGTAGCGTGATAACCAGGGTAGATTTCCTCTGCTCTCCAACGTCGCCCGCAAGTACATGTGCATTTTTGCAACGAGCACGCCATCATAGAGAGTTTTTAGTGCCACCGGGAACATTGTTACCCCTCTCCAATCCTCTGAAACCACAAAAGTTGAACATGTTGGTTTTCCTAGCATGCAACAAGGACATGACAACCCAGGTCTAAATCATATAGACTTTATTCCTTATGCTAAAGAAAGGAATATTTCGTTTTCATTTATTTTTTTACAATATCCAGTGCCTTTTATATTGCATTAGTTTTGCACGGTTACAGTTGCACAAATACTGGCTCTTTTTTAATTCATTAAGACTGTGTTCCATTGTGATTTGGCTCCGTAGATTTGCACTAAACAAGCCTTAACAATTTGCTTTATTTTCATTTGACAATTAATATTTAGCCTAGGCTGGCTAGGCTTAATCCTTCTTTTTTTTCATAAAGGAGAAAAGGCATGTAGCCTACCTTGCGTTCTTATTGCACCTTGTTGCCCTTCTGTGTTCTGAATTTAACAATAAACAAGTATTTAATTTGTTTTAAAACTGTGTCATCTTTGTCATTTAAAAAGCAACAATATAGGCTACATAATAATAATATCCCAACAACAGAGCTTATTTATATAAGCAGATTTATATAAAATCAGGATAAATGAAAAATTAAAAAAATGGCGCTAAAACCGCATATGCTAAGCCACTCAAAATCACCGCAAGGGAAATTCCTTCACCACGACAGCCCTACACTACATACTACTGTACTTTTTAAAGCTAAAAGAATATATCCTATAAAGCTATAATTATTTTCTTAAAAAGTATTATTACTTTAAAATCATCCAATGAGACAGAACAGTTCCTCAAATTGAAGTATCACCTTTATAATATACATACACATACTATAGTTATATAACACTAAACACACCATACATACAGTTGAAGTCAGAAGTTTGCATACACTTAGGTTGAAGTCATTAAAACAAATTTTTTAACCAATCCACAGATTTAATATTAGCAAACTATATTTTTGGCAAGTCGTTTAGGACATCTACTCACAATTCCAGTTGGTCAGAAGTTTACATACAATAAGTTAACTGCACCTTTAAGCAGCTTGGAAAATTCCAGAAAATGATGTCAAGCCTTTCGACAATTAGCTTCTGATAGGAGGTGTACTGAACTGGAGGTGTATCTTTGGATGTATTTTAAGGCCTACCTTCAGACTCAATGCCTCTTTGCTTGACATCATGGGAAAATCAAAAAACCTCAGAAAAAAAATTGTGGACCTCCACATGTCTGGTTCATACTTGGGGGCAATTTCCAAACGACTGAAGGTACCACGTTCATCTGAATAAACAATAGTACGCAAATATAAACACCACGGGACCACGCAGCCACGCATGAAATCATATGTGTAATACACTGACCCCACTTACATGCATTTAAAAAAGCACTACACACCACAGACAAAACAGCCGTCCACGTAGGCCCAGCACAGTGGGAAGCACGTGGAGACTATTTATTTATTTAATTAAATCGCAGCCCTTGCGGTTTGATAATCCCACTGGTTCATATTGCGATTTCAATGTTATTTCAGTTAATCGTTCAGCCCTAGTATGGTGTACGACAATTCCATTCCAAAACACTATCCATGCAGCAAACACACATGCTCATTTCACAGCTGTGTGATTACTGACAAACTCTAAGCGATCGAGGACGGGGCAGGATATGATACGAAGAGCATAGGAAGTGGCCAATCATCAATGACACACTCATTTCACAGCTCGTTATGCCACTAATTAAACACTGTAAATTAGCTTTAGATAAACAAACTGATGCCATGACTGAACATGCTTGTTTCTCCAGCTTTTCACTTAAGAAACAGTGATCTGTGTTTATGTAGATGTGCAGATATATTAATGCACAGGACAATCCAACACTTCTGATCTGTATGTGTACGCATTACAAAAATGTACCACATTACCACAATTTTAAAGTAGCAACCACAACTTTGGCATTTTGTCCGATGGTAAATTCTTGTAGGTGAGGGGTAAAACAGGATGTGCGAGGAGGGGATGGTAAATAAACAGGTGTTGTTTACACATCTCTTTAATGCCTGACCCCTCAAGCAGAGTAAAAAAGCCCCCTCACCCCTAATGTCCAGCCCTATCCCTTCGAATACAGCTTTAAGCTTCCTGACAAACTTCTTTCAGACAAACTGCCATGACTACATTTTAATAGAAGTAAAATTAAATAAGTAATGGAAAAAATCATTAATAATTGAATTAGTGAAATTAACCTTAAAAAAATAACATAATAATAAATAAAAATAAGCTTTTATTTAGAAACTTTCTTTGCTGCTTGCATTTTTTTCAAAGTATAGTTTCTTTCCCCCAACTCTGCTTATTTCCAGTAGACGTTCTTGACATGGGTTTGCATTTGATTTTCTTAAGAGAAATAATAATAATAATGCCCTCTAACGTGACTGGCGTTTTTTGTTTTTTGATATAAGCTCTATTATTTAGATTTCATAATTAAGTATAGGCATTGGTAAACCGCATTCAGTTGACGTATGGTCAGTGGTAAAACCATAAATGAACATATCGCAGGCAGGTGTGTATACAATACAACAACCTCTGATAACAGCAAAGATGACTGTAAATTCCTCACTTTCTTTTTAAATGCGATTTTTTTGCTAAATCAATATTTTACGATGTGAATGCACTCCATACAAAAAAAAAATACAAAAAAAAAGTTTTTATTACTGTTCGCATATATGTTAAAAGCTTCCTATTCTCATTTACTAGCGAGTCTAAAGCCTTCATGGCATTTTCATGGCCGTGGATTATGATAATTGTGAATGAACGTGCATGCACGCTCTATTTACGAATGTTTGGAATTCACTATGGCTGCAACTAATGATTATTTTGATAACCGATTAATCTACAATTATTTCTTAGAGTAATCGGATAAAAAAGAAATTTTATTTCCTGTATTTTATTACAATATTTTTTTAAAAACAGAAATGATAAAGGGCGCAAGGATTTGGTTCGATTTACATTACTGAATGCATGATTCTATACTCTCACAAAACTTTGAACAAAGCCTGAATCATGAAAAGTTACATTTGAATTTATTATTATTATTATTTTCAGTACATACTGTATGTAAAACAGTTCCTTTTATTACTTGTAAAACTTTGCAGAACAAAAAGTACTGTTCATTAAAGAGTCAAATGATCCATCAGGATGGAGTGGGACAAAAAAAACAGCCCAGCAGAGGGCAATGGTGACATCAGAATAAAAATATTAATAATTCTGCCCAGCTAACATAATTATGTTAGATACATATGCTTGTACACAGTCACTGATTACTGATACATTTTAAATTAATATGTATAAAAAAGTATTATTGCTGATTACAACTATTCTTTTCAAAATGATGTGTATGATTATCCAGTGAAATAATGTTTGTTATAAATTTACTGGTGAAATCAGACATTACATTTGGCATTATCAGGAGGACTTTCAAATATCAGGACCCTTAGCTTTATTATATGTTATATTCAGCATTATATACAGTTTAATATAGTACAATCATCTGTAAACGCAGTGCAGATTCACTCTCGTGCTGAAAAGTCGCATCCCGGTATTACTGTATTACATGTGCTCACATGTTGAGAAACGATCTAAAACATTTTAAACCGCATACTTTGACCTCTGAGACATCAGCGTGACATCAATGAAAGCTGCAAAATAGATTACATTGAAACTGAAAGCACGGTATGATGTTGCACGAGTTTAATCAAAGTTATTGCGCTCCCTTTCTCCATTGCGATCGGTTTGATTGATGTGGATGCGAGCGCTCACTCGCTTAGTGAAGTTTAACAGAGACTCGCACGTGATAAAAACAAACAGTTTTGCAAAATACGTGGAAACACGGGCCTGATTTTGAATTCATAACATGCATACATTAGAAAACAGAAAATAGCAGTAAAATGGAAGTCATGAGCTGGAGAGAAACAACTCTTAAGCGCATCAAACAGCACAATCACTCGGTCAACGCTCTTGATGCAGCAACCTCTCCGGATTAAACTGTATGCTTATTATGATCTTCTTTGAAGTGTTTATAAAGTGCTCTCATGCGCTGCACATCTTGGGTCATGTTTTTTTCACTTCAACTCGTCTCCATTGTTTTTCAAATGAGTTTCATCATGCAACACATTTTTCACCAGGCTGTAAAGTGAAGTCACTGACAGAGCTTCTGCGTGCTCGTGGCATATATCCAACCAATCGATAATGAAATTCGTTGTCGATGATTACCTTTATCGATAATAATCAATTTTATCGATTAGTTGTTGCAGCCCTAGAATTTACATAACATACACAAGATGTACTAACAAATCTGTGGAATTCGAAGCGTTCGTGAATCCGGCGGAAAGTTTTCGGGAAGCTCCATTTTACGTGGAAATTACTCCCAATTCTTTTGTATATTTGCGAAATTTTCATGAATGAGGCCCATAGTGGCCAAATCAAAAGCGCAATAAAACCATCACAATATTGCTTAAAAGATATCATCTTTTAAAAATAACAATATTAAATTTTAATTTTAACTTAATTAAAAAATTGTATCACTTTAACATCACTAAAATCAAATATATGTGGTAATATATTTGTAAATATTCAAAATATCGCGCAGCCTTACTATCCATGTACACTATATGGCCAAAAGTTTGTGGACACCCCCTTCTAATTAATGAATTTGGTTACATTAAATCCAGTAAAGAAAAATCTTAATGTTTCTTTATGTAATGGCTTGGGCTTTTTGTGCTTCCAAATTTGTGGCAACTGTTTGGTGATAGCCCTTTTCTGTTCCAGCATGACAATGCCCCTGTGAACAAAATGAGGTCCATACAGAAATGGTTTACTGTGTCTGGCGTGGAAGAAATTGACTGGCCTGCACAAAGCCCAGACCTGAAACCCACTGATCATTTTTGATGTGAACTGGAACAGCAGCTGTAAGTCAGGCCCCATCGACCAACATCAGTTCCTGACCTCACTGATAGTCTTGTGTCTGAATGAGAGCAAATCCCTGCAGCCATGTTACTACATACAGTATAGTGGAAAGCCTTCCCAAAAGAGTGGAAGCTGTTATTACAGCAAAGGGGGAAATTGATGCTTAAGGTTTTGAAATCAAATGTTCGTCAAGCACATATGGTGTCCACAAACTTTTGGCCATATAGTGTATCTACCAAGCTACCAATTTATGGACCTACATTAACTGTTGTATAAATATCATTATATAATGACAGTCTGACAGACACTAAATTTGACAGACACTAAATATTGTCCATATCAAAATGTTGTCCTCTGAAATGAAAACATCCTACAGCTGCACAACAAATAATGTTTTATTAATCACAAACAATAACCTATAACCTTTAACTACTGGATCAACAGAGACAAAGTGTATGTTGACTATGCCTCAGCTTTTTTGTATTATGACTTGACAGTCAAAGGACTTCATGCAGAAATCTCCAGAAGTCCTTCTCAGTAACATGATTTGTCTAGAACCGCAAATCAAAGGCATTTACGTTAACGTCCTTAAAACCACCAAATTGTAGACTAAGGAGGAGAAAAGCAGAACAGTTTGTCTTAAATTATTTCACAAAAGACCCAGGTGAGACAAAGCGAGTGAAATGTTCCATTTGTTTTCTTGTCTCTCATTTCATCTCAACTCTCATTTGTGACCTTTACACACATATAATTCTATTCTCTTCAGCGTCTCATTTGCTGTGGATTCGTGCACAAGTGTGTATGTGTGTGTGTTGACACGATTACTCTGAGATAATGAATGAGTGTGTGAGCTCTCTGGTCTCTGTTCAGCATTCTCATTATCAGAAAGGCCACATTTGCATCTTAAAAACAAATTAAACTGTTGCAAATTGACTTGCAGATTTGTGCCAATGCAGACAGACAGAGAGAGAGACAAAGTGTTTTGTTTATAGCAGGTGCTGATGGTCACTTCAGCGAAAGGTGATGTCACTCAATTAGACCCGCAAAAACTTTAATGGTAGAAAAAGAAGACTGAGAGTAGAATTACTCTAGTTTAGAGATGCAAAAAAAAAAAAAAAAAAGGAAAAAGAAAAAAAGAATGCCATTACCATGTTTTTTGGACATGGTACTGTGGTAATATGTTTTTTTAACATGACCTCTACTTTTGAGGGAGAAATATTTGGAAAAAAGAAATGCAATCCTCGTTGGATTTACTGCCCTCAGCAGCCTGTTACCTAATGATGAGATCATTTCATATTCTAACAGAACAGAGCTTGCAAAAGGTGTGTTTACACAGACATTATGAGTTGTGTTGTAATTAACCGTATTTTTTTCTAAAAGTTCAAATCTGAATTAAAATGTCGATGTTTTTTATTCCCCAAAAAGGACCAGCAATTAAGAGCCATTCATTCCGGAGGTAGCGCTGAATGTTTTTGCTTTAAGTTCAAAAGAAGCGTCTAATTAGAGACATTTGTTTGGGAATCGGGCTACACTGATCGGCTTCAAACAGCTTAAAATGCAGATCATCCATAATAATATTAATAATAAAACAGAGGTAAAGACAGTGGTAAAGACACTGGCTACCACCCCTGGAGTTCGCTAGTTCGAATCCCAGGGCGTGCTGAGTGACTCCAGCCAGGTCTCCCAAGCAACCAAATTGGCCCGGTTGCTAGGGAGGGTAGAGTCACATGGGGTAACCTCCTCGTGACCGCTATAATGTGGTTCATTCTCGGTGAGCCGCGTGGTGAGTTGAGCGTGTTTGCCGCGGTGGATGGCGTGAAGCCTCCACACGCGCTATGCCTCCGTGGCAACGCGCTCAACAAACCACGTGATAAGATGCGCGGGTTGACGATCTCAAACGTGGAGGCAACTGGGATTCGTCCTCCGCCACCCGGACTGAGGCAAATCACTACGCGACCACGAGGACTTAAAAGCACATTGGGAATTGGGCATTCGTAATTGGGAGAAAAAACAAAACAAAAAAAAAACACAATCAATACATTAACAATAACAGGGTAGCAGTGATACCATGAGAAAGAGTGTGTTCGTATCCAGTATATAACTGTGTGGTTTGTGGCTCTCCAGCTTTTAACAAGCAACAACCAGCAACAAAATTACCACATGCATTTTACCAACCAGCTCGGAGCGCGAAAAACTTCCTGACTCAACTAGACCGACCAGCTTGACTTCTTCACCGCTAACGCGCACAAAGAAGTTTTATTTACATGTGTGCATGATATCAGCATGTGGTTTTTCTTGCACACTGGACTCGATTTTGTAACACCTCTAACTGATCAAAGATTTACATCAAGGAAATACAGACCAAAACACTGGTGACATCATCTCTTTCTCCTGACTGACACAAACAAGAGCGATCAGTGTATACTTTCAGAAAGAGGCTGAACAAATGAGAGAAAGAAGATGCCCAAGTGTGTATTTTTTCTGCAGCACTGTCAAGTATGTGAAGTTTATGTACCTTGATACCCCATATTCAATCAGACTTGCTGTATATAAGATCATGTGAGCAGTGTCTCACCCTTCTAAGAGGTTTATACAACTGGCAGAGACAGAAGCCATCACTGTGCAACACATTTGCGTCTCCTGCAGTCAACATGCTGATTTCTCATCTGAACCTCCAGCGATGAAAACAGGCTGGGTGCGATGTGATTGGACGGCACCCTGCGATCAGGAAAACACAAGAGACCGATGCAGAGAGAAATTGCATGCGTGCTATCTGAAGACAATATGTATCTACTGAAGTCAATCAATAAATGTGCTTAAAAATACTACACATTCCAGCTGTTTTCTCACCTGGTCTGTTAATATAAACTCTAATTTTAAACATGACCAAATATCAGTAGGCTAAATAATAATAACATCATCCAAAACATTAAAAAAATCTAATAAAAATATAACTCTGCAGTAACAACTACGGTTAGTTGGCATACTGGAAAATAAAGCATCTCTTTGTCTCTTTAAAATAAAGGATCTCTGAGCTTAAACACACACCCACAACATGAGGGACGGCGTTTGCTGTCATGTGTGTCAGTGGTTTCGGGGATTACATATATAAACCGTGTGTTGTGATAATACACAGTCATTCTCCACTCTTTGACACTGAATGATACATTCACACAGGACACAATGACTGATGTTAACTATTACAGGAAAGGCATAAACCCACAACAGCGTATTGATTCATTCAGGATATAAAACATTAGCCAGCTCACAGTTTCACCAGACATATTCTAATAACCAGTGGTTGACCGATATATCACCGAGGCCGATAAATCGGCTGATATTCTGACTTTTTTAATTACCTGCATCGGCCGATAAATTTTCCCTTTTGGCCTATTTGTTTCTTGAGGGCGCAGAGAATCACCTGCTTGCATGTGAAGCAACTGAGACATGTAAACGACCAGTCACGGTTTGTTTTGTTGTTACATGCCATCGTGTTACTACAATAATAGACCGGTGTGTGTAACAATGTCATCTGAACGGTCCACATAACAGAGCCGCGGCAGACGCGTTTGAGCTCATAATGTTAATGTGCTCGCCTGTTTCATTCTCCCTCTCTCTCCTCAACAGTTCCCTGTCACTTTTAACTGTCTTGTCTAATGACAAAAAGGCAAATATCAATAAAACTAATATCATATACCGTCTGCAAATATGCGCATATCTCTTTTAAACAGATGTAATAAACCAACCTCACACAACTTCAGCAGATCCAGCATCATGTGGAGCGCTCATTTATTTACCTCTAAAGCATGTATTCTAACAGTCACTCCTCTACAGTTCCCTGTCACCTTTAACTTTCTTATCTAATGATAAAAGGCAAATATGAATAAAACTTCTATTATATACCATCTGCAAATATGCAGACATCTCGTTTAAACAGATGTCATTCACGAACCTCACGAAAATCCAGCGTTTTTTTTCCTCCATCGAGCGCTCATCTAATATCTTCCTCTGAAATGCATATTCCATCAGCCAGAATCAAAAACTTCAGGATCAGGATCAAAAGTTCCTCTGATTCACAAATCATGACGGTCTGATCTGTGACAATCTAAGTAGGCGATTCAGGCCGTTTAAACTGTCAGCAGATGGATCCGCACGAGCGTGTGTGTGCAACTTCAAGGCTGCGTCTGAAACCAGGAAAATGCTACCTCCGGAGGCTGTATATGGAGATACGATGAAAATAAGGTGCCTACATTTTCGGATGCAGCCCAAGGTAAAAGCGCTTCACGTGTGCTATAAGTAAATGTCTTATTCACTATGTACTGAATGTACAATTGGTTTGATTCTGTATTTTTGGAGTAAATGCGACTGTTAATGTGGACATGCTATCCATGGTTGCTGGACTACTATGTGTACTGATATTTCCTTCTTCCTAATATAGTAACAATTTGCAAATAAATAAAAATGTTTATGACTAAACAGAAATCTGAAGCAACTGCTATCTGCCATTTAAAATACAATATTATTTTTTAGTTTTGTGTGAAATTGAGTAAATATAGTGCTATATAAGAGTTTCTGTTTTTTTAGGAATTTTATGTTTGTTATTTACTATATTAAATTGTGTGATATATCAACATTGTTTCAGCCCATCGACCACCCTGCTCTCTGGATATTAAAAAAGGTCATTAAAAAACCAATATCGGTCAATCACTACTAATAACTAATTAGTCATTTTGGAGATTAAATGGCAGAGTGACTAAAAGTATGCATAACCAAATGGAACAGAGCGTGGCAGTGCCCGCACACTTTTTCAGCCATCCCATTCATTTCTTCCATAGGGATTTTGGTAAGACATGAATCAAACCAACGAGCTCCATGGTGAATCATAACATTACAAAGTTTGATTTGAAGCAAAAAAGTATTTGAAATTTGGACAAAAAGACAAAAGTACAAAACTGTGTGCTTAACGTCTTTAAAGGGGGAATAAACCAACAATCCAATGAAGCACTGCGAATAATGTAGCCTAATCGAAATAAAATTTCTTGATTATAAGTATTAGAAAGAATATATTTTCAGATATATACAAGTAGTTTGATCGAGTTCCCGTCATGGGAGTGAGCAGTCGCTGCAGAGCTCTTTTGGCGCGTTTCTCTGATTGGTGGATCTTTCTCTTGAGGATCATGGGTAGTGTAGTTCATCAGCTGTTGATGAAAAACAACAAAAATAGAATCATTTAGTTCTTATCACACATAGCATGGATGCGGAAAAGATGCCATTAGACAATTTTCGCTCATCCGAATCACTTCTGTGAGACACTCGCTGAACTGAGAATTTATTATAAAACACAGAACATCACGGAAGCTGACATTTTTGGTATAAAATTTATGTATGAATGCACAATTAATCAAAGTAAAATTGTAATATACACAAGTATAATGATTAAACCACAAAAGGCTGAGATACAAATAAATATGCAGTCTTCATGTGGTGCACTCTTCAAAATGACTGTGTGAAGCCGGCCACTCATTCACTGACATAATCCTGTGTGCTCTTTGTGTGCTATAGATGACAAACAGCAGACCACTCGTTCACGGTAAAGCGCGCAGCACATTCAGACTATATATTTAATTAAATCAAAGCCTTTAACGGTTTGAGCACATTAAGCTATACAGTGAACTGCTTAGCCGGAAGTGGGAAGCTGACGTTAGGGTTAGGGTTATACAATAAAACATATAAACTAAAAATCTTTCATTTGGCTTGCCACCAAGATAAAACAATCTATTTAACTTGAAGCGTGAAATTGAAGAAGAAATATTTTACTAATGTTTAGTAAAATGTTATATACAATGTAGTATTAGTAAATAATAGTAATAATAATAATAATAATGAATCAATAGTAATTACATATATATATATATATATATATATATATATATATAATTCATTTGATTAGACAGTTATTTATGATAAAATTAAACTTTAAAAAAAGGAATTCAGAAAAAATAAAACGGAAAATACAGAATTTGGGAAAAAATCTAATGGATTTCATAGGGCCCTATGCAATAAATATATATGGAATTTGTACATTTGTAAGAAGCCAAAGTTGACCACAAATATTGTAATTAACATATTTGCATTGTTCCAAGTTAGAAGAACCTCTGCATAATTAACAGCATTAGCCGAGAATTTTTTCCTATGCAAGCAAAATGGATATAATATATATTTCAATGAAATACTGAAAATAACTGATAAAAACTGATAAAAACTGATAAATAACTTCATAACTGAAACTTATTAAACTTTATTTTCAGTATAAATCAGAATTTATTCGAAAATGAATCAAATCAAATTGGGAAATATGTATCAATACCAAGCCCTACTTTTTAGACTGTACAAGACATACAAGTATAAAACAGTGGGCAATGTCAGTTTATTCAGAATCAATATTGGCTTTTCTCAAAATATCTAAACGCCCACCAAAATGTTAACCAAGAAACTAGACTGTGCTTCTGTTGGCGTGTGTTTGTGCATGTTGTGTGTGTTAGTGCGAGTGTGTGTAGAGCCGCTGCCAGTGACAAAATGATTTGGCCTGGTTCTTTTGTTTCTGTCTGGCACGACCCGTTCATCCACTACCCGAGCCAACAAAGCTGTGTGAGCAATCTCCAGGACAGCTGCTGTACCGCAGCCTGACGACACCCCACGCACAAACCTGTTGGATCAGAGCGGAAAGGCACGAGAGGGAGTGACCTGGTCACCCGGTGTAATCTGGGACAATCCCACAACAGATAATAAAACCAGATGCGCAACATTCCCTTGGCCGTGAGAAACGCTTGAGAAACAGAGAAACTGACAGGGAGAGACTGAGGGTGGACGAGCTTCCGGTATCATTCAGTCACAACATTTATTCATTTAAACATTGTCTGCAATGTGCAGTAAGAAATTTAGATTACTCATCCGTGATTTGTGATAAAAGAATGCATGCCACCTCACTGGACAGAAAACAAAACTATGACCAACCGAATTCCATCAAAATGTGTCAATCAGTTTGATCACACCCGTTTTATGAGTGTGAGATACAGTCCTGGCCTGCATGTCTCCTGAAGCTGGTCGGCCCACCATGAGCAGTGGCGGGTGAATGGGTCAAAGTGCACTCAAAGGGTTATAAAAAAAAAAATACAATGAGGCTTGACATTTTCATCTCTGCCAAGATTGTGCCTACGATAAGATTGTGCTAAACTAAAGTTCTAAAACCTAAAAAGCAAGATCTATTTTTTATGTTTGAATGTAGGAAAAATTTATATAATTTAAACTACAGTTAAAAATGTTATCAAATTAAGTATTAAATTAATCACCCCATTAATACTATTAGTATTGTATCAGAAAAACAACAAGCTCATTAAGATGTAATTGTGTGGGGGCCTGGGTAGCTCAGCAAGTAAAGACGCTGACTACCACCCCTGGAGTTCGAATCCAGGGCGTGCTGAGTGACTCCAGCCAGGTCTCCTAAGCAACCAAATTGGCCTGGTTGCTAGGGTGGGTAGAGTCACGTTGGGTTAACCTCCTCGTGATCGCTATAATGTGGTTCGCTCTTGGTTGGTGCGTGGTGAGTCGTGTGTGGATGCCGCGGAGAATAGCGTGAAGCCTCCACATGCGCTACATCTCCGTGGTAACGCGCCCAAAAAGCCACGTGATGAGATGCGTGGATTGGCGGTCTCAGACGCAGAGGCAACTGAGATTCATCCTCCACCACACGGATTGAGTCACTACGCCACCACGAGGACTTAGAGCGCATTGGGAATTGGGCATTCCAAATTGGGGAGAAAAAATAAAGAAATAAATAAAAAAGTAATTGTGCCTAAACTGGTGAGTACAGTAAAATATTTTTTTTTTTTACATCTGAATGAATAAAACTAAAATTAAAAACAAACTAAAATAAACTACCACCCCAGAAAAACAAGCTTGTTAGGATTCAATTAACCACTAAAGCTCTTTAAGTCAACATGAAATCAAAACAGACCCTGTTTATGCTCTAAATTAATGTCTCTGGTCTTTAATATTCAGTAAAGCTAAACAAAAATATTAAATAAAAAATCTGAAATTGTATCAAAATTTAGGAACTTTCTCCACCTCTGAAAAGACTTAAAAAAACAACAAATAATATGTCCAATTCTCCACCAAGGTGCAGTTTCTACCACAAAAACCTTTGCTCCAAAAACAACCACAAAAGCAAACAAACTTCAATGAGCTTCTCTGTGAAGATGAACCACCTGCAACACAGTTAAACGGGTTAGCCTGAATAAACTGTCGCTGCAGTTCGATCTCTACCTTCATTAGCATAAGCCTTTCGCATGGGATAAACGGCTTCCGTTCAGTGTGTGGCGAGCCAACCCGAAGAGTGAAGCGCCGCTACATTCCACCAGCAGCAAACAATCCAATGGCACATCATCACTCGTGACTCTCTGGACCTTTGACAAACACAAAAGCAGCGAGGACAAAGAGCGTGAGATAATATGAGGCAGATATACAGATGAACACAGGGCTTTTGAAGGGGTCATGGGTGGATGGGGTGGGGGGCATGTGTTCGGGTGGGTGACGCTGCATTCCAGAGGGATACTGAACTGCATTCCAACATTGTTGGCCAGTGCCATGGAAACACACTGGCAGTGGGTGGTAGACTGATATATACTGTGTGGCGGTAGAAATATGGCTGGTAGAGATTCTACCATAGCACTGTGTTCCAGGTTAATTACAAGTCAAGCTCAATCAACAGCATTTGTGGCATAATGTTGATAATCAAAGAAAATAGTTTCAACTCTCTCCCACTTTCAATCCCTAGTTAAAATAAAGTTAACATCTTGCATCTCCGACCATATGGGGGGTCCGTGGGCATGCTACCCTGTAAGAAAATTTTGTACATTTTAAAGTTAAATACTTCCATCTGGTGCACTTTGAGAGCAAAATTAATACAATTTTGTGCTCTTAAGCTGCAGTAGGCAACTTTGAAATAAATCGAATTGTGAGATACAGCGCCCCCAATTCTTCCCCATATACATGATGCTCAGACTGCTAACGATAGCTAGCTAGTGAAGCCATAAGCAGAGTAACGTTATGCCAGTTAACCTAGTAACGCTAACGTTAATTTACGTTAATCATCATGATTAGGGTGACCATATTCAAAAATAATTTTCACCATTGAAGGATTGGGGTGGGGTGGAAAAATAGGGTTCAAAACAGTGTTACTATGAATGCAAACTTTAATACAGTGAAAAAGACACTATTAGCATAACATAAATATATACAAATAAATAAAAATTTCCAACATTCTTTTGAATGTCCATGTACTAAAATAAAATATTTGATGCATTGAATGTACCTTCATTTACTAATAGTATTATTTTGAATGGCCATGGAAAATGAAGCTCAAAAGTAGTCCGTTAATTTACCTGATGAACTTTCACCTTTTGCTGACCCTTTATGCTTCGCAGAGCTAATGTGTGCTTCTAAATCACTTGCACCTTTATTAGCAACTGACACATAAGTGCCAGCTTTACATGTCACACATTCTGCTTTCCATGGATCTCAACCTGGACGAAAGCATGGGAATTTTTTGTGCAAATCTTCTGTAAATTTGCACTTTCGTTTGAGCATCGTTTCCACACAGCTGTCATTTGCTGCTACTGTCAAGCAACTGTTTGATGCCGAACACAACAGCACTTCGCGCGTTTGCGGAGAGATTGACAGGCAGGAATTTGGCCAATAGTTGCTGCAAGCCTCTTATAACTGACCAATTGGTGTGCGAGAAGGCGGGACTTACAAAGAGGGGTTAAAGCAATGTAAATATACGCGCACACACAATGAAGTATTAGACCAGATCCACATCATAATGCAACTAAAGCCGAATCCTGGACATTTTTGCAAATTTAGAAATCCCAGCCGGACGCTTTTTTTAAGGTCCGAAAAAGAGGACATGTCCGGGAAAAAGAGGACGTATGGTCACCCTAATCATGATTCTAACTTCAGCAGTAATATTAACTGTTTGCTCTTGTACACTGATGATAATAAATTGTGTGTGGAGTAATGTATAAATGCAGTGGATCCATTTAACGTTAGTTAACGTTACTTACCTCAAAGATTTGTCGTCCTCCTCATCCAAATAACGTTAGACGGATTCAGGAATTCTCCAGTGCATATATCTGCGAGTGTGTGTGAACACGTGAGTTTACTGAACTGACTGGAGCTGACTGGTGCGCGAGAGAGCGCAAAACACAACCTTTTATTTTATGTTATTATGAGACTGAGAAGTGTAAAAATGTTTTCGGTTCATTATGAGACCGTGGCGGGGCAAATTAGACTGTGGTGGGTCTAGTCAATTAATGGGAAACACTGATCTTGCGTCTATATTTTTGAAACAGTAAATATTTTAATGTTTATGGACTGGCCCCATTCACTTCACTGGTTAGGAATAAAGCCTCAACTGAACAAGATATCCCATCGCGGCACAACAGTAATGACTTCATGAATTTCTTTACTAATAAAATTTAAATAATCAGAAATAAAACTGGAATTATGCAATCGTGTCACAGTACCACAGAAAACAGTATCTCATAATTTTGCTCATGAGCAACTTCAATCCTTTGCTCATGAAGAGCTAACAAAACTTAATGAAACATCAAAAGCCACAACATGTATGTTAGATCCAATTAGTGCCCGCCCGATATATCGGTCGATAATAACTTTTTATTCCATCAGTTACTGCCTGGTCGGAGGCTGCCGTATATATTTAGTTTATATGTAGGGTTACGTCCTACATAAATGTAACGGTGCAACGATCAAATATTTAATAGAACGTAAATTATGACTTAGTGCCCATTTATGCCACAACTAGACTAAGTTGTAACGTACGTATAGCTGGTGCAACCGGCCCCTGATGTTTATTTAGCTATTTATCTTATTTTAATGTATTCTTTATTTAAATGGTCAGCAACTGACTGATACTAAACAGTAATACTGATGTTTATTTAGCTATTTATTTTATTTTTTATTTATTCTTTATTTTAATGGTCAGCCATTGACTGATACTAAACATACAGTACTGATGTTTATTTAGCTATTTATTGTATTTTTATTCTTTATTTAAATGGTCAGCAACTGACTGATACTAAACAGTAATACTGATGTTTATTTAGCTATTTTTTATTTTATTTATTTTTTTATTCTTTATTTTAATGGTCAGCCATTGACTGATACTTAACATACAGTCCTGATTTCTATTTTATTTTATTTATTCTTTATTTAAATGGTCAGCAATTGACTGATACTAAACAGTAATACTGATGTTTATTTAGCTATTTATTGTATTTTTATTTATTCTTTATTTTCTCAGTGTTCATTTCTAGAATTTGTTGACAATGTATAATAATAATGTCAAATGTTCTTTGATAAAAATATTTGTTTAAGAAAGCAGCCTTCCGAGTACCTTTGCATAGTCATATCAGTGCAAAATCGGTGAAAAATCCACATAGAAAAGGTCTGTTTTCATTACAGCTCAAATCAGCTATATCGGTAATCGGTGAATTTTCCCTCTCTAAAATCGGTATCGGTCTCAAAAATCCCATATCGGTCGGGCTCCAGATCCAATACCAACTAAGCTCTTAAAAGAGATATTCCCTGTAATCTCAGAACCTCTTCTTAATATTATTAACTCCTCAATATCCTTAGGACATGTCCCAAGAAACTTTAAAATGGCAATTATCAAACCGTTTAAGAAGTCCTCCCAACTATGTTCTTTTCTACAGAAAATTAGTATATATAAACAATTTCAGTCAGGATTTAGGCCCCATCACAGTACAGAGACTGCACTTATCAGAGTTACAAATGACTTGCTCTTATCATCTGATCGTGGCTGCATTTATCTTCTAGTGCTTTTAGATCTTAGTGCTGCCTTCGACACCATAGATCACGACATTCTCTTGAATAGGCTTGAGAATTATGTTGGCATTTGTGGACTTGCATTAGCATGGTTTAGGTCCTATTTAGCAGACCGCTACCACATTGTCAGTGTAAAAGAGTAATTGTCAAATCAAACAAAAGTTAAGTATGGAGTGCCACAGGGATCAGTTTTAGGGCCTCTGCTTTTCTCCTTATATGCTTCCCCTGGGAGATATTATCAGGAGTCGTGGAATAAGTTTCCACTGACGATACCCAACTTTATATTTCTTCGAAACCCAACGAAATTTCACAATTCTCTAAATTAGCAAAGTCTATCAATTATATCAAAGATTGGATAGCCAGACATTTCCTTCTACTCAATTCCGACAAAACAGAGGTACTAATTATTTGACCAAAACCTCTTAAAAATAAGCAGCTAAAATATAATTTGACTCTCCATGAATGTACTGTTACATACTCTTCTACAGCAAACAACTTAGGTGTTATATTTGATGCCAATCTGTCCTTTGAAAATCAAATTTCCAATGTTTGTAGAACAGCATTGTTCCACCTCAGAAATATTGCTAAGTTACTACACATGCTCTCTGTTGCAGATGCCGAAAAACTAATTCATGCATTCATGACCTCAAGACTAGATTATTGTAATGCATTACTGGGAGGATGTCCTGCAAGTTCAATAAATAAACTTCAATTGGTTCAAAATGCAGCTGCCAGAGTGCTGACTAGAACCAAGATATATGATCATATTAGCCCCATTTTATCATCGTTACACTGGCTACCTGTTAAATTTCGTATTAGTTTAAAAAGGTTGTTAACTACGTACAAAGCTTTGAATGGTCTAGCTCCACAGTATTTAAGTGACCTTCTACCACGCTATATTCCACCACATTCATTACGATCTCAAAATTCTGGCCTGTTAATAGTTCCTAGAATATCAAAATCCACAAAAGGAGGTAAATAATTTTCCTATTTGGCTCCTAAACTATGGAATAGTCTCCCAAACACTGTTCAGGAGGCGCACACACACTCACTCAGTTTAAATCTAGACTAAAGACTCATCTATTTAGCCAGGCATACACCTAATTTATCCATCAACTCACAATTAGGCTGCTTTAGTTAGGTCTGCCGAAACCAGAAACATCTATCATGATCTATAACTCTGCATAAAATTTAATGGCATCTACGCTAATATTATTCTATTTATTTCCCTGTCTCAACCTTGGGATTCAGCTCCACCTCCGTTCCTGCTTGGTGACAGACTGCACTGCTATGTGTCTCTGAGTGATGATGACTAAATGCAGCCGGTGCCAGCCAGATATCACTTCAGTCTATGATGGACTTCAGGGAATGAACTGATGCCAACTTCAACCATAAGACATGGGATACTTCATATGCCACTGCCTGAACCTTGGACGTGGGATAGACCTCACCGAAATGACCTGCTGGTTGAACTGCGATGCACCTCACTGATCACTGCTTGCATCACCTTGGTCTAATGATGGACTACACTCTTAAAATGGAATACACAGACTTTCAATTATTTGCCAACAAAAGCCTTCATCGGACAACAAACAAAGGACAATGCATCTGTGAACTTCTGCAGTTAATACAGAATGAACTTCAAAGACATCAGTAATTAATCTTACAGTAATCTTAAACACTGGCCCTTAACAATTACTTAGTTTACTAAATTTAAACCATGACCTGCACTACACATAAATAACTAATATTGGCATTATATTCATACTGGTTAGCTAGAGGGGAACTGGCCCCCACAGTGAGTCTGGTTTCTCCCAAGGTTATTTTTCTCCATTAACCAACATCTTATGGAGTTTTGTGTTCCTCGCCACAGTCGCCTTCGGCTTGCTCACAGGGGTTCTAAATACAATTATTATCTAATTTTTATACACAATTTACAATCATATTTAATGAAACTACAGAATGATGACTCTAAGACTTTATAAATATTACATTTTCATTTTCTGTTAATGCATGATTTTCTATAAAGCTGCTTTGAAACGATGTGTGTTGTGAAAAGCGCTATACAAACAAAAATTATGACTTTATTGTAAGTGCGTTTTTTTTCTTTATATAATTGAACGGGTCATGACATTACAGGGCTCCAGACTGTGACTAAAATGGTCGCAAATGCAACCAAAAATAATTTATTGCGACTATAATTAAAAATCTAGTCACCATTGGCGACAGTCAGGTTGTGTGTGTTCATATGCGGTTTCGTCAGATATCATCTTGTGAGTTATTGAATACATCTATAGAGCGAGCACCAGTGTGTCTCGCGCCGCTTTTCACCCGTTCTGTTGTGGTGACGAGCTCGCTGAACTGCACACAACAACAACAGCATACCCAGCGTGAAAGAATAGTGACCAAATTAATCTTTTGAACCGGATCTTTTTCATGAATCACCCGAAAAGAACTTAGGGTTTGAATTCAGGAGCTCAGGTTAGCAGTTTGAATCAGATTCACTTTCTCAGCGAATCAGCCGTCAGTGAGCTCACAACTGGGAGTGCAGACATCTCAAAATAAGAGTCCCATGTGTATTTCGGGCTTCTTTATAATTAAAAGTCCTGTATTGTGTACCACATTTTTCTCCTGGTAATTATTGATTGGTGTTTGGAGTAGCACAATAAACTGCATTAAATTTGGGATTTCATTAAATTTGCACTCTTGTAGTCTCTGTGTCTGGGCCATCTGGTAACAGTAAAAGACTAAGGCAATAGGCCTTATTCATGCTAGCACCATCTTTGATTTTTAACAGGAATGACAACGAGGCTGTGAGGGATAGACGTACAGTCTCTTCAATGGCACGAACGGTGTAAAGCTGTATAAAGCTCCTAGATCACATCTGATTTTCCACAACTTATGTTGTCTGGAGTTCTTTGTATACAGAATGTTCTTGGACAGCTATTTTATCAATGTTTTGTCCGCAAATTGATCCAAAGACACTTTAAACCCAAGGCCCAATCTCACACCCCACACCCACTCTGACCATCACTTCACACAAACACCAACACCTCCAGGGATGTGTGCTCTCCCCACTACTCTTCTCCCTCTACACCAATGACTGCATCGCCAAGGACCACTCTGTCAAGCTCCTGAAGTTTGCAGACGACACCACTGTTATCGGCCTCATCCGAGATGATGATGAGTCTGCATACAGAAGGGAGGTTAAATAGCTGGCTGTCTGGTGCAGTCAAAACAACCTGGAGCTGAACACGCTCAAAACGGTGGAGATGATTGTGGACTTTAGGAGGAACACCCCAACACTGACCCCCTCACCATTCTAAACAGCACTGTGGCAGCAGTGTAGTCATTCAGGTACCTGGGCACTACCATCTCACAGGACCTGAAGTGGGAGACCCACATTGACTCTATTGTGAAAAAGGCCCAGCAGAGCTTGTACTTCCTTCACCAGTTGAGGAAGTTCAACCTGCCACAGGTGCTGCTGACACAGTTCTACTCAACAGTCACTGAGCCTGTCCTCTGCACTTCAATAACCGTCTGGTTTGGTTCAGCTACAAAATCAGATATCAGAAGACTACAAAGGACAGTTCGGACTGCTGAGAGGATTATTGGTTGCCACCTGCCCTCCCTTCAAGAACTATACACTTCCAGAGTGAGGAAAAAGGCTGGAAAAATCACTCTGGACCCCACTCACCCTGCCCACTACCATTTTGAACTGTTGCCTTCTGGCCGACGCTTCAGAGCTCTGAGCACCAGAACCGTCAGGCACAGGAACAGTTTTTTCCTTCAGGCTATCCATCTCATGAACAGTTAAAACTGCCCCATTGAGTAATAATTATGTGCAATTCACAGTCTAGTCTTTTTATATTTATCCAACCTCTTCTGCCATTACATTCCCTTGCACTTTATATAACAGATTTGTATTTAGATTTGCACTATGTGTGTGTATGTATGTGTGTGTGTGTGTGTGTGTGTGTGATATATATATATATATATATATATATATATATATATATAGTCTTATTGTGTATTCTATATATACTTTATTTTCTATTCAATCCAATTACATTTTTATTTTTTATAAAAAAATGTATTATTATCTATGTCTTGTTGCTGTTTTGTATTGTTGTGCACTGGAAGCTCCTGTCACCAAGACAAATTCCTTGTATGTGTAAGCATACTTGGCAATAAAGCTGATTCTGATTCTAAAATGTTGATTCCTTGTATATGTGTTGGGTTTTTCTTTGCATGTACATA
Organism: Myxocyprinus asiaticus; assembly: GCF_019703515.2. Taxonomy (NCBI): domain Eukaryota; kingdom Metazoa; phylum Chordata; class Actinopteri; order Cypriniformes; family Catostomidae; genus Myxocyprinus; species Myxocyprinus asiaticus. Next base: position 14,281,435 of record NC_059355.1, read on the forward strand.
TGAATAAAAAATAAAAATAAAAAAAAAATAAGTCCCCTTTCTGCTGGACAGAGTGGATTGTGAGGGAGGTTAATACGCTCGGTGACCTATATGAGAATGGAGTGTTGAGATCCTTTGAAAATATGGTTCAACATTTTGGGATCCCCAGGTCTCAATTCTTTAGGTATTTACAGCTGCGCCATCTGCTTTGTACTATTTTTGGGAGTAGCATACACCCCCCCTATAGCGGCAGATACTCTGGGAGTGGTGATTATTGCTTTTGGAAAAAGTCAATTCAGAGTCTGAGGGACGGAGCTTCAACTTCTCTCAAGAGATTATGGGAGAAAGATTTATACTTGGTATTGGGGGAGGGAGTATGGGCTAGGATTCTAAAAAGTGTGAAGTCTACATCTAGAGATGCAATTTAAGGTTTTACATCGATTCTATTGGACCCCCTCTAGATTGTATAGGCTTGGTCTTAAAGACACACCCACCTGCTGGCTATGCCAATCAGAAGATGGGGACACAACCCATGTTTTTTGGTGGTGTGTTAAGATCCAAGAATTTTGGTTGAGGGTTCAGAGTTTTATGTGTGACACTCAAATTTCATTTTGCCCCAGACTCTGTATTTTAGGCGATGGGGCGGTCATTAATATAGGGGATAAATACATAAAAAAATTGGGTCCTAGCCAGTGTTATGATTGGCAGACAGGTCATCCTTAGGGGATGGAAGTCAGATGGAGTGCCCTCATTTCAGGAGTGGTGCATAGAGATGGGCAGGGTGGCGGCATTCAAAGGAATATCATATAGAAGGCAGGGAACTTTGATTTATTTAATACAAAATTGGGCAGCTATTTGGTATGTTTGGAAGGCTCTCGGGGAGGGGAAGTGGAGAGAGATGTGTAGATTATATATATATATATATATATATATATATATATATATATATATATATATATATATATATATATATATATATATACACACACACACACACACACACACACACACACACACACGCACGCATGCACACGCACACACGCACACACATTTTGTTTTTTGTGTGTATTCTCAAGTTGGACCACAGGGATATTTGTTGAGGTTCAGGGTGGGGTTGGGGATTGGAAGGGGGAAAGGTAATAATGGGGGTTAAAAGTTCATTCGGTGTATATATGTTTGCTTTTCTGTTTCATTTGTGTGATCAATAAAAAGTGTTAATCACTAAAAATGAGTTTTAATTACTTCAAACTAAGTGTATGTAAACTAATGACTTCAGCTGTATATACAGTGCATCCGGAAAGTATTCATAGCGCTTCACTTTTTCCACATTTTGTTATGTTACAGCCTTATTCCAAAATGGATTAAATTAATTATTTTCCTCAAAATTCTACAAACAATACCCCATAATGACAACGTGAAAGAAGTTTGTTTGAAATCTTTGCAATTTTATTACAAATAAAAAACAGGAAAAAAAAAAATAAAAAACACCACATAATATTCACAGCCTTTGCTCAATACTTTGTTGAAGCACCTTTGGCACCAATTACAGCCTCAGTCATTGAGCATGATGCTACAAGCTTGGTACACCTATTTTTGGGCAGTTTATCCCATCCTTCTTTGCAGGACCTCTCAAGCTCCATCAGGTTGGATGGGGAGCGTCGGTGCACAGCCATTTTCAGATCTCTCCAGAGATGTTCAATCGGGTTCAAGTCTGGGCTCTGGCTGGGCCACTCAAGGACATTCACAGAGTTGTCCCAGAGCCACTCCTTTGTTATCTTGGCTGTGTGCTTAGGGTCGATGTCCTGTTGGAAGATGAACCTTTGCCCCAGTCTGAGGTCCAGAGCGCTCTGGAGCAGGTTTTCATCAAGGATGTCTCTGTACATTGCTGCATTCATCTTTCTCTCGATCCTGACTAGTCTCCCAGTTCCTGCCGCTGAAAAACATCCCCACAGCATGATGCTGCCACCACCATGCTTCACTGTAGGGATGGCATTGGCCAGGTGATGAGCGGTGCCTGGTTTCCTCCAGACATGACGCTTGCCATTCAGGCCAAAGAGTTCAATCTTTGTTTCTCATGGTCTGAGAGTCCTTCAGGTGCCTTTTGGCAAACTCCAGGCAGGCTGTCATGTGCCTTTTACTGAGGAGTGGCTTCCGTCTGGCCACTCTACCATACAGGCCTGATTGGTGGAGAGCTGCAGAGATGGTTGTTCTTCTGGAAGGTTCTCCTCTCTCCACAGAGAAATGCTGGAGCTCTGTCAGAGTGACCATCGGGTTCTTGGTCACCTCCCTGACTAAGGCCCTTCTCCCCCGATCGCTCAGTTTGGCCAGGCGGCCAGCTCTAGGAAGAGTCCTAGTGGTTCCAAACGTCTTCCATTTATGGATGATGGAGGCCACTGTGCTCATTGGGACATTCAATGCTGCAGAAATTTTTCTGTACCCTTCCCCAGATCTGTGCCTCGATACAATCCTGTCTTGGATGTCTACAGACAATTCCTTGGACTTCATGGCTTGGTTTGTGCTCTGACATGCACTGTTAACTGTGGGACCTTATATAGACAGGTGTGTGCCTTTCCAAATCATGTCCAATCAACTGAATTTACCACAGGTGGACTCCAATCAAGTTGTAGAAACATCAAGGATGATCAGTGGAAACAGGATGCACCTGAGCTCAATTTTGAGTGTCATGGCAAAGGCTGTGAATACTTATGTACATGTGATTTTTTTCGTTTTTTATTTTTAATAAATTTGCAAAGATTTCAAACAAACTTCTTTCACGTTGTCATTATGGGGTACTGTTTGTAGAATTTTGAGGAAAATAATGAATTTAATCCATTTTGGAATAAGGCTGTAACATAAAAAATTTGGAAAAAGTGAAGCGCTGTGAATACTTTCCGGATGCACTGTATTACACACACTATTTATTGATCTTAAAAGGTATATTCAGTTATTAACAGCGTAACATAAGTAACTATTAAAATACACATCACTATACAAACACACAGTACAATCAAACAAGACATATGAATTAATTTGGCTGGTAATGAAAGGCAACAAAACTGTTTGGGTAATTCCATAACTCACTGAAGCAAATAAATCTACTCATTAGTTCTCATAATTAATTTCAGTATAGTAAGTTATAATTAAAACTGCTTGTTGTTACATGACACCATTTTATATACAGTTTACATGTACACATGTCAATGATAATTGTACCATATGCATTACATAGATTTGTTTGATGCTCTTGGTGTTTATAACTGCATTTCGTTGTTTTAAATTAAACACAAAGTTAGCTGCAGTGAAAACTGTGTGCTTGCGCTGTTTACAAGCTGAGCTTAAAATACTGAATTATTTAAACATCTGCTCAGTTAAAACTGCAGGAGAACACAAGAAAAAAAATGTGTGTTTGAGTCATTGTGTGTGTGTGTGTGTGTGTGTGTATACATGCAGAGAATGCAACACGCAGTGTGAAATCACAGGAGGATATGGTGGGAAACAGTGTTGTGTTTGAGGTAGCGTTAAGCAGGTGAGAGGTCACATTACTATCTGAAGGCCTTTTCTAGTGCAGTGCTTCTCAACTGGTTTTGGACAAAAGACATCAAGTGGCGACTCAACAGTACCAGAATTGTTCATCATACAAAATTACATTTCAGTGGTTTCATGCACTCAGCAGCCAATAATTCACCACTCAAAACACATTGGGTTGACACAAATCATTTTGATTATTGAGCTTGTTTACGTGGATGCCAGGAAAGCCGTTTACTGTGAGAAAGCTGCTTAAGACACGAAAGCGCCATTCACATGTACGTGCATTATGTAAGTGGCATGTTCTTTTCCCCCATTTTCATGTGGCTCGGTCAGCAAGCGGCTTTCTCCACAGCAACGTAATTTCCCAGCAACAATGGAGTAAATACAGAACATGCCGTCTGAGAAAGACTTAACTATTTTTTGTTCTACGTTGCTTCTCTTTATTTCCAGATGTCCCACAGTTGCTGCTTTGTTGGCTTCTTTAACTTTCCATCACGACCTGCATTGTGCTGGGATAGTGGGGTTTCCCTTCCTTCCACACATGCGCACTCTTCAAAAATCTATGAGAGTGCTGCTTATGTGTATACACGACAACATAAACTGCGTTCTCTGGCAGAAACCTAGGTGTGTTCTTAATCCCTTGAAACCGTGTGAGGAAAACACCATTCGCGTTTACATGACGTTTCAGAACGGCGAATTCTGAAAATACCCTGGAATAAACTGTTTTCTTAAAGGGATAGTTTACCCAAAAATGAAAATTCTCTGATTCTCTCACCCTCATGTTATCCCAGGTTTGTATGACTTTCTTTCTTCACCAGAACACATTTGAAGAAAAATTTAAAATGATCTTAGCTCAGTAGGTCCTTCAAATGCAAATGAATGGAGATTTCTCTTCTGAAGCTCCAAAAATCAGAGACAGTCAGCATAAACATCATCATCATCATCTATTCGACTGAAGCGGTTCAATTAATGTCATCTACAGTGACATGATTGCTTTTGGTCCAAAAAAAGATAAATATTTAAGTACTTTTTAACTATAATCTAACACTTTGGGTAAGCTTCATGAAAGGATGGAGTCAAAGCCATCTCTCGTGCGACGTATTCGCATTGCCATGATACAGAGGTAATCTCACGTTCTCCATTTGGTTGAGACATCCATGATAAGCACCCAAACACACCTTTGTGAGTAAAGAAACAGATAAATACAGATCTAAACCAAGACCAACTAAGCTACTGTACAACGTTCCTCCTCCTCATTTGTAAACAGCGCTGCTCTTCCGGATGTGACGCACATGCCTCAGTTCTCGTGCAGTTCAAATGCCAAAGAGATTACATCACACGCATACCACTGCTGAGCAGAAGCATGATTTAGAGTTAAAAAAAGTACTTAAATATTTACATTTTTCACACCAAAAGTGATCGTGTCACTTTAAAAGACATTAATTTAACAGCTGGTATCGTATGGATGATGTTTATTTACATTTACATTAATGCATTTGGCAGACGCTTTTATCCAAAACGACTTACAGTGCCCTTATTACAGGGATTATTACAATCCCCCTGGAGCAACCTGGAGTTAAGTGCCTTGCCCAAGGACACAATGGTGGTGGCTGTGGGGATTGAATCAACAACCTTTTTGCTTACCAGTTCAGTGCTTTAGTCCACTATGCCACCACCACCACTCCTGTTTATGCTGACTGTCTGTGATTTTTGGAGCTTCAAAAGAGAAATCTCTATTCACTTGCATTTTAAGAACCTACTGAGCTATTTTTATATTTTTCTTCAAATGTGTTCTGGTGAAGAAAGTAAGTCATACACACCTGGGATATCATGAGGGTGAATAAATAATGAGAGAATTTCATTTTTGGGTGAAGTGCACATAAATGGGGTCATTGTTGCGAGTTGTTAACTAGTTAGAAACTAGTGTTGTCACGGTACCAAAATATCAGTAGTTGGTATCGATACCAGTGAAATTTCACAGTTCTTGATACCAATTTCGATACCACAGCAAAAATATGCTTATATTATAATGTACCAGCCAGTTCAGTTTTTTTTTTTTTATTGATTCCAAATACAAATTTAAACAAACAACACAAGAATACATGGAATCAACTTTTAACAATTATGTGCCCCCCCTCCCACCCGCCACCCAAAATACATCCCAGTGATCAAACATTAAATAACAACAGACACACATATAAACAAACAGTCCAAATAAAATACTTGATGACATAACAAAAACACATACAATTAACCAACATAAAAGAAAAAGGGTTCCACATATACATTTTAATTAAACCTGTCTCTCTCCACTGCTCCTCCCTGGCAAACTTTTAAGAAGGCTAGATAATTTATTTATGCCCCAATTCTTCCCAAAGGCACCCAAACTGCCCAGCCGTCTATGTGCAATCTCTTTGAATGCCGCCACTCTGGTCAGCTCGGTGCACCACTCATGAATTAAGGGTGCATCAGCCGACTTCCATCCCCTTAGCATTACCTGCCTGCCGATCATCACGCTGGTAAGGGCCCAGCTCTTTACATGTTTATTCATTATATTAATACCTGCCCCATCACCCAAAATACAAAGTCTGGGGCAAAATAAGATCCAAGTGCCCAAGATCTCGCAAACAAAATTCTGAAACTTCAACCAAAACTCTTGAATCTTAGTACAGGACCGAAAAACATGGGCTATGTCCCCATCCTCCAACTGGCATCACCAGCAAGTGGGTGTGTCTTTAAGGCCAAGCCTATACAATCTGGAGGGAGTCCAATAAATATGATGCAGAATCTTAAACTGAATGAGGCGCACCCTTGGATCTCTAGATGCAGACTTGACGTTTTTTTAAATCTTACCCAATTTTTTCACCCCATGTTTTTCTCCATCTTCCAGTACTAAATTAAAGTCTCTCTCCCATAACTCCTTAAGAGATGTTCCCTAAACACTGAAAAGCTGTTACCGGGCAGTACGCTGTCAGAGACAAAGCTTCGGATTTATACCAATTAACTCTGTATCCCGAGAACTTAGAAAAGGAATGAATAATTCTTGGAGGCAAGGCACAGATCTAGTAGGGTCGGAAACGAATAATAAAATATCACCTGCATAAAGCAAAATCTTATGCGCCGTTCCTCCCGCCACCACCCCTGGAAAATCATCTTCCTTTCTTATTGCGGCTGCTAATGGTTCCAGGACAAGACAGAACAATAATGGGGAAAGAGGGCAACCCTGTCGGGTGCCCCTATCCAGAGTAAAATAATCTGAAATTAATCCATTTGTTTGTACCGCTGCTACCGGGTGTCTATAAAATAACTTAATCCATCCAAAAAAAGTATTCCCGAACCCGTGTGTTTCCAAAATCTTAAAAAGATAATCCCATTCTACCATAACAAATGCCTTTACAGCGTCAAGTGAGATGGCAGCGACCGGAGTCTGATCATTCGCCACTGACCACATGACATTGATGAAACGCCTAATGTTATCAGAAGAGCTGCGGCCCCGAATAAACACCACCTGATCTATATGTATAAGAGCTGTCATAACTTTATAAGTATCTCTTTAAAAAGATATAAGTGAAAACTCTTTACATGCGCTTGTTCCAGGAGACAGGCTCGTGCTGCACACCTCTGAACAAACAGCGAATCAGACACAAGCACTGACAACTTTTCTTTTGTCTGTTGTTAAAGATATAATAAAGTGTGTTTATTCAAGTGCATGTCTTTGTGACTAACAGCATTTCTTGCCGCCCCAGCTGTTACAGGTAGATGAGCAAAATTACCCGCGCATAAAATACATTTGGATGAGGAACATGCGAATTGGATTCAACCTTGACGCATTTGGCATGTGGGTCAAAGGGTTGGCAAGATGAGCAATTCAAAAATCTTTTAAAAACTTGTTTTAAAAGCATGCATAAGGTTTGTTCAAATGTACATTTTGTATTTGTGTTGGTTTCATGTAATTTGAAATGATATTTGCAAATTTGTTTTACAAAAGGTAACACTGAATGTGCCTGAAAATGTCAAGTGGTGTAACCACAAAAGAATGAGAAATATTACACATTTTATCCACCTAGAGTGTAAGTGTACTCATCAAAATAATTACATCATTTTAAAATATCATATGAAAATAGATTTTATTAGGATTATCTCTTCATTTTAATTGTATGCATTTTTGCAATATTGAGCGGGACATATGCTGAAAGCACCTCTGTTTTCTAAATAATCTTTGACAAATTATGCAAAAATAAAAAATAAACATTATTACACTGCAACAGAAGAGTACATTTTATTCCACATTAATTTTCCTGTATATTATCATATTTTTATGAAAAATACTGGTTACGCCAACTGACACAAACCAGTTACACCACATGAACATATTGCTTCTACAGTCAAAGGCCATTGTTTGTTGAAGAAATTGACACTGAAAAGCAAGCATGACAGTCAACAAGGTGAAGTAAACTTGGTGTTTTATTTTATTTCAATGAAGGAAAAACATCTGACAACAACAAATCAGAGTAAAAACATGTTTTAAAACATTGTGTGTGTGCGAGAGAGAGAGGGGGAGGGGTGTGTGTGTGAGAGAGAGAGAGAGAGAGAGAGAGAGAGAGAGAGAGAGAGAGAGAGAGGGAGAACCATGTATGATTAGGCCATTTGAAAAACGCTGTTTCTGCATGGCTGCACACCTTGTGTATGATGTAAAAAGATATGTTGTAAATCAGAGTGGTTACATACAACAAAATATTGACCTAGAAGTGAAAATTTTAACAACAGTTCTATTTGTGTGTGCAAAACATATTTTTTCCATGGTAAGGGTGACCTTTGCATGGAATTGCCCTCTATTATATTGTATTAATTGTGAAATTGCAGAAATTCAATGAATTGTATTTTATAGATGTACATTTTTATCTTTGAGTAACGTTTCTCCTATCACTGAATTGTTGGAGTTTGATGTATTTTAAAGCTGCTGTTCATGTTCAACAGGAGGTGTCAAAGTAGTATTTACTTAATGTAATATTTATGTAAATGTTGTGCAATATTTACTTTAACTTTAATCAGCATCATAAACTACTGATATTTGTCAAAATTGGCCTCTAACAGACAGGCTTGTAATAGGAGTCAAATGGTGTAACCGGTTACAGCATTTGACATTTCAATTTAAAATCTAATTTGACAGGCATTATCATGGACACAAGCACATGGCCTTGGTGTGAATATTTCAAACATAATTTTTTTAAGTAAATAGCCTACTCATTTTTAATATTATGATGAATGATCAATGTTTTACTGGGGTCATACCATTTGACACAAGCATACCTGACCATACCCTAAACATCAAATTATCTAGAATATTTTAAAGAGAGTTACTAATCTTTTTATGCAGCAGTTAGGGTCATCAGGGGTCTTTCTCTGTGATATAATTTCTTGTCACAAGGTCTTCTTGCACATAACAAAATGGCTCCTTGAATGGTGGTTACACCAACTTGACGCTTCAGGAAATTGACTTGACTGACAGGATCCCAGAACAGAACAATGGTGTTCCATTACTTTTATTTACTATTAAATAGTTCTAATGTAAGATTATGCCAAACTAGTTGATAGGGTGTTTTATTGAGAATTTCACCTTTTTTAAGCAAGTTTAATTATTTTATACAAAGTTTTTACAGTTACACCACATTGACATTTTTGCCATCATCCCCCAATATTATCTCAAAATTGATTAAAACCAGAACTTTTAGACTAGGTCCTCAATAAAAGAATATACATTTATTTTCAAATTTTAACCCTTTTAAATTTAACTAAACCATATGGACACAAAAAAACTTCCATCACGTCATTGACCCGGGTGCTAGACCTAGTCACACCCTGGCCACTGTTTAATATATTTGGCGACTTCCCAGATCCATGGCTTTGCCATTTCCCGATATTGTCGATCATCATCTGCTCACAATTGGCATCGGAATCTTTGTAAGACATCGTCGATATCCGATTACATTGTCCCATCACCCTAATCCCCGTCCCAAAGAAACCCAAGATCAAAAGGACATAATGACTACAGACCAGTCTGTGGTCATGAAAATCATTTGAGAGACTGGTGTTGGCCCACCTAAAGGACATCACTGAACCCATTCTGGATCCCTTGCAGTTTGCCTATCAAGCAAACAGGTCTGCGGATGATGCAGTCAATATGGGACTGCATTACATACTTCAACATCTAGACATACCAGGGACTTATGCAAGGATACTGTTTGTTGACTTCAGTTCTGCTTTTAACACAATCAACCCCGCTCTCCTATGGACTAAATTAAACCAGCTTTCTGTTCCTGCCTCTATCTGTCAGTGGATTACCAGCTTTCTGACAGACAAGCAGCAGCTTGTGAGAATGGGGAAATTCACCTCCAGCACATGTACAATCAGCACTGGTGCCCCCCAGGGATGTGTACCCTCCCCACTACTCTTCTCCCTGTACACAAATGACTGCACCGCCAAGGACCTCTCTGTTAAGCTCCTGAAGTTTGCAGACGACACTACTGCCATCAGCCTCATCCAGGATGACGATGAGTCTGCATACAGAAGGCAAGTTGAACAGCTGGCTGTCTAGTGCAGTCATAACAACATAGAACTGAACATGCTTAAAACAGTGGAGATGACAGTGGACTTTAGGAGGAACACCCCAACACTGACCCTGCTCACCATTCTGAACAGCACTGTGGCAGCAGTGGAGTCATTCAGGTTCCTGGGCACAACCATCTCACAAGACCTGAAGTAGGAGACTCGATTTTGAAAAAGGGCTAGCAGAGGTTGTACTTCCTTCGCCAGCTGAGGAAGTTCAACCTGCTAGAGGCGCTGCTGATACAGTTCTACTCCTGATACAGTTGACCCTGCGCTCTGACCCCAGCTTAGCTGGGATATGTGAAAAAAATAATTTCACTGTATATGTGCAAATACAGTGTGTGATAAATAAATAAAAATAAATAAACTCAGCAGTCATTGAGTCTGTCCTTTGAACTTCTATAACTGGTTTGGTTCAGCTACCAAGCCAGACATCAGAAGACTTCAAAAGATAGTTCGGACTGCGAAGAGGATTATTGGTACTCCCCTACCCATCCTGCTAGAACTGTACATATCCAGAGTGTTGAAAAGGGCTGGTAAAATCACTCTTGAATCTAGCATACTTCCTTTTCAAACTGTTGCCCTCTGGCCAGCGCTACAGAGCACCGAGCACCAGAACAGCCAGGCACAGGAACAGTTTTTTCCCTCAGGCCATCCACCTCACGAACACTTAAAACTGCCCCCAAATACTTTCCTTTTGTCAATACAACCATGTGCAATATTCAATCCATCCGTTCCTACTTATATCCATATTTTATATTCTTTGACATATCCTACCTCTTCTTCAATACTTTATATCACCTGCACATAACTGCATATCTGTATATAAAATATTCGAACAACATTACTGCTCTATTGTATATTTCTTTTTTTCATCTGTTATATAGTATTTTTTTATTTTCATGTCACTATATGTATATATGTTTAAATGTATATGTTTGAATGCATGTATATACAGTTGCATTGGAAGCTTCTGTTACCATGACAAATTCCTTGTGTAAGCATGCTTGGCAATAAAGCTTATTCTGTTTCTGATAAATATAGAATGAGTTACCAAATTTGTTCACAGCCATTTCATTTCTTAAAATAAAGTGTTGGATAGAAGGCTAGATAATTTTTTTTTTATAAGTTTCATAAAAGATTATGAAATATATGTAAGAAACAGATCAAATAAAAAATTTGCCATTTTTTGCCCACATATTTTAAAGTCCCATTCACCCCGTCAACGACATTGTTGCTCGTTGTTACTAGTCTCTGAACTATGAAGTCGCTAGTGGCCTGTTCCAACTGATGTCACTCTAACGTTACTGGTGGACTGCACAACTAGCTTTTGAATTGCAGATTACAGATGATACTGCCTAAAACTAAGATATTCTAATTTGACAAGGAATCAGTTCTCTTGCCTCTAAAAAATTAACATTCTGCAGAGGAGAGTGTTTTATATAACCTGCAGCAGTGTTTAATGCATTATTTCCTGAACAAGATGAACAATCTATCAATGTATGAATCAAACGCACTCAGAATACCAAAACGGTTTTCCACGCATAATTTTATTAGCCCATATCCATGTATTTGGTTCCAGACAAATTATATAGAACAGTAAACCCGCTCACAGAAACTTTTAACTTCTCAGTCTTGCCTGCACTCCACTCCAGTGTCTCACACTCACAGGAGATGGATGACGTGAGCTCCGCTGCCTTCTCTCCCATTGGTAGTCGCTCCCGAATGTCGCTCGTCACTTGCATAAAGTTAAACTTTTCTCAACTTTGTTATGTTGCTCGCCAAGCCCATATCTTATTGCCAATGATCACTGTCGCCGGAAGTCGCTTTACTTGCATTCAAAATTAATTAGATCATCTGGGGCATTTTTGTCAATTTCTGTTCCGAGCCCTTAATATCTGAACCTGGTTGAGGCCCACCATTACAGAAGGACTGATCTAGTGGCTGGTCCCAGACTGAAATTTACCATAACTCACAATTACAGCTGGCAAGATGGGGAGAAAAAACAGTGTTAAAACATCTGAAGTAAAAATCTGCAGCAGAAGTAGAAATCGCCCGTTAGACAAATTACACTGCAAGAATAGATGGATCAGTAAAAAAGAAAATACTGAGTTTAAAAAAAAAAAATAAAAATAAAAAACTGACTGCATTTAAGAGAAAAACACATCTGAGATTGGGGCTGGACCAAGTCCATTTACCAGAAACTCATCCAAACACACACACACACACACACACACACACACACACACACACACACACAGACAGACAGACAGACAGAAGATGAGCAATCCGCGGGAATGCAGATACAGCAAAGAGGAGGAAAAGTAGAACAAGTGGGAGTGACGAGAGAAGGGATGATGACGGACAGTGAGAGAGAGACGTACCATCAGCTGTATTGATGCATGACCATTTCTTGTCTGAATCACACATTTAAACCCAAAGCCACACACTCAGCAATGGTCTCTAGAGCCCTTTTCAGACAGCAATTGTTTCTCAGGGTGATGTCTGTAAAAGAACATTTTCATGGCTCCTCTGTGATAAAACTCATGCGTTCGGATGACAATTAAATCACGGGGGAATCATATGATTGCAGTTGCGATTGTTATATGGAAAATTCATCAATCCACAAACTGTGTCTTCTGTATTTGCATTTAAATATGTTTGGAATTACGCTAAAGTGAAAATACATTTTTTTTAAAGCATAAGGGAACTGCGATGCGGACATTTACAGTGTACATTTTCAAATACGGAGCAAGCCATAATTCTCGCGAAGAGCAATTAAACGAATCAAGAAACTATAGGGACAAGAAATAAATCTGTCAGTGGGGGGTACGCATTTTTTGTCACCCGCATCACCTCAGCTGCACCGCTTGCGTGCTCTCTCCTAAGCTCACGCAAGGAGATATAGAAGCCGCACATATCAAGGACAGTAAAGATAGTTCAAATGAAATTTTAGGAGCTATGGTAAAAATGGTTCTTATGTTTTATCAATCAAAATGTTTAATTACCGTCCAAATCCACATCTCTGAGTTTATAATCCAAAAATCCGTTTCGGAAATCCTTTTTGACCACGGCTAAGTGCCGTACATTTCGCTGCGCGTGGTAGCAGCTCTGGCAGTAATGGACAGTTGTGAAAGTTGGAGATAGTAAAGATAGTTCAAATGAAATTGTTTTTTTGTTTTTTTTAATCAATCAAAATGATGCACATCATTTGGAATTATCTGTCAGTTTTTTAAAAGTGGAGGTGGAAATTAAACATTTTAAATAAGATAGACATTAACCCGGCAACTTTTCTGGGACTACTTGACCCGTATAAACAAGTAGTCATGCAAGCCCTATGTATAAATTTATTTAGTGAATATACATTAAAATGTGATATATTACAATTTTATTACATTGCCATAATAATGGACCATTTCAAAAGTTTACGTGATCTGGCATTCGTTTTTCTTTCCCTTCTACTTAGGAGTTCCCACTCACTGTGGTGGAGTGGTGACATCATTTTGTGAATTATTTAAAAACGTTCTGTTACACAATCCTCCAACTTTCACAACTGTCCATTACCGCCAGAGCTGCTACCACGCGCAGCGCAACATACGGCACTTAGCAGTGGTCAAAAAGGATTATAAACTCAGAGATGTGGATTTGGACAGTAATTAATCATTTTGACTGATAAAACATAAGAAAACCATTTTTACCATAGCTCCTCAAATTTCATTTGAACTATCTTTACTGTCCTTGATATGTGTGGCTTCTATATCTCCTTGCGTGCGCTTTGGAGAGATGCGCAAATGGTGCAACATAGTTGATGTGGGTGACAAAACATGCGTACCCCCATTGACAGATTTATTTCTTGTCTTGTCCCTACAGTTTCTTGATTAGTTTAATTGCTCTTCGCAAGAATTTTGGCTTGCTCCGTATGTGAAAATGTACACTGTAAATGTCCGCAGCGCTTTGCAGCGCAGTTCCCTCATGCTTTAAAAATTGTATTTTCATTTTAATGTAATTTCAAACATATTTAAATGCAAATACAGAGGACACAGTTTGTGGATTGATGAATTTTCCATGTAACAAGCGCAACTGCAATCATGTGATCAACAAAAAGTCTCGCTCGTCCCCCGTGATTTAACTGTCATCCGAACGCATGAGTTTTATCACAGAGGAGACATGAAAATGTACTTTTACAAACGTCATCCTAAGTAACAATTGCCGTTTGAAAAGGGCTTTAGTACACAATTTTTCACGCAAGTAACACACTTGACAGCATAAAGGACTAGTTCAGGAGAACATGTCTCAATCCATCATTTAAACTCCCACACTTAATACTGCAAACCATTCTGTATGATCAGAGGAAACGATGGAAGCGTTCATTTTTATGCATTCAAGAGAAATCAAGAAAATGTTTAGCTTGCAGACTGTAACTGCAGCCATTGTTGCCCAATCCAGAAAAACAGCACATAACAGATGTCAAAACGGCAAGAGAACAGTTCAAAGTGTAGGCTAGTTGATGAAAATAAAACTGGAAAAAGATGGACATTAATAATGAATAGCTTCCAGCTCAGTGTTTACACACCGTCCTACAACAACAACAACAAAAAAAAAACACATCACACTCAGGACTCACACTCACATCAAAAGCCATAGACCCCATTATAATCAATGATTCTGTCTACACTGGAAGCATACGTTGCAACGCGTCCATCGTGCCAACAGTAAACGGGTGACCCGTTCTATTTTGCGCTGCACACGCTGGCGCTGCTACACAAATTAAATGGTTTAGAACATTTGCGTCGAACATCCAGTGTAGACAGCTTCAAGCCATTGCGTCACACTACATCAACAGACGCGCCCAGTGTAGACAGGGTGTTAGAATAAAAGTGTTTCGATGTCATAACATAGCAGTGTGTGTGCAAAAAATAAGTGTTTATAAAGTCATAATCAGCCGTTGTACTCGTGATTTGTGTTAGTGAATAAAATACACAGTTGTTGTAGTGCCTCTAGTGTTAATTTCACCAGGAAACTGCTGCGAAACATAGAATTCAGAAGGTAAAAGTTTGCAAAAATATTGTATTCGTAGTTATCATAACATTCATTCTTTAAGGCTAAGTTGCGCTAATGCCAGGTGGCAAAATTTTGCTAAGATTTTATAGTGAATATTGGTTTTATTTATAAGTTTGAGAGTTTCTTTTGAGCCCTGTCTTTTCCCGATTTGGCAAATAAGGCACAAACGTATACTTTGTTTTTCCACGTGCCATCCGCGCTCATCCTTTCAAACTATACTGTCCATGTATCTAGCAACGCTAGGCTCCGTCACGTACTGCGCTGACCAAATCTGCATCACACGCACAGTGCACGAGATGCAGCAGGATGCGGAAAATCGAAGTACAGCTTGGCCTTTAGTGTTAAAGTTTTGCAGGTTGCTCCATCCATGTGTCTCATCCATAATTGCTTGCTCACATGTGGATTGTAGGGCTCCCAAACTTCCATATGCTGAAATCGTTCCTGAACAACCAGGTGCATTTACACTTGGCTGAGTCAAATCTTTAATGCTATCAGATTGCTATCGGTCTCAAATGCATTTTGGAGGGCACATGGTTTTTCAGGATTGCATTGCTATCCAATCAGTAAAAATGAATGTAGTGACCCACCAAGAGTAAATGGCAAAGGACATTTATAAACGGAATATGAATGGTATGAGCAACTTACAAGCAGCTCTGGATGCTAGACAGTTAAAAGGTCACATTGCATGTTTTTTATGACTGCTCTTGTCTTAAGTTTTGTTTAAAGTCTGTTGAACCTTTGTCTGCATTCTATGGCTTGATATCTGTGGGTGTAACTCTGATAGTGTTGACGCAATTGAACGTGCCATTTCATGGGAGGTCAAACTGTGCAGTGACTGCCTGAATGTTGGACAGAGTTAGCAATGTGTATGAGACCCGTTGCTGTTTGTTCTTTAAACAAACAGTATAACATCCAAGCCTCTTAAATGCTTTTTAATATCACCACTGGCTTCAGGACAAGAAACTGAGAGTAAGATAGAGACAGATGGGAAATTCAGGAAAATCTATTGATGAAAGAGGAAAAACAAGCTTCCCAACAAGAATGTACAGGTACCACACATGAAAGTGTGGTGCATGTATGGAATCTTGCAGTTTACAAAGCCAACACTGCTAAAATCTACAGGGTTTAAAGCTACAAAAACACAGCAGTGTAAAACTCATAAGTGGCCGTACACAGTGATTTAACGGCTAAAGTTTACTTTGATTCACTTGAGAGTCTTGATACCTCTCTGGAGTCACATCCTCTGATCAGAGATTATATTTTACAGTACTCTAACACATCTTGTATTTCTCTTTCAGAGATCATACAGGGCCAACTGGGGCCCCAGAGATTTTCTGGATCAAGTTTTAGGGCTTAAAACCTTTTCGTAGTAGATTGGTAAGGCAGCACACAAGAGTTAACCAAATACAGAGTGAGAGACAGAGAGGGACACCGAATGAGTTTATAAATAGAAGTCAAACAGAGGGTGAGCTATGAGCCACAGAATGTGACAATTATGAGCTCTCGAGATGACAGGGATGTTGACATGCAAGAAGCACACAGAATATAGAAAGACATAGACAAGTGTGGAACGACAGGGGAAAAATTGTACAACCACAAACAAAAGGTACCGCAAAATACTGTGGCCCTTTTTCTCCATGGAGTTTTGTGTTCCTTGCCAAAGTCGCCTTCAGCTTGCTCACTGGGGTTCTAAATACAACTATTATTTAATTATTTATTTTTATACACAATTTACAATCATATTTAATCAAACTACACAATGATGACTCTAAGACTTTATAGATATTACAGTTTCATTTTCTGCTTTGAAATTATGTGTGTTGTGAAAAGCGCTATACAAATAAAAATGACTTGACACTTCCGTGGTCTATCGAACATGGACTTACAAATGGGTTTTTGGACCATAGTCGTGACATGGTATTCTTTGAAGAACTTTGGAGAACCATGTAGCCTAAATACCAAGCTATATGAATAAAGTACTCATTTAGTTCCATGTTATCAAAAAAACCATGGTATTAACATCTCAAACCATCACTGTACCATGGTACCATTTGAGTAGGCCTAATTCTTGTAGTGGACATACCAATACAACATCAAGGAATCGGTCGCCACAAAAATAGCTGCAATCTTGCCAAGACTTTCTCTCACAAGCATGTACTTCATATACATTATTAATCTTTGGCCAAATTTTGTTTAGTCGTCTCCCCTTATAATAATCTATAACAAAAACAAAGGCCTAATTCTCTCCCTTTGTGCCCAATTTATTGCAGTGTGTATCTCTTGCTCAATAATTACGTCCCCACTTGTGCAATTTATTTTCAACCATTTTCGGCTTCCTGAGATAAATTATTTTGGCTGAGGACTTAATCTTGCACATTAGCTTTGCTGTGGGTTTGAGTTAAACCAGTCGCTCACGGGAGGCGAGCCCACTCTCATTCCAAACTCCACACATCACAACTGTTCCCAGTGAGAGACTGTTTAACAGATTTTTCATGGTAAAACGGGCCCTTTGAAGGGTTACAGGTCTTACTTCTAAGGGTAAAGTTTGCTCGAAACTACACGTGGTTCATCGACACACTTGAACTATAATCCTCTGAAATGAAGATTGGTGTATTTCAGGTGGTTAACCATCATTTTGGGGTCTAAGAGATCTCCAGCTCCTTTTTAAAACCTCAAAAAAACAAATAAAATTGAAGAATGAAGTTAATACTTAATGAATGTTCATAAATTTATGAGAACTGATTATAAACAGGAGTTGAACCTGACGATATGACAGGACCTCAAGTCGTCCATGAAACATATTTAACAATACTTCAAGAAGTAAGGTTTATGGCAACGCAGATTGCCGAGAATAGACTGGGTTCAGAATTGTCACTTGGGGAATGTGTGTGTGCATAGGCGCAAAACCAAAGCATGAGATATTCCCCATTCGTTTTCTCCATGTCATTTCAACATTAACAGATTGGGCGATTACGTGACTGTTGACACATTTTAGTAAGTTGAACTGTATCTTTCAACAAACCCTCTGATGTTCATTCATGTTTTTTTTCCACGCTATAATTTGGAGAGTGCGTTGCGTTCCACTCCATTTGAGTGGATAGCTACCGCAATCTGTCACACTTAACATTAAAGAGCATCAAAACAACAATTATTGTTGAATTGTGTGATAAAATTGGCAATTTCAAATTGGAGACTAAAATAGTGTTTCTCCAAAAACTACTTCCGCCTCAAATTATAGGAGCACTTCACATGTGTGATATGAAGTCAAAGGTAGAACAGTATATTATACGCTGTCTAAATGCAATTTGGAACAAAAGATAACTATGACTGTGATCTCTCTGGGATACAAGTCCTTTTTTTCCTCCCAATAAACTTCATAATATTTGGGTGGTGGGGGTTCCAATGTTCCATGATCTCCGATGATGTCATCATAGGATTATCACATCGGATTTTGAATATCACTTTATCCAACTACTTTTCGCTTATCGCATTTTCTCTGTATAGTGCAGCCCTAATTTGAACTCACTTCTGTTTGTGGAATATATAAAATATAGTGAATATACGCTATATAATTTTGAAATTTCTATTATTATCATACCTGCCAACACTCCCAATTTTACTGGATTTCTCACGTTTTTCCACCCCTCTTCCCGCTGTACTCCTGATTTACAATTTCTCCCATTAAGCTCATGATTTTCCGCATACACACTTTGCTCATGAGAATGCATTAGACCTCCAGGTAGGATTGCCACCCGTCCCGTAAAATACAGGATCGTCCCGTATTTAAATATGAAATTAATATTGAATCAATACGAGACGCGATTTGTCCCATAAGCTGGTCAGATGGCATCACGGCGAAATCTTTACAGATCGACAATAAACTTGACATAAGTTTTTGATAAGGTGGGTATGGGGTCATCTGAAAAGTCCAAACATTGTACTGAAACAGGCTAATACTGTGGAAGGTGTAGTAAGGGACCATCTGAAATGTCCACACATAAAACTGTGGATTTCTTTTAGTGAAAAACAGAAGGTTCAATATAAATGTTCAATAATATGTATAATATTACATAGATCCAACAATGTATGAATACAATCACTGAGTCATAAAGACAAGAAGTACAGGTGAAGGAAAAATAAATAATTAAAATAAAGTAAATATAAACTAACACAGACGTATACATAAATAAGATAAAGAAGATAAATAATCGTAGAAATAAAAATAATTTACTTTTTAAGTCATGGGTCAGGACATTTCTCAGCATAAAAGAAAGGATGTAGGCTACAATTTTTTTATTATTAATAACTCAAAAAATATTTATTGCCAAAACTGTGAAGGATGTGGTAAAGGACAATCTGAATGCATGGTCAATTTCTTGGTATTATTCATCTTCAATGTAGAATTACTGACCGGAACTGGCACTCACTCCCAGTCTGTTACATTAATTCTTCTGTTAAAACATTACTTGAGCTGTAAAGTTGTTTAAATATCATTCTTTTTAGGGTTTACGGCGTTACATCGACATGGCAACGAATTGTGACTATACTTTTGAAACAGTGAGTATTTGAACGTTTACAGATTGACCCCATTCACTTCCATTGTAAGTGCCTCACTAAAACAGATTTCGAAGTGCCTCACTAAAACAGGGACGAGTCGAAATTGATTTTTGTAGTAATCAACATTATGCCACAAATGCTTTCAAGTGATCTTGTATCGAATCCGGAATATCCCTTTAAATTTGCTGTTTCTGTCCAAACAACCAGAGAAATCGTTCGTACGAAAACAAATTCATAATTTAGCACGAAACAAGAAGGAGTTGGCCTTAACTTGCTGACCCACAGGATCAGTAAGTCGTTTTTGTTAACAGAGGCGAGCCGTGAGATTATTCCCGTTATAGTTGTGCCTCCTTCCAAACAAACGATTCCCTCACGCCTGAGGAAACACATTCCCAATTTACATGTGAATGTCCGTCACGGTCCTAACCGTCACGTCGCGATAACAATAGTTAAGACATGGTTCGTGAATAGTCGTCAGAGATGTCGAGACCAATCGTTTTACCAGGGTCCATTTCTGGCGAACCTAGTTACTATAAAATCCCACCAGTCCGTGATATATTTAAAACACTGTATTGCTCATGTAGGGCAGTTGATTCAGTTCATGTCAACTTTTTAGACGCCTCGCAAACAGTTTCTATATGGTTTTCTACAACAAACACGATGGAACTAGATCACATACATGTCGGCCATGTGCGTACCTACTAAATGAATCGTATGTAGGCGCGTTTACACACCAACGTACAGGCAGAAGCTTCGGACGCGCAGCAGCAACAAAAGCAGCTTCAGAACCAGGTCTTCTGTTAACGCCCTTTTAACACAACACACATTGACTAATAATTTATAAATCAATTAGAGCCTATCGATTATAAACAAAAAGCAACATGTGGTCCCATTATATGAGGGTGCTTTTAGAGCAGGAGGGGTTGTTTAAAAATAGCCCCTAAAAACAAAACAGGGTTGCATTCATACGCGGAATTCCTGAAACACACACACATACCCAATTTCTCATATTTTATGTAACTTCTACTTAACAAAACCAACAAGGTCTATCCCTGACCGCGGCTCTAAATACCTTGACATAAACGTGACTGGTTACTGTTTATCAATCTGATAACTCAGCCCGATTTGATAGTTTGACACTGTCGTTAAGACGAGCGTTCGAGGAAATCGGTAATAAATTCCAGCCTACCTTTTTTTTTTTTAATGGATACGATTGTCCCGAACACATTTCCAAGTACCAGAAGCCAGCAAACCCAACATGATTTCAACAGACAGATTCAACAGATTCAAACGTTTATGGAGTCTCCAATATGAATAATACTCAAGATCGAGCATCTGAAAACAATCCGAATGCTGGGATCTTAAAGTTTTACACACATGGACCCGTAGTATTCCTTTGGTGTAAAAGCCAAGCGCTGATTTCCACATTTAAACACACTACACCAGTCCAGGCTCCAAGACTCTGCTTCCCAAAACTACTGGCATGAACACCGAACAAGCCAAATACCTCCTCACATTTCTAACCGTTCTAACGTAGAGCGTTTCAATAAATCATTTATGGTACTTACACGTTCGATTGATCCTTGCATTGCATGTCCTACTCATAGTTAAATAAAAAAAAACTCGAGATATATCCCGTTCCGTGGCGCGACTGGAATGCGGCTTGTTGTTCCGAGCGCTAGGACTGACTGCACTGAAACGGTCAATCACGCGCTGGCTGAGTGCGCGCCCCCGGCTTTACTCTAGCGCGCCACCGTGCGGCGTGTAGAGGCACGACAGAAGCATAAACTTGCTGCAAAGTTTATTAGTCAAGTCAAATGAGAAGGACCTGGCTGCAGCCTGCAGAATGAGGCGGGGTTACATATGGGGCGGAGCTACACGTGTCGCCCCGCCCATAATAACATAGTCTCATTGGCTCGTTCATCTTTCATAGACATACATGATAGGAGATGTGGTCGTCGTTGCTGGTGTGTTATCATTGTTTGAGAGATATTGAATAGTTGAGCCAAACCGTTTGATTATGGTGCTTACTTGTATGTGATATTCAATCCTAAATTCCATGGATTTTATCCTTCGTTAAAAGTGAGGAACAAATCGGGATTTATAAAGGCTGAAACTGATGTGAAAATGTTCTTAAACAAATGCCAACTGAAAATCATGTATATGTGTTTTTTGTGTTTGGTGCTCATGCACCAGTACGTCAGTACAGTATTAACAGTTATAGCCTGTATGCCTCATGCAATATTCCTTATTTTCCGCTGTAACAGACTATATTTTGACTGGCGTTGGTTTCTGTGTACATGTCAATTAGAAAGTAATTTTTAGGCCGATGAGATAACGGAGCACACATTTTTGGAGCGAGGAGGAGAGATAATCATTTACAATCCTTCAATGACATTAATATGAATCAATATAGAATACGAGTGAAAGCTCCGCAACTATCTCAAGAATGGCATAATAATTTTCATCAGTTCATCAGCCTCTTGTTTGCTATTGTTTATAGCATAGATTAAAATGACTAAATTTCTAAAATGCAGAGTAATCAATAGATTGAGCAAACTTGGTCAATGAAAGAATCTATTTATTATTAATCATGCAAAATATCATCAATCACACATGATGATGAGCTGTTATGGCAAACTAAAAGTCTTTTTTTTATTTTTTAGAATTGCTCGTTGCATACAAGCACACGCCTTATTTTCACTCTATGGTCATATTAAAAAATTAACATATTTTATAATTAATTTAATTCATAATTCATTTCTCTAACCATGCGTTATAATGAAGGCTTTGTTAAATTGCACAGCGTTTTGATTTACAAATTTGAATGATAGCAGACACGTCAACACAATTTGTTCCCTAGTCCATGTGACGCAGTCCTACTACATTTGTTTGAAATGACACGTGAGGTACAACACAAAGTCACTTACCAGTCATAGCACTAAAATCAAAATTATCTTTCATAATTATTTCAACACTGACTACAACCGCATTAGAGTTGAATCTTCACCATTGT
This sequence comes from Myxocyprinus asiaticus, assembly GCF_019703515.2. Lineage (NCBI taxonomy): Eukaryota > Metazoa > Chordata > Actinopteri > Cypriniformes > Catostomidae > Myxocyprinus > Myxocyprinus asiaticus. Next base: position 14,304,182 of record NC_059355.1, read on the forward strand.
AGGATTAGTAATTTTGCCCTCTGCTTTCAACATGACCGAAACTACAACAGGTTGCTCAGTCAGACTCCTATTACATCTGTTTGCAATGAGCCATGAGGTACAACACCATTTCATATCACTTATGAGCCACAGCACTATAATAAAAGTTATCGGGCTACACTATTTTAAAACGCATCTCTTATCATGTACACCAATTTAAGATGACTGGGCCAATGAGAGAAAGTTATGGGCGGGGTGACACGTGTAGCCACGCCCGAATGTGTTGCCCCGCCCCGTTCTGCAAGCTGCAGCCAGGGATACTTGGGTCAAATTGCACTTGAGGAATTTGTTTTAGTGAATTGCTTTCAACATTAACAGAACGTAATACACAATGTAATACAATATAAAATATTATTTATTCAACAGTGTAAAATATAGTGTGCTATATAAAACATACAATAAACATTTCAACACACAATACACCATTTAGGGAAGACCAGGGCAAGCTTTCACACTTTTTACCACAGTTAATAATTTTCAGAGTAAAGACATTTCTGTAAAGCCACATTGTCACAAGTCTTGGCTACAAAAAAGCTGGTGAATTCTCCACCGTAGTTCCTCATGAAAAATTATACAGTTAATTAAAAAAAACATTAAATAAATTATATATATATATATATATATATATATATATATATATATATATATATATTTATATATATTTTTTTTTTTTTTTTTTTAAGAAAAATTACTCGATTAATTCTGATGGAATGTTGTTATGAAATTGAAATCCATGAATCTTAAAATAATTTTTAGAGTGTAAACATTTCGATAAATATCTGCCTTCATAATAGCTAAGGTTGACTCTTGCCTTAAAGGAATAGTTCACCCAAAAATTAAAATTCCCTCATCATTATCTCACCCAAAGCCATCCCAGATGTGTATGACTTTCTTTCTTCTGCTGAACACAAACAAACGTTTTTAGAAGAATACCTCTGAACACCTCTGTAGGTCCTTACAATGCAAGTGAAAGGTGGTGAGAACTTTGAAGCTCCAAAAGCACATAAAGGCAGCATAAAAGTAATCCAAACCACTCCAGTGGTTAATTAGGTATCTTCAGAAGCGATTTGAAAGGTGTCAGCAAGAAACAGATACATTTTAAAGTCTTTTTTACTATCTATCTCCACTTTCACTTTCACATTCTTCTTCTTTTGTTTTTGGCAATTCTTATTCTTCGTGCATATCGCCACCTACAGGCAGGAGAATTTACAGCAACAAAGGACATAAATATTGATCTGTTTCTCACCTACACCTATTATATTGCTTCTGAAGACATGGATTTAATCATGGGAGTCTTATAGATTACTTTTATGCTGCCTTTATCTCCTTTTTGGAGCTTTAAAGTTTTGGACACCATTCACTTGCATTGAATGGACTTACAGAGCTGAAATATTCTTCAAAAAATCTTCGCTTGAGTTCTGCAGAAGAAAGAAATACATACACATCTGGGATGGCATGAGGGTGAGTAAATGATGAGAGAATTTTCATTTTTGGGTGAACTATTTCTTTAATGTATGCCAGTGTGGTTTGATTATGTTTGCTTAAGCTATAACACAATATGAAGATAGTGAAAATTTCCCAGTATTTTGGAGGGTAGAATTCACAAAATGTAATACTTTACAGCATTTAAATGTATTAAATAGGGGACGGTTTATTTGATCACTTTCCTGTAACTGTAACAAAAAAATCTTGAAAATTCCTTAAAAAACAAAAGTCAGCTGCTTAGATTCTGACAATTTTTTGGTATTTTATCTTTAACTTTCTCTCTGTAATTATATAAATTTACATACTTTTTTTAAATTATTTGACCAAACATCGTGCCACACATATAAGACGTGTGTTTTTCATGTGTTGTTTTCATCAGTGTACCTGCATGTAGGGGAGACCAGGGTAAGTTTGTCACATGAGGAAGTTGTCACAAAGGCTGTATTTCAGTCCAATTGTGCAAATATGTGTTTTCTCTAGTAGAGGTTTTGTATTTTGGTTTTAAACACCTAGTAATAAACCCTCGTAATATATATATATATATATATATATACACACACACACACACACTGGTGGCCAAAAGTATGGAATAATGTACAGATTTTGCTGTTTCAGAAGGAAATTGCTACTTTAATTCACCAAACTGGCATTCAACTGATCACAAATTATAGTCAGGACATTATTGATGTAAAAACAGCACCATCACTATTTGAAACAAGTAATTTTTGATTAAATCTAGACAGGCACCATTTCCAGCAGCCATCACTCCAACACCTTATCCTTGAGTAATCATGCTAAATTGCAAAGGTGTACACTACACTCTAAAAAGACAAAGGACAACTGGCTCTAACAAGGACAGACAGAGATGTGGAAGGCCCAGATACAACTAAATAAGAGGATAAGATCAGAGTCTCTAGTCTGAGAAATAGATGCCTCACATGTCCTCATCTGACAGCTTCATTGAATTCTACCTGCTCAACACCAGTTTCATGTACAACAGTAAAGAGAAGAATCAAGTGTGTAGGCCTTATGGGAAGAATTGCAAAGAAAAAGCCACTTCTGATACAGAAAAACAAAAAGAAAAGGTAAGAGTAGGCAAAGAAACACAGACATTGGACAACAGATAATTGGAAAAGAGTGTTATGGATCTTAAACCCATTGAGCATTTGTGGGATCAGCTAGATTGTAAGGTGTGTGAGAAGTATGCGACAAAACAGCCACATCTATGGCAAGTGCTACAGGAAGCGTATGGTGAAATGTCACCTGAGTATCTGGACAAACTATCAGTTAGAATGCCAAGGATCTGCAAAGCTGTCATTGCTGCACGTGTACAGCTGCCTGTAATTCTCTCTCTGGAACTGTCATCCCCGGCCGCCTTTACCCCTCGCGCACCCCATCAGGCTGACTAGGGACCGGGTGTGTCTCATTCCAGCCCGGCCCCGCCCTCCTAGGCTCTACAATCATCTATCTATATATATATATATATATATATATATATATATATATATATATATATATATATATATATATATATATATATACACTGATCAGCCACAACATTAAAACTACTGACAGGTGAAGTGAATAATATTGATTATATCGTTACAATGGCACCTGTCAAGGGGTGGGATATATTAGGCAGCAAGTGAACAGTCAGTTATTGAATTTCATGTGTTGGAAGCAGAAAAAATGGGAAAGCGTAAGGATCTGAGTGACTTTGACAAGGGCCAAACTGTGATGGCTAGATGACTGGGTCAGAGCATCTCCAAAACGGCAGGTCTTGTGGGGTGTTCCCGGTATGGTGGTTAGTACCTACCAAAAGTGGTCCAAGGAAGGACAACAACCGGTGGACCGGCAACAGAGTCATGGGTGCCCAAGGCACACGGGGAGCGAAGGCTAGCCCATCTAGTCCAATCCCACAGAAGAGCAACTGTAGCACAAATTGCTGAAAAACTTAATACTGGTCATGATAGAAAGGTGTCAGAACACACAGTGCATTGCAGCTTGCTGCGTATGGGGTTGCGTAGCCGCAGACCGGTCAGAGTGCCCATGCTGACCCCTGTCCATTGCCGAAAGGGCCTACAATGGGCACGTGAGTATCAGAACTGGATCATGGAGCAATGGAAGAAGGTGGCCTGGTCTGATGAATCACGTTTTCTTTTAGATCATGTGGACGGCCGGGTGTGTGTGCATTGTTTACCTTGGGAAGAGATGGCATCAGGATGCACCATGGGAAGAAGGCAGGCCAGTGGAGGCAGTGTGATGCTCTGGGCAATGTTCTGCTGGGAAACCTTGGGTCCTGGCATTCATGTGGATGTTACTTTGACACGTACCACCTACCTAAACATCGTTGCAGACCACGTACACCCCTTCATGGCAACGATATTCCCTGATGGCAGTGGCCTCTTTCAACAGGACAATGTGCCCTGCCACACTGCAAAAATTGTTCAGGAATGGTTTGAGGAACATGACAAAGAGTTCAAGGTGTTAACTTGGCCTCCAAATTGCCCAGATCTCAATCTGATTGAGCATCTATGGGATGTGCTGGACCAACAAGTCCAATCCATGGAGGCCCCACCTTGCAACTTACAGGACTTAAAGGATCTGCTGCTAACGTCTTGGTGCCAGATACCACAGGACACCTTCAGAGGTCTTGTGGAGTTTTATATGTATATATATATATATATATATTCACTGATCAGCAACAACATTAAAACCACCTGTCTAACATCATGTAGGTCCCCCTCGTGCCGCCAAAACAATTCTGATCCGTCGAGGCTTGGACTCCACTCCACTCCACTGTAGTCTGTCAAACGGCTGTGTGATGTGACTAGTGCATTGGTGAAGTGTCTCACATTCTGCCCTCGCCACTGTCTAGTATATATACAGTATATATATATATATATATATATATATATATATATATATATATATATATATATATACACACTTACACACTGTAAAATGTCAAAGGGCTGTGTGATGTGACTAGTGCGTTGGAAAAGTGTCTCACTTTCTGCATATATAAATATACACTGCTGTTTTCAGCACCGCGAAAGGAGAGCTGTGTGCGTCAGTCTCTCCCGCCAGTATATAGCCTCTCAACAGCAAGCCCACAGATCTCCACTTTAAACAGCAAGTGCAGGTGGCAGGAGAGAAAACAAAGACCTGTAGCGACGAGAAAGAGACTAAATTCTTTGCAGAACATGGGCTGTCCATTACAAATACCCTGTTCCAGCAGAAGGACAGATTCAAGGCCACCTGGAGACACCCCCGTTCCAAGCACTGGTACCTCCTGGACTACACCCTGGTATGCCAGCGGGACATCAAAGACGTATTACTCACCAGAGTGATGCCAAGTGCCAACTGCTACACTGACCACAGACTGGTCCGCTGCAAAGTTGCTTTCACCTTCAAACCCCCTCCCAAGGGAAAAGGTCCCCTGACCAAAAAGCTCCTGGTTCAGCGACTCCATAGCCCTAAAGTGAAACAGAATCTCCAGGCCAAGATCAGGGAGAAGCTGGGCGAAAAGGCAGAGCCTGTCGCAGGCCCTGTCCAACAGTGGGAGCAGCTCAAGAAGGCACTGCAGGAGGCCTCAGTTGAAGTCATAGGCTTCTCAACCAGGAAACATCAGGACTGGTCTGACAAGTCAGACACAAAAATACAGGAGCTCCTGGAAAGGGAACGCACATACCACAAGTATGTCCTTGCTAGGCCCAATGACAATGTTGCAAAAGACATCTATCGAGAAGCTTGCAGTACCCTCCAGTCCAAGCTGCACACCCTCAAAAATGACTAGTGGATTGCCTTTGCAGAACACATTCAAGGTCTGGCTGATACAGGGGACACTGGCTCCTTCTATGAGACAATCAGGAAAGTGTATGGCCCCCATCACCAAGTACAAGCACCACTATGCTCTGTCGATGGGTTAACCCTTCCTGACGGACAAGGAGTGCTGGTCAGAGCACTTCGAGAACCTCTTCAGCGACAAACGTTCCATGCAGGAGTCCTCGCTGGACCTGATCCCCCAGGCGGAAGCAAAGCTGTACCTTGACCACCCACCAAACCCCTTTGAGATTGAGAAGGCCATTACCCCGCTGAGACCCAGGAAGTCACCTGGCAGCGATAGAATCCCAGCAAAAATCTTCTATCAAGGCAGCGACTTGATGCATATAAGATTAGAGAACCTGGTTCTGCTTGCTGGGAGAGCAGGACCATACCACGGGACCTCAGAGAAACAATCATCATCCCTCTGTACAAGAACAAGGGCGAGAAATCAGACTGCTCCAATTACAGGGGCATCACATTACTCTCCATCACTGGAAAGATTCTAGCCCGTGTCCTCCTGAACAGGCTCACTCCCATGCTTGCTGAGGTGAACACACCAGAAAGTTGGCTACCATGCAAAACGGGGCTCCACAGACATGATCTTCATGCTGAGGCAAATACAGAAGAGTAGAGAGCAGAATATGGGCCTTTACACCACCTTCATAGACCTGTCCAAAGCTTTCGACACAGTGAGCCGTGAGGGTCTATGGAAAATCCTAGTATGCCTCGGCTGCCCACCCAAGCTCCTCACCATCCTCCACCGGCTGCACGAGGGTCAGTTGGGACAGGTCAGACTAGCCGGCTCCCTGTCAGACAGCTTCCCCATCTCTAATGGTGTAAAGCAGGAATGTGTACTCGCTCCAAAACTGTTCTCCATCTTCTTCAGTATGATGCTCCGCGAAGCCATGGACAACATAGCCAAGGACATAGTCAACTGCTTTGCGAAGGCGGCAAAGGCCTTTGGCCTCACAATCAGCCTGAAGAATACAGAGGTTATGTACCAGCCTCCACCAGGTGAATCCTATAGTGCGCCGCACATCACCATCGATGGCACCAAAAACAGTAGAGCACTTCACGTCCCTGAGCAGTGTCATATATAATGATGACCTAGACAACCGCCTATCCAAAGCCAACAGCTCCTTTGGTCACCTTGCTAAGAGAGTGTGGCAAGACCACTCTCTGCGCCTCTCCACAAAGCTAAAGGTATACAGAGCAGTTGTAGTCTCCATCCTCCTATATGGGGCAGAGACATGGGTCTTGTACAGGTAGCAGGTGCGTCTGCTAGAATGCTTCCACCAACACTGCCTACGCACCATACTCAACATCAAATGGCAAGAGTACATCTCCAATGAGGAGGTGCTAGAGAAAGCAGATTTGCAGAGCATCGAAGCCATGATACTGAAACACCAACTACAATGGGAGGGGCACGTCATAAGGATGGAGCGCTCGCAACTGCCAAAGGCTGTCTTTTTGGTGAACTTCACAAAGGAAAGCGCAATCAAATGGCCCCCAGAAAGCACTTTAAAGGCCAGCTCAAGAAGCAGCTTTCACTAGCCGGCATCCATCATCTTTTGTGGCACCATAAAGCAAGCGACAGAAAAGGCTGGCATAGCTGCATCAATGCAGCCAGCCTCAAGTTTGAAGCTGACAGACAAGCAGCTGTTGAGGACAAGAGGAAAAGATGGAAGGAGCAGGCTGCCCTTCAGACATCACCAGTCCAGGGCTTCCCTGGTCCCAAGTGCGGAAAGGTCTGTGCTGCACGGATTGGGCTCCACAAACACTTTCGAACCTGCAGAAGATAGACAGACCATTCCCCTCCTCCCCTGATCCTCGCAAGCGAGGGAACAAGCCATACACTGTAAAACTCTAAACACTGTGTAAAAAAAAAGTTTGTTTTGAGTGACCCATCCAGCCCAACACAACAACATTGACTCTATCAACAGCATGAGTGAATATCTATTTATTTGATCAACAGAAGAAGAAGGGTGTATTCGGAAAGCTGTTTGAGAACAGTGTTTATTTTTGCAATTTTGCTGAGTGGCACAGAAATGACACACTTCAGCTTTAAAACAAAGATATATTTTTTGACGGAACAGCACAGTAAAATAATTTGGAATAGTTAATACTCTAAAAATATATTTTACTATTTAGTTATTATAACTTAAAAAGTAGAGTTAAAATTAAAGTCCTGGATTGATCTTGTTGAGAAGTTTTTGTTTGCTGAACTTGAAAAAAGTGATTGAAATTAAAAAAACTATTCATCTGAAATTAAAAATATAACACATGAGAACTACGCACATCATACATATGAATTCGGATTCCCAGCACATACTGCGGCACAAATAAATTATACAGCGTTGGACTGCGTTCCAAACAGCATAAATCACCCTCATAAGGGCACTTTGAAGGGAGAACAATCATGATAGTCATGTTCTAAGGTCACTTCAAACTGAATTTCCAATAAAAATACTTAAAAAGTCAGTTCCGAATTACCCTTATTTTTTTAGTACCACACCTTTTAGCCTTTCAAAGCTCTCAGAGTGGATGGTAAAGTCTTTGAAGGGAATAGGGCATAGGGATGATAACTTCTGAATGGAATGCATCCTTACTGTCTTTTAATTTATTTATTTTTCCTGTTTGCTGCTTTTATTTATGCTGTTGGTTGTTGTGTTCGTTGTCACTTTCAGTTATTTGTCATGTAGCTCATCTTTTTCTCAGTAATGTTTTTGATGATTGTTAGCATAATTGTGATTTTTGTGTAAAGCACTGAGTCCCATGTGCGTCTCCTTGACAAATTTAAGTCTGAATATGACAGAAGAATCAGATATCAGTCTTTGCTAATAAACTTGCCATTTATTTTACCTCTGACAATGGGTAAGCCCTACCAACTTAAATGGTTATCAATAATATTACATGATAATACAAATAATTAATCTTCTATAATCAGTTAGAATTGAAGTAGAATGAAGTTGTTTGAACTAAGAAAGTACATTTTACTTCAAAAAACATTAAGCTCATTTAAAAATTAAATTAAGTCAACTTTATATTCTGTTTAAATGACTTTCCCTCTTAAGTTGACACAACTTAAAATTTCAAGGCAGCATGAATGCTTACTTTTTAAGTTTAAACAACTCGCTTTTTTGTACATTGATTTACTAAATAGTCTCCATTGTGTGAATATAGAAAGTTTGTAGAGTATAGAAAACTTTTGCTACACGCAGAAAAATTGTCTCAAATTTATGAACGTTGTTATTTTTGAGGGACGTAATCATTTTTCAATCAGTAAACATGTTGGGAATTAAGAATAAATTACATTTTCTGAGTGCAGGGTATCATCTATTGTTATGTATAGTTTTCACCCATAATTAATGAATATTATATGTTTAATTGCTTTAAGCAAACATTGCAATTTTGCGCCGATGGGTCTCTGAGAGTTATTCAAGTCACAAGACAAACAATTGAGTGACACAAATGCACCAGCAGGTTATTTTGTAATAGAATTAACCTGCAAACACACACTATCTGATCATCACTCAATAAAGTGGTCACTAATTTTTCTGCTGAATCCTGTTAGGGCCAGGGCCACATGGTAAGCATTGGCAAACCTGCTGGGAGGAGATTAGACAAGCTATTAAAACACACACACACACACACACATACACACACATACATATATACACAAACCAGACCGTGTTAGTACCGGCGGCCACATTCCACTACTTAAAGACTCCTGCAGCCGTTAGAAGATTAACAACTCTGCACAAATGTCATAATGTCACGACACACAACCAGCAGAGCTCTCATTTGACACATATCTCTTCATTTGTTTCCGTAGTAACCCACACACTTGTTTCTTGTGGTTTCACATATTAGCAGCTACTTTGCATGGTTCTTTACACACCAAGTCGTGAAATTAAACATTGAGATATGAAGCCTTATTTTCTGGTGCCAGATTTGTTGTGCTTGTGTGGTTTCAGAATACATTTGGGCTCTGTCTCACTGGAATGTGGTTTGACTATTTTGGCTTTGACTTTGGACACTTAAATGTTTACGGTCTTCGCATTGTGAGTAGTATTTAGCTTGTTAAAGTGTCTAAGGCATTTGGCGTGTTCAACCATGCAATTTTCCATTAACAAAGTTTATAATGTGCAATCACACAGATATGAGCAACTGCTAAATCATGTTGCTTGAGGCTTCATGTTTGGACATTTACACATCAGTTATTGAATGTTAATCTGTAATGGCATCCTTTGAGAGTATATAATCACATTGTAACAAGTTCTTAGTTCAGAGCAAATGGAGGAGTCAGGAGACAGCGAAGCAGATTCAAGGTCAGTCTTTTAATTCTCTCTCTCTCTCTCTCTCTCTCTCTCACACACACACACACACACACACACACACACACACACACACACACACACACACACACACACACACACACACAATCGACGGTAACCGTAGAAACAGACTAAATAATAACCAAAAACACTTGTGGCTGTCTCCTGACTTGTCGGTCACTCTATCTTTCTCTCTGGCGTGCCTTTTAAGTCTCCCTCCGCCATCACTATAATGAGAGACAGGTGTTAGAGATAATTATGAGCCAGGTGACGAGCCTTACAGCTCTCCCGCAGACCGACACATGACCACGCCCCCATGCCACACACATCTAATTCCATCAGTTCAGCTATATGGAGGTTACATCTCCACTCAAGTTACAGAGCTTTTGGCAGGTTGATCATAGATTTTGTTCACAGCTCAAGCTCATCTCAAATCTAGGTTTTGTTTTGAAACATTGCATATTTAAGACATATTGTTTGGCATTATTGTTAGTTTGTTTTGAGGTTGATTTTTTTTTAGATTGTGTCTCTATATCTAGAGGAGAATGGGCCTTCTCTTTAGACAATTTTTTTTTTTTAAGAAATGTCTAGTAGAAGGCAGAACCGGTAACATTTGTAGACTGGATAATTTGAACTATTGGGGGCAGTCTCGACTCCGTTTGCGATCTCTGTTAATTGTATGCATCTGGAGCTTGTCAAATGTAATATTATGATATATACACTTTCCACTTCTTGAAATGCCTTTTTTAATGTATCACACAATTCACACGTGATTCCCATGTATTCATTTATAGCCTAAACCTGAGCGCGATATTAAATTCCTGACCTGAAGTGATGATTTCACGTCGGAGCCCATCTATCCGTCTCTTAAAGTTGATCATATTTATATCCACATAAGCAATTAAGAAAATTATCTGGTTAAGACTTCATTCCAAAAAAAAAAAAAAAAAAAAAAAAGTTAAAATCCTCCATAAAGGTTTAAATGCTCCATAGAGCTTAGGAATATTCCTAGTCTTTTTTTTTTCTTCTTCTTTAAGCTGTGCTACCTCTGTTAAGGTGCTATATAAATTTAACATTATTATTATTATTATTATTATTATTATTAAACAAAATAATGGTGCCTTATCATCAAAATTCCTGATAGATTTACGGGACTTTCACCTGTTTGCAGGCTATATTGATTTTATTTTCAATTCTTTTAATGTTTGAATTTGTATTTATTATTTACTGCAAAATGTGTGCTTGACATTTCACATTTTGCTTGAAATCTTCTGCCTCCAGAATAATGTTGTTATACATGCACAGACAACCAAACATTCAGTTTCATGCAGATATCAAAAATACCAGGAGAAACCACAGTTAAAAACATATTCCACAGTTAATGTAGCGTACAAATTCAGCTTCATCTGGTAAAAAAAATAAAAAAATAATATTTTTTCAAAATAATTGTTGTGTAATAATAATAATAATAATAATAATAATAATTATTATTATTATTATTAGGCTATTATTATAAAAAAAAGGCATATACAAGGCATATTTTATTAATAGAAACTATAAATGTAAGAGTAACATTTAAATATGGGCATTTCATTTAGTTTTGATGCACTTCTGGTTTAAGCCCTGCCCACATCCGGTTCTATCCAAATACAGAGACAGATACAGATAATTTTATCATATGAACAGATACAAATACAAATACAAACAATGGCTTTGCTGCACACCCCTACACACAAGGTTGAAAAAGGGGCCTTTTTCCCCCTAAAATTCACAATAAAACTGGGTGCTCTTCTATCATTACAACCTGACATACAGTACACCAGTAAGGGTTTTACATCCTGAAGTCAAAGGAGAACCTTTTTAGGTTCCACAAAGAACTTTAAGAACGTTATTCTGTAGTTCTTTAGGTTTTCATATTTTGTTGCCAAAGACCCCCAAATATGACGCTCTCCTTGTAAGGGACCCCCTTCCTGAAATATAAAAGCAGCTTTATATTTTCATGTACAGTATAAATGCCATTATGATGTCATTGTACTAAATCCAAAAATATATTAACATATATATTTTTTATAAATATATAAATAATAATAATAAAAATAATAAAAAAAACAAAAAAAATAGTAAAATATTATCTGAATTTTTTTCTTTGTATTAAGTTGACAAAATATTTTCTGCCCATTATTAATGTTTATGTATAAACATGAAGAGAACATTTTTTAATTCATTTATAAAAAATAAAAATATAATAGAAATATTTTAGAAAATAAAAGTAAAAAATATTTCAGTTTATTTTTAAGATTTACACATTTCAAATTCCTAATAAAATTTTATCAGATTCATAACAAAATTAAATTTTTAAAATGTATTTTATTTTATTTTATTAAGGATTACTAAATTCGATTTTATGCAATTTTGTCATGAAATTGGAAGGTGTAAATCTTAAAATTATTCTTTTGTGTGTATAGCACTTTTCATGTTAAATATTGTTTCAAAGCGGCTTTTTACACTGCAAGGAAAGAGAGATATGAACACTTAGAAATAAATAAGAAATATATTTTTCACAGAATTATATGCAGATATGTTTTCATTTCTTACTGTTAAAAAAAATAGGACTATCATTAAAATAATCACAATTAATCTTATGATTTCAGACCAGTCTTCAGAAAGCAGAATGAAACTGTAATAATGGCAAATTTGGTAAATGTAAAATATTTAACTCTTTTATTTATTTATTTATTTTATTTTTTTTATGTTTTCATTTATTAATTTTTTTACACCTTTTTCCACTGACATTTTTCACAGTCCCCCTTGCGTCCTTGGACCCCAGTTTGAAAAGCCCTGCTTTAGAAAACCATCTATGTACTGGTGCTTTTAAAGAACAAAGAAACCAATACATAGGTCTGAACAACCTAATGTAGCATCAAGTCCTGTACTTTTTTTAATCTCCACAAAACTAGCCAACTCAGGAACTCTATACAGCAAAAATAGAAAATGGTTCTTGTTCAGAAAAGTTTTCTTTGCTGAAAACGAAGTGCTGCAAAGAGCCATTGATGAACCTTTATTTGTAAGAATTTAGCATCTGAATCCATCTCTTTCAGATGTTGAACCTTATTAAACAGCAGCTTTTTGTTTTTAAAAGGAATGATTACTGCTGCTGTATGTTTCCCTTGCCTTCATTTTGGGTTTTCCAGTTGAGCTTTGCTTCCTCCCAAAGTTTCATTTTCATACTTTGGTGTTTTTTTCTCTCTCACCACTGTAACCTTGCGCAAAGTCACAAAGTGCTTGTTCGTGAAACAATTGCTATTATTCCAGATATATTCTGAATTCATCTTAAATTGAATAAATGAATCTTCAAAGTCAAATATAGCTCTGTTTTCATTTAATGTATTCCCTCTATCAGTAGCCCAGCCCACATGTTTTATGACAGCAGAACAGAAAAGGGGATGGCGCTTTGGAATAAATTACATTTTCTGAGCTTTTTTCTTCAGATGTCTGCTCATTTTCTGTGATTAAGAGATCTTCCTCAGATTCAACTAAAAACAACCTACCATCTTGCAAAGAAGAATGAAAGACACTTGGTAAGTACAATGGTTCTGATATTTAACCCTCGATTAAAAGAATAGTTCACCCAAACATGAATATTCAGTCATCATGCACTCATCCTCATTTTGTTCCAACCCTACATGACTCTGTTTCTTCCATGGAACACAAAATAAGATATTTTAAAGAATATCTTTTCCTGCTCTTTTCCATACAAGCTCATAAAATGATAACAAACCACTATTAAAGTACCTTATAAGTAGTCAACACAACTTATGCACTAGATTTCAAATCGTCTGAAGCCATACGATAGCACTGTGTAAAAAATAGACAGTTGCTATTCACTAAAGATATTTGCCACCACAATATCAATAACATTTATTTTACAAATGCGCATTTCAAACTTAATACATCAAGACATGTCACGCCAGGTTTTACGTCAATACAAAAAAAAAAATTTCATATAGTGTGTTGTAACCAAATGCACCACAACCAAATGATAAGCGACAAAAAAACTGCATGAAAATTCTGCAAAAGATCTCCTTTTGTGCTCCACGGAAAAAAAGACGGGTTCCACGGGTTAATTTTTGGGTGAACAATTCCTTAATTCTGAGATATCCATTGAGATATTATTCAGTCAAACTGAATAATAAAAAATAATTTACTTTTTTTTTTTTAGCATTTACGTATTTCAATTTCATAACAAAATTCCATCAAATTGATTTGTGTAATGTTTAAAAAAATTACATCAATTAAACTTTATTTAATTTAGTTTGTTGTCAACATGGCAAAGAATTCTAAATCCTCAGGCTCTGGAGGTATTATAAGACACTTACGTGCTCAAGCTGATACCTCAGACAGGCCCGCAGACCAGGGACTCGGTTTAGATGGTGCGGTGGGTGAAATTCAATGCCAACTGTCTAACATGTCTGTGATGCTGACGAAAGTTATTGCTGACTTTGAGGATCTTGCTGTAATATGTCGGTCGATTACTGTGATGGAAACTAAATTCTCTGAGTTAGTTACAAGAATCGGGGACGTCGAGAGGCAGATCGATTATCTGGAGTCATCGGAGAGGGAATTAGCTGCTAACCCACTAGCGACCAAGGAGGATTTGGAGAATCATAATCGGCGAAACAACGTCCGAATTGTTGGAATTGGTGAAATTCCTAGACGAGCTCTTCCTGAGTCTGCACGACATAACAGGACATAAGTTGGAAATTAAGCGAGCTCACAGAGTTCCGACTCACAGATCAGCTGAGGGAGACATGCATCAATCAATTCTGGCCAAATTTCTGAGATCATCTGATAAAGATCTTGTGTTGCGCGAGGCGAGGAGCAAAGGAAAGCTTTCTTGGAAGAATCACAGCATTTTCTTGTTCCCAGACTTCGAATTCGACAAGAGAGAAACGTGATCGATTCAAGGAATGCAAGAAACTCTCACATCAACGGAAGGCCGCTTTTGCACTGATGTTTCCAGCCAAACTGAGAATAGATACTAAGGATGGCTGCAAAATATTTACATACCCACAGCAAGCATTGTCTTCATAGAGACAATGGGGTGAGTAAACCATTTGGTGACTCGCTGAACATACACTTGACTTCAGTGTGGATGGACCATGTGAGTTCCTCAGTGATGTGGACACCCAGGAACTTGAAGCTACTGACTCTCTCCACTGGTGCTCCATTGAAGGTGATGGGACTGTGTTGTCTGACTTTCCTTCTGAAGTCCACCACAAGCTCCTTTGTCTTACTGACATTGAGGGAGAGGCTGTGCTCCTCACACCAGTGTCAGAGTGTGCACCTCCTCTCTGTAGGCTGTTTCATCATTGTCAGTGATCAGACCTACCACCGTTGTGTCATCAGCAAACTTAATGATGGCATTGGAGCTATGTGTTGCCACACAGTCATGTGTGTACAAGGAATACAAGAGTGGGCTGAGAACACAGCCCTGTGGGGCTCCAGTGTTGAGGGTCAGTGATGAGATGTTGCTGCCTATTCTAACCACCTGGCGTCTGCTTGACAGGAAGTCCAGGATCCAGCTGCACAGTGATTAAGCCCAGAGCCCGGAGTTTCTCATCTAGCTTGGAGGGCACTATGGTGTTGAATGCTGAGCTGTAGTCTACAAACAACATTCTCACATAAGTGTTCTTTTTTTCCAGGTGGGAGAGAGCAGTGTGTATTGTAGATGCAATGGCATCATCAGTGGAGTGGTTGTTGCGGTAAGCAAACGGCAGTGGGTCTAGAGAGAGAGTCAGCACAGAGCAGATGTAATCTCTGATTAGTCTCTCAAAGCATTTGCTGATGATGGGGGTCAGAGCAACAGGACGCCAGTCATTTAAGCAAGTGATTTTAGATTGCTTTGGAACAGGCACAATGGTGGACATTTTAAAGCATGTGGGGACTACAGACAAAGAGAGGGAAAGGTTGAAAATGTCCGTAAAAACACCAGCCAGCTGGTTCGCGCACGCTCTGATGACGCGGCCCGGAATGGCGTCTGGACCTGCGGCTTTGCGGATATTCACCCGTCGGAAGGATTGGGTTACATCCGCTACAGAGATGGAGAGTGAGCTAACTTCTGTAGCTTCGGCCGCGAGAGCTCTCTCCGCGAGGGCAGTGTTATTTCCCTCAAAATGAGCATAAAAAGTATTTAGCTCATCTGGGAGAGAGGCAGCGGTGTTCATGGTGGAGTTTTTATTCACTTTACAGTCCGTGATGATGTTAATTCCCTGCCACATGCTTCTAGAGTTGGTGGTGTTAAACTGTCCTTCAGTCTTGTTCCTGTACTGGCGTTTTGCTGTTCTGATTTTTTTCGGAGGGCATAACTGGCTTGTTTAAGCTCCTCCGCGTTCCCGGAATTAAAAGCAGAGGTCTGCACATTAAGCGCCACGCGAACATCACTATTAATCCATGGCTTCTGGTTCGGATAGATCCGTATTGTTCTGGTCGGAACGACGTCCTCTACGCACTTTCTGATGAAACACATTACGCTATCAGCGTAAAGCTCGATGTCGTCATCAGAGGCGGACCGGAACATCTCCCAGTCCGTGTGATCAAAACAGTCTTGTAGCGTAGAGTCTGATTGGTCCGACCAGCACTGGATCATTCTGAGGGTGGATGCTTCCAGTTTCAGTTTCTGCCTGTAAGCGGGCAGAAGCAGAATGGAAGAGTGGTCCGATTTGCCAAATGGTGGGCGGGGGAGGGATTTGTAGCCATCCCGGAAGGGAGAGTAGCAATGGTCCAAAACCCAGTCCCCTTGTGTGTTAAAACTGATGTGTTGGTGGTATTTTGGTGGGACTGATTTGAAACTGGCTTTATTAAAGTCCCCGGTCACAATGAACGCGGCCTCAGGGTGCGCGGTTTCCTGTTTGCTTATAATCCCATACAGTTCCTTGAGTGCCCGGTCTGTGTCGGCTTGTGGCAGGATGTACACAGCAGTGATAATGACTGCTGTGAATTCCCTCGGTAGCACTCGAAACAGAAGCATGAGAAATTTCAGATCAGGAGAGCAGAAAGACTTGATAGAATGTACGTTCCTCTGATCACACCAGGATTTGTTGATCATAAAACATACACCACCACCTCTGCTTTTACCTGAGAGGTCTTTCGTTCTGTCCGCTCGGTGCACGGAGAACCCCACGGGTTCAGTGGCTGAGTCTGGAATCTCTGCAGACATCCAAGTTTCCGTAAGGCAGATAATGGAGCAGTCCCTCGTCTCTCTTTGGAAAGAGATCCGCGCTTTCAGCTCGCAGAGCTTGTTATCCAGAGACTGAACATTTGCCAGTAGAATACTGGGTAGCGGGGGTTGATTTGCGCGGCGTCTTACTCTGATGAAAACGCCGGCTCTGTTTCCCGTTTTCCTCCTGCGTTTCCGCATCTGGGCTGCCCAGACAAAGGGCTCCGCTTGTGTGTTTGTAAACAGCAGGTCGGCATTGAGGAATTTGAAGTCCGGTTTACGGTGTGTAATTGCTGAACCAATGTCCAAAAGTGTTTGTCTGTCATAGACAATAAGGCAGAAAACATCCAAGACAAAAAACATAAACAAAACAATTGTAAACAAAACAAACAAAACACTTCCATGTTGTGTCGGAGCTCGCAATGCAGCAGACATACTCGGTGCCATCTTGAGTCCCATCAAGTTATGATATCTCTTATACATATAGATCAGGTGGGGTTTATTCGGGGCCGCATCTCTTCTGATAACATTAGGCGTTTCATCAATATCATGTGGTCAGTGGCGAATGATCAGACTCCGGTCGCTGCCATCTCACTTGATGCCAAAAAGGCGTTTGATATGGCGACAACCATCTGCGCTCCCGGTCTGTGGACCACCTTGAATTTAAATGGCTGAAGAGCCAGATAACAACAGGTGATCCACGCATTGGTATCCTTCATGCGGTGGAGCCATTGGAGTGGGGCATGGTCTGAACAGAGAGTGAAGGCCCACCCCAGCAGGTAGTACCGGAGAGTGAGGACCGCCCATTTGATGGCAAGACAATCCTTTTCAACGGTGCTGTACTTAGTCTCCCTCAGTGAGAGCTTGTGACTAATGTACAGCACCAGGCGCTCCTCCCCCTCCACCACCTGCGAGAGCACTGCCCCCAGCCCTCTGTCTGACGCATCTGTCTGTAAGACAAAAGGGAGAGAGAAATCGGGTGAATGTAAAAGCGGCCCCCCACAAAGTGCGGCTTTCACTTGTGTAAACACCTGTTGACACTGCTCCATCCACTTGACCGGGTCTGGAGCTCCCTTTTTAGTGAGATCAGTCAGCGGGCTGGTGACGTCTGAATAATTAGGCACAAACCTCCTATAATAGCCAACTAGCTCCAGGAACTGTCTCACCCCCTTTTTGGTCTTGGGCCTCGGGCAGGTTGCAATCGCTGCAGTCTTGTCAATTTGGGGATGCACCTGCCCATGGCCCAAGTGGAACCCCAGATACCGTACCTCCACCCATCCAATCATGCACTTCTTTGGGTTTGCTGTGAGTCCTGCCCATCGCAGCGACCTCAGAACCGCCCTCAGATGCTGCATGTGCCGCTGCCAATCATTGCTGTAAATGATGATGTCATCTAAACAGGCAGCGGCATAAGCTGAATGCGGTCTGAGGATATGGTCCATGAGACGCTGAAATGTAGCCGGGGCCCCAAACAAACCGAACAGAAGCGTCACAAATTGGTGTAATCCAAACAGTGTGGAGAAGGCTGTTTTTTTTATGGGAAATTGGTGTCAAGGGGATCTGCCAATAACCCTTTGTCAAATCCAATGTTGAATAAAATCAAGCAGTGCCCAACCGATCGAGCAACTCATCAATGCGAGGCATTGGGTAGGCATCAAATTTAGACACTGCGTTGACTTTTCTATAATCCACACAGAACTGTACAGACCCATTGCTCTTAGGAACTAGAACAACCGGGCTGGACCAATTGCTGTGGGATTCCTCTGTTTCCCCCATATTGAGCATTGCATCCAATTCTTCCCAAACAATTTTCTTTTTGTGCTTGGGCAGTCGGTAGGGATGGCTACATACCACCAACCCCGGCTCGGTCTCGATGTGGTGCTGGATGAGGTTTGTATGACCCAGAAGAGGAGAAAACACGTCTGCAAACTCCTGTTGTAACTTGGCAACCTCCGCAAGTGACCGGGGTGATATGATTGGGTTTTGTATTCACCTCCGGTGCTCTGCCCTCTCCGGAACTACCGTAGCCAACGTCACAGAGACTGCCTCCCTCCATAATTTCAGGAGGTTGAGGTGATATATTTGATGTGCGCCCCCTCTATCGGTACGCTTTACCTCATAATCGAGATCACCCACTCGTCGTGTGACCTCAAATGTTCCTTGCCACTTGGCGATTAATTTGGAGCTCGATGTGGGGAGTAATATGAGCACTTTGTCTCCCGGTCAAATTCCCGCTGCCGAGTTCCCCTGTTATACAGTCGGCTTTGACATTCCTGAGCTTGGAGCAAATTCTCCTGTGTTAGTTGCCCCAAAATGTGGAGTTTTTCTCTAAGATCAAGAACATATTGAATTTCATTCTTAATGGTTGAAGATCCCTCCTCCCAAGCTTCGCGTATGACATCAAGCATGCCACGCGGGCACTGCCCATACAGCAGCTCAAATGGGGAAAACCCAGTGAAGGCTTTCGGGACCTCTCGTACTGCGAATATCAG
Organism: Myxocyprinus asiaticus; assembly: GCF_019703515.2. Classification (NCBI taxonomy): domain Eukaryota; kingdom Metazoa; phylum Chordata; class Actinopteri; order Cypriniformes; family Catostomidae; genus Myxocyprinus; species Myxocyprinus asiaticus. The sequence continues at coordinate 14,323,579 of NC_059355.1, forward strand.
GGGATCGAGCCATTTGATCGAGCATCCTCGTGCACAAACTTACAAATCATGTTTTTAAGGGTTTTGTTAAATTGCTCCACCAAGCCATCTATTTTTGTATGGTAAACACTGGTGCGAATTGACTTAATACCCAACAATTCATAAGGCTCGTGGAGTGTCCGTGACATAAATGTTGTGTAGTCACCGGGGGAACAAACCCCCATGAACAGAAAACTGGCTTTGATGGCGTGATTCCACGCTGGAACTGGGATGACCTGTGGGGAGAGAGCAGAGTGAGAGTCGAGGGAGAGGGAGAAGGGATCGGGCGAAACATAGGGGTACGCCGACATATGGTCCTCCGCCAATTGGACTGCCTCCTCCAGCGACGCCGGGCGGTGGCACTGGACCCATTCCGTCGTCCCCTCCGGTAGTCGACGAATCAGCTGCTCCAGTACCACCTGGTCGACCACTCCCTCGACGTCGCGGTCCCCCACCCGCAGCTATTTTCGTCAGGCGTCTCGGAGTCATTGGGAGAAGGCAAATGGGCGGTCGGTCTTTTCGAACTCCATTGACTGGAAGAGCTGACGGTGCTGTTCCGGACTTTGACCGACCCACTGCAGGATGGTCTTCTTTAAATCACTGTAGCTGTTGTTGAGCAGCGAGTTGGGCCTCCATGGACAACAAAGGAATGAGCCGGGTCGCCCACTGAGCATGTGGCCAACCCCAGATTTCAGCCGTCCACTCAAAGAGGTCGAGGAAGGCTTCTGGGTCATCGTTCACCCGCATCTTCGTGAGCGTGGGCGGGGGCATGGGGCTGCTGTTGTCCGGGGTCGCAGTCGGGGCTTTCCCCTGGCTGAGAAGACTCCGGATCACCTGCCGGTCCTCTGCTTGAGCTTGGAGGATCTTGTGGAAGCGGCGATCTTGATCGTGTCAGAGCTCAAGCAGGGCCTGTTGGTGAGAGTGGTGCAGGCCGGCGAGGGACTTGAGGACTTCAGCCAATGGTGAGGACTCCATGAGGCGTACCGTCTTCGATTCCAATCCCGGGTTTCGGCACCAGTGTAAAGGAGCTTCACAGCATGTGGACACAGGAGAGCGGTTTCTTCACAAGTTAGGCTTTAATTAATATACTCCAGCGCTTTACAGCTTCACAATGACTCATCAGCTTCACAATAATAATTCATCATTTTCACAATAAGGTCTCTTGTCCCTGACTCTCTCTGCTTCTTGTCGGTGGTGTGGTCCTTTTATACCACTCTCCCCAAGCTCACTGCAATTAGAAATTATAAATCTTGCTCAGGTGTATGCACCCTTACCACTTTCTCTCTCTCCGGGCAGACGCTCGACCATGCCCCCGCTGCCACAGTTACTTTATAGACACATGGTAGCAGCGGTACTGTAACGTTCAAGCAAGGCAGGACAGGCTGAACACAGGAATGGACGAGGACGATGATAATGTGAAGAACCCAAGTGTAGTTTATTCATAAATGTGAAATCCAAAAACTGTGAACAGAAACATAAACATGAACTAAACTAGACTTGACTTGACTTGAAATAACTTGACTTGACTTGACCTGAGCTGACATCCAAACAACATTACATTAACACAATACCTGACATAGGACCATGGCAAACATGAGGGTATAAATACATGGACAAGGGTAACAAGTCAACCAATAAACAGACAGAAATATAAACAAGATAACAAGTCTAATAAACTTAAACCAGTGACAAACTAGAACTGATAACGAGTGAACCTTGCGGTTCTTATTAAAATTTCCCCAGTACTAACCGTTCCATAACACAGGTCTCATAAAATTTTGGCTCATCTGTTCAGAAAACTGTGTCAAACAAAATGGAAGTTTGTGGTGATGACTGCATGACTAAAACGTGATCTACTGTATATATTACAAAATTGGACAAAACATGTAAAGGCTTATAGCTACAATCAAATGCTGTCCATATTTTTGTATATATACATAGAATAATCAAAGGAATCTATCATTATATTTTCTGGTTGTCCTCATGGGCTTTCCTCACAGTAGTAATGTAGAAGTCAACTCTTTAAGCTGAATTATTAAAGAGAAGATGAAAGCGGAAAAAAGAATTCCAGAAAAAACTAACATGACCCTGCACTTTATACCTCTCCTTTGAAACATATAACCTTTTATCTCTTATTTCATTAATAATTTAGGGTTAAAAACCAAGCCAAACAAGTTCCCTTTTAGGATATAACCTGATATATTTCTCTGAAAACATTTAGACCCAAAAGTATCTCATATTCACGATCTGACTGCAGATCTCTGAGGAGCTGCACTGAGATCAGTGCAGGCCAAAGTATACTTAGGTTGTCTGCTTTGGCAAAGCCCTTCTGATAGGAAGCCTACAAGGTTAGCTTAGCGTAACGTGGCCATTCCATAAACGTACTATGGGCAGTTCACTGGTGAGGAGACCGTTGTTTTTGAATAGATGTCTATGGAGGAGATGCTTCACAAAGCTGAATAAACCACTTTTTGAGAAAAACACCTCATAATTTAATGAAATCATTAACCGCCTGTCTGCTAATCTTCAACATGTTTTACACTAAACAATCCTTTAGGAGTGAACTATGCGTGGAGTTTACTATGATTAAATTGCTGTTTTATGAGCGAGGTCAAGGATGATTTTACGACCGGAAGGTGTCAGTTTACGGCTCTCTCCATTCATTTGTATGACATCAGCAAACTGTCGTAAAATGCTATTTGACTGTTACAGCTGTTACGCTCCCTCCAATGATAGAACCGCTGTGTCTCATTTCGAAGGCTGCATGGTAGGTAAGACACGTCCTTTGAAGGCTGCAGTATACTGAGTGTCCTCCTTTAAACAAGCCTTGTTTAAACGAGACGCATTCGTAGGACAAACGGAAACGGAACGTAACATGGTTGCTATGACTGCACGCCACTCTTTAACAAGCACGAGTGCTTTGAGTGAGAAGGGAACAAAGTTCCTTTAGAAGGGAATATATGAGGTAAATTTTAGGACAATTATAATGATGTAAAGAGAAAAGAAAATAGATTTTACAGGAGTACTTTTAGTCTAATACTTTATTTTAATTACATATTAATATATTTATACATATTACATATTCTGCACCCGTCTTCTGAGGTACTTCAACTTGTGAATTAACATTACTTGCATTTGAACATCATATTTACGGCAAATTGGCGTCATTTTTTTAGACATTTCCGTTGAAGCAAAGAATTGTGGGTTGTGAATGCCCATGAAGGATACACCTCATGCATCCTCCGAATTCCCATGAAAGAAGGTCGCATTCAAAGGCTGCATTCGAAGTGTCCTACTCGCTTTTATGAAACGAGACAGCCTCGATGATGTATGCGGCTGACAAATGCTACCTCCGGAGGATGCAGCCTTCCAAACAAGACGCAAACATAGAGTACTATAAGATCTCTGGCTTTGGTAATCACTCCGCGCACAGTATGTGACGCAAATTTCGTCATCAACACAGCCCGTGCGGACTATCCGCGCATACTCCAGATTTTCTCCATAGTCCTCATCTGTTGCTTTGTCTGCGTATGCGCCTGCTGTTGACTGTGCTAAAAGAGTATTGCAAAGCAGTCCCCGATTTACTAAGATCTCAAATAACAGGTGCTAAGTTGTTTGTGCAATTTGTTGGGCCTCATGTATTCATATAGAAGACAAAGGCAGGCCTAATACAGTCGTAAAAACCTAACTCAAGCCCCCACCTTCCAAGTCGTAAATCTTACTGATAAAAATCGTGCCAAAATCAAACAAAGGGAGTCCAAAACAGATTACAAATCCATGAAGCCTTGCTCACTAAAGGATCGAACTCTCAACTCCTATTGGATGAGGCACACAACAGAAGGTCACCTCAAACCATGACATCATCAGGAGTTGAAATACCTCTGAAATGCTTCGTGAGTTGCTTCCAGCAACTTTGTTTGCAGCGTGTGGACGCAGCTCTTTGCTGCTCTCAGGTGCAACCTCGTGGCACAAGGAATTAACTACCGACTTGAAACTGTGGCCATACAATCTCCATCTCGCTGGACGAGTTGAGATTACTCTGTGTTCAACCGAACACTCTAACGGATCTGAAGGAGACAGCCGAGCAATTTGCATCTTCATCTGTTTGCCTACAGAAGTGAACAGATTAAAGTTTTCTCTTCCATCTTCAATCAAGTCGACATTTCTGAGTTATTCGCCAGTCAGCCGTACCGCCCGCCGACAGAGCGAGGAAACGGCCTCCCGTCATCACCCGAGCCTCAAGAAACCGTGTCAGAGTTAAAGGACGGAGGAAAACACATTCTACCTGTGTCCTCTTGCGATTCAAGTAAGAGGATTACGTCTGGGCAGAGATAGAATATTATAGTGTGTTATTCTTGTGTTTCAAGGTTTTTGCTTGTACAGTTTACGGACCGCCATGTCCGCTCATTATTAATACTCAGGGTATTAATTATCACAAATTTGTTTTGCTGTATTGTGGTCCAACCAAATTGGATTGTTGTGCAATTTCGCCATCGCGGGTGACACAGCAACTGAGTTCATCCATTAAAGAGTCAAATAACGCGGGAATTTTACGAGCCGTCCACCGCGTCTCTGAGTGATAAACTGACAGCTGTTTTCTCTCCCACTATCACGAAATCGGCTTTAGGGCTGTCACTTAATCATCTCTCTCTCTCTCTCTCTCTCTCTCTCTCTCTCGTACTAACCATACACACACACACACACACACACACACACACACACACCTTATGTGTTATAGGATTATTTTATTTCCATATCTAATCATATCACTGTTTAGTTTGTAGTTGTAAGTCGGAAGTTTATTGACTGCATTGTATTAATTATTAATTGATATTACTGCATAAATAAACTTTGTTTATATTACAAAGAGAAGTGTTTTGGTTTATTTTGCATATGCCTGTGTCATGCTGACGGGATGTCAGTGCTCGGATTCAAACCTTCATTCATTGTTTTTTTCCGGAAAATCGATATTCTTCGGATGTCTTTTTTCCTAAGAAAACAATCTAATATTGAGACTGTTTTACTATTTGGTTATTAGTCCCTAATTCCAGGGTGGTGCCCCGTCAATGTTAATCCTTAATTAATTAATATTCTATTGATTTCTGATAATTGATAATTATCTTTGATGATTGAATTTGAATGATCAATAAGCTAGTGTTAATTTTAATGTTTCATCGATATTAACAATTAACGATTATCTTTGATAATTGTTGATTTAAAGGATTTTAAAAGGCTAACATTGATTCTCATCAATGTTCTATTGATTTTAATAATTTATAATTATCTTTGATAATTATTAATTATTGCTAATAACCAAACTTGCTCCTAAACGTAGCACACTACATTTACTGGAGCCCCATATGAGGTTTTAATGAGTTAGATTCAATTGATTAATTTAAATATTAATTTATAACTACAGAAATAATTATTAATTTTTTCTGATAGTAACACTGATCTAAACAACCAGTAAAGCCCTACAAATTTATGAAATTACGTGTGCACGTCGTGGCCATTTTGCGGGTGATTTACCAAGAAAAACTGCGCAAATAACTACACATGCAAATATGCTGGACACACCCTCCAAAAGACGGCTTTGGCGTGTGGTACTTGCACCAAATGCAATTACAGTACAGCTCTCACTAAATACAATATTATTTTTATTCAGTATGGCATTTTTATGATTATTTATAGGATTGTAAGATATCATAATATCCCTGCTATTTAACAAGTGTAAGAGTAGTTGATGCGAATGCACATGACACTTATCACTTGAAACATTCATAATAGTTCATAACATATAAGTTATGATATCGAGTTTTAAAATAATCAAATATTTCATGAGTATTAATTTAATTTCACATGAATGTGTGTCAATAAAGGGTGTTCATCTGTTCTCAAAGTCTATTTTTTGTCACAATGACAGCATGATGTACAGTGCAAATCAGATTAATACCTGCCTTTCATTTGTATTAACTTGCTGACGTACTTTCTGATTCTGAAATTACTTTCAGGCTTGATAAATCATTTTGCAGGTGCTATTGTATACTGTGTTTTGTATTGGAGTTAACCACTCGGACACTGGATTGAACTCACACTCATCTTTACACCTCACATTCACACACTTCATTGGCATACACACATCTGTGACGTAATGATGTCACATGAATATATTACATCCACCATTACTTGAATATGAACTCACCCAAGTTAATAAGTTATTCTCAATTCACATTTTCCAACAATTTACACATTTTGGATATCTTGAAAAATTTTCAACTAGCAAGCGTTTTGTTTTTCCAACTCTCCATTAGCTTGTGCTCACTCCGGGGTCGTCTTGAGGTGTTGCATTCCATTCTCCTGACAAAAATTTAGGAACTGGCTGGATATGAATTGATGGCCGCAGTCTGATCGGATAGTTAGTGGGAGACAATGACGACTAAAAATGTCCTCCAAACTATCAATAACTCTTTCTGTAGTTGTGGATTTGAGGATCTCATATTCATAGTATCGACTGTAATAGTCAATGATCACCAGAATTGAATGTCCACTTGGCAATGGGCCAAGCAAGTCTGTGGACAGATTTTCCCAAGGTCCTTCAGGCAACAATGTGGGTGACAGCGGTACTGGACATCTGGCCTTGCTACTAGCTGACAGCCATGGCATGACCTCATGAACCTTTCGGTGGCTCTGTCCATTCCTGGCCACCAAACGTTTGTTCTCAAGTGTTGTTTTGTCCCCACTACTCCCAGATGACCCTCATGGGCCAACTGCAGTACTCTGATCCGTAGCAATTGAGGCAACACAATCATTTTTCCTCTGAGTACTTTCTGATCGATGATCAGGTTTGGGGAGTAACGAAATACATGTAATGGGATTACGTATTTAAAATACAAAATATAAGTAACTGTATATCTAATCATTGGTAATTAGAATACAGTTACATTCAAAAAGTATTTTGATTACTGAAGAGATTACTTTGCATTTTATTGTCATTTGTTTCATTTAATATTTAGTCCTTTCAGATAGAAAAATGTATACATATAAATGATGCGATCCAAAGTGCATTTGAACAGCAGTGAAGCATTTTCTTATGATGTGTTACATTCATACGAGCAGACAGAGAAGTAAGTTTGAAGTAAGTTTGGAGCACAAGAAATAGAAATAAACCTTGTGTAAATTGTCAGCTTTACGCTAAGCTAAAATGCTTTTTCTAGCCATTTTACATGAACGTTACCAGGCACGATCATATTTTTTTATCAAGAAAATTCACGTTGGATCATAATTTCTTTGATATTAGGGCAAAAATCATATTCTTGATAATAATTTTTGTATTGTTTTCCTGTAAAAATATCTAAAAATCCTTAAAACAAGATCAATTTGATTGACCTTGTTTTAGAAACAGCACTGCATAAAATATTTAGGTTTTTCAGAGAATGTATTTTTAACGTGTATTTTGTCTTACTGTACTGGCAGAGTTTTTATAGTCAAAACAAGTGAAAAAATCTACCGCTGCTGATGAAGTAATCCAAAGTATTTAGAATATGTTACTGACCTTGAGTAATCTAATGGAATACATTACAAATTACATTTTACAGCATGTATTCTGTAATCTGTAGTGGAATACATTTCAAAAGTAACCCTCCCAACCCTGCCAATGATACACAGTTCACCAGCAATGTGTGCATATGCTGGGCAGTTGTCGAAACATCCTGTTTGGATAGCTTTTCTCATGCTTTTTAACTCCATATCCTCAGCTGAGGTCTGTTCCACTTCCTTTGTGGTCAGGGCTCTGGGTGTTGCTTTGACAGCCACAAACCGTACATACTCCTCTGCTCTATGCATGTGTTTCCCCCTTCGCTGATGGTCCAAGTAAACGTGACAAAGGGTCAGCTATGTTGTGTGTACCGGGTATGTGAACCAGCCGGAACTCATAGGGTTTTAATCTCAAAACCCACCTTTCAATTTATGCACATGGTTTGAAACGTGGGCTGTAGATGGTCTCCAAAGCTTTGTGGTTTGTAATTAGGTCAAATATGGTTGTAGTCTTTCACAGGCCCACACCAGTGCAAGTGCTTCATGTTCTGTTTGGGAATACCTTTGTTCACAGTCTGTTAAACTCCTGCTCACATAGCAGACAGGAAACATTACTCCTTTTTGTTCCTGGACCAGAACTGTGCCGATGCCCATCGGTCCGGAATCAGCGATGACTGACTTAAGTTGGTGCATCTTTGTCGAAATAAGCTAGTATTGTAGCTTCAGCGAGCTTGTCTGTCAGAGCTTTGAAAGCTGCCTTTTGCTCAGGGCCAAAATTTGGTGTCTTTTTTTGTCAGTCTGCAGAGAGGTTCTGAGAGGCTTGTGAACTGTGGTATGAAATGGCTACTGTAGCCTTCTAAACCCAGAAAAATCCTCACCTCTGATGCCTTGCCTCCACAATGGCTCTCACTCTCTCTGCCGTTGGGCCTATGCCTTTTTGTGACAACAGCATGCCCATGAAGACCAATTTGTCCATGTTAAACTGACATTTGTCCACGTTCAATGTACGGCCGCAGCTCTCCAGTCTTTTCAGTACTGCATGCATTCTTTTGTCATGTGAGTCTTTGTTAGGTGCGTAGATGATGATATCATCTGATATGTTTTCCACGCCTTCAATGCCAGGCAGCCAGAGTAGTGGCTATTTCGTGCTGGTACTGCTCGCTTGCTGAGGAGACACCAAACACGTCGTTTGAATCTGTATATGCCTTTGTGAACAGCAAAAGTAGTGGTGTCCCTTGACTATTGCATCAACTCCAACAGGTGATACCCCCATTTAAGGTCTAATCTGAACATAACAGATCTGTTCATACCTTGCAATAACTCATCCCAGTTTGGGATTGGAAACCTCACACGAATGATCACAGTGTTAGCTTGTCTCATGTCCAGACACATCCTGATTTCCCCATTTGCTTTGGGCACGCCAACTACAGGATTTACCCATGGTGTTGCTCCTTGATTTTTCTCAGTAATGTCCATTTCAAATAGCTCATTAATTTTTTTCTCAACTGCGTCTCAGAGATGGAATGGGACATGCCTTAAGGGCTGTGCTACTGGTGTCACTGTTCTGTCAATGTACAGGCTGATTTGCTTTGTGTTAAGATTTCCTACCCAACAAAACAACTTGGGATACTGCTGTCTTATCACTGATTTCATGTCATTTATTGCATTTTTAAATGTGCCTCCCATTTTTTTCTTAAGGATTGTGAATGAATTGAATCTTGGAATCAGTTCCATCTATTCCAGAACCTGGAATCGGTGTTGATTCCAACATTTCTGGAATCTGCACTAATATCTGCTAAAAGTTCATTTTGTCAACTTTAAGGTGTATCCTTGCTGAGAGATGTTAGTCTTAAAGCAAACACACATGGACTAATAGCCACAAAACTCAAATTATTTTATTTCATGGGGTTTTCCATAATCTCATACCTCATAGCGGCTCTTCTGAGGATCTATTTTAAGGTGAGGTGACTGAAATTGTGGGTAATTTTCTTTACGGGCAGCAGAGCGGGACGGAGAATAGTTGGGCTGCTTATCCCAGCGAAGTGAGCTTTACCTGGGGTTCAGAGCTGAGAAGAGCATCAGTTTATACCTGGAGGTATGGAGTTAATCCTCTAATAACTTTCTAAAGTGACAGAAGTGCAGAGATCCGGTTGCAGCAGTGTTTGTGTGTTTAGAGAAGTTTGATAGTCCTGAGGCTGTGTAATCATTACCACTAGAGAGTGAGATACATGCACACACACACACACACACACACAAAAAAACACACAACTGGAAGTAAAATGATAAATTATTCAAACATTGTGGTAATAAAGATAACAGAAAAACACAACACTCTAATGTAAGCATATACCAACATGTTTTTCATCTATTGTTACCTAACACCTACACACACACACACACACACACACACACACACATACACACACTGTCTGCTGGGAGTTACAGATAAACCTATTTTCCACGCTTCTCAACTCTTCAAAGCTCTTCATGTGCAATGACACTCAATCTGAAATGGTGCCCTCTGGCCACTGTACAGCTACAAACAGTTTTCACTTACGAGTGCAACATCACAAGTTTTTCATCCTCAGCTATAATTTATGTAGTTTTGTTAACTTCTATTTTTGTTTTGCTGTTTTGTACAAACACTGGTGAGTTTTTTTTTTTGTTTGTTTGCTTTCAAAATACCTCACCTTTTTGTGACTGAAAACCTCATAGAGCTTAATGATAATTATTATTATTTTTTTTTTTAAATTGTGACATTTTCAGATGTTATACTTTTGAGATTTTTTATTTATTTTTTATTTCCATTATTCTCAGTGTTTTCATCTCTCTGTCGGTGTGGCCTATATAACCTCCTGTCTGTCTGTCTGTCTGTCTGTCTGTCTAGCCTATATAATTTCCTGTCGGTTTGGCCTATATAACCCTCTATCTGTCTGGCCTATATAACCCTCTGTCTCTCATTCTGTCTAGCCTTAATAATTTTCTGTCTGTCTGTCTGTCTGGCCTATATGACTTCCTGTCTGTCTGTGTTTCTGTCTAGCCTAAATTATATCCTGTCTGTCTGTCTGTCTTTATCTAGCCTATATAATTTCTTTGTCTATTTGTCTGTATGTCTGGACTATTCACCCTCCTGTCTGTTTCTCTGTCGTTCTGAATTTCTGTATTGATTAGTGGGGTCTAAATTACAAAACAGTAAACTATCATTACCCTTTGACCCTAAGGCTGGCAGCCTTTGAACAGTGCATTTGACCTAATTTGTATTTGTGAAGAACAAATCAGACTATGAATATTTGGTGATGCCTTAAAGATTGTCCAATTCGCTTGCTGCCTTTCAGGCATACATGGAATATTTTCACTGTGATATGATAAATGCGTTTGAGAACATCCTCAACATCTCCATATCATTATCCTGAGTCGAACCTTACAAATAAAAGTATTTTTTAATGTTCCTTTTATTTATCTTTATTTGGGCGGCACTTTATAACCTTTGATAATTACAGGATGGCTATAACAATCCATATAATAATTCTAATAAGATCATGTTTCTTGGCACCAGTTCATATTGTGGTTTGGCCTCTGTAATCTTAACTAGAAAATTGTGATCAAGCATAATATTTCCTCTAGAATACAGTTCAACGAGTCTTTGAAACAGGGTTTTCTTCCTATTGAGTAGCCCATATTTACTATAAAATACTCGTTACTGCAACAAGTTGATTCCAATTATTTTATACTACATTATACTAATACGAGTTGAGAGCGTGTAAGCAAGGAACTCTGAGCTCAATGGAAATTACATCAGAGAGGTTTTTATTCCCACTAATATGCTCTCACATGTGTTAAATGAGCCATGAAATGAAATCTGATCACGCACAAACTGTGTCTAGATGTACAAAGAGAGCGTACGGTAGTATTAAAAGCATTAAAGTGTTTAAAATGAAGATTGAAAGAAAGAAAAAGCCAATCTTGTTTTCAGGAGGAAATTTGCTAACATAACATCGACCTCCGTAAGTCATCAAAGGAATTGGATTTTCTAATGCCGTAATGAATGTAGCATGCAATGAAAACAAATTGCTACATTATTTCAACCCCATCGCAGTAAGTTTTGAATTTATATTACCTATGTGCACCTACTACAATGGTCATTCCTCTTTCAAAACATTTGTGCAATGACCATTCAACCCTGTTACATTCAAAATGTTTTAGGGTTGAAGGAGCAAAAATAGCTGATAATCAATATTTAAACAACAGATCACAATCATTATTTCAGCATAACAGAGTTGAACTATTAAGCTCTGCAAGCCATTAGAGTAATTTGATTTTCTAATGCCGTAATAAACGCTGCATACAGTGAACAAAAAGTGCAACATTATTTCAACCCCATCAAAATAAGTTTGGAATTCATATACTTACGTACCTTACTAAACAAACGTTCATTCCTCTTTGAAAACCAAAATTTGTGCAATGGCCATTCAATCCTGTTACATTCAAAATGCTTTGGGGTTGAATGTTACAGGGTTGAAGTAGTAAAAATGGTTAGTAAAAAATATTTAAACAACGGATCACTGTGATTTTTCCCACATATCAGAGTTGTTCTCTTGTCTTTATGTTATTTAGAGCAGGATAAGTAGAAGCAGTCTGACTGTCACCTTCACTCCTGCGGGCACAAACACCTGGCACTGCCAAATTCTGAGCTAAACAAAAAACTTTCTGAAAGATGTTTACTGTGTGTGTGTTTGTGTGTGTGTAGGACTGCGTCAACAAAATTTTTGCATTTTGTCATGGTTTGAAGGCATATTGATCCTGCTGTGGAGAAAACTTTCATTTTTGTTAATTGCACAGACATTCTCTGTTCAACAACACATGAGGTGTGTGCAAGAGACTTATTTGTAATTAGGGCAGTATATGCCAAGGTTTCCAAATAAATCCATTTTTAAATTGAATTGAATAAAATTGCAAAGTACAAATAGTATTGTATTACTATCCCTAAGACTAACCCTAAAGCGCCCATCACAGTAAGTTTAGATACATACTTTAAATTTGAATTGCTAATCCTGCTAATCAGTTAAAAGCAAATTATCACTGTGATACAGTTTTCTATAACAGAGTTTAAATATTGAGCTTGACGAGGCCAATATAAATTTAACTATAATGAAATACCAAGACTGTAAAAAGAACCTTACTTCTGCTTGAACCTTTCCTTAAAATATGATGTCAGAAAGATCAAACCATTATTTTTAAAGGGGAAAAGTCACAGCATAACAAGGTTGAACACAAAACGCAAGGACAAAGACAAATTCCGGACTGGTAAACATTTGTAAAAATGTAATGCTGATAAGTGGCAACGTGCAAAGTATCTGAGCAAACTTTGAATTACACTGTGTAACAAATGTTTTTTTGTTGTTGTTGTTGTTGTTGTTCCTGCATAGTAAGTGTTATTTCCTAATTGCTTATGCCTCAAAAGTACGGAAAATGGCTATTATTCCCCACAAACTTTGCTTTTGCGACCAGGACAGTGATATTTTGAAATTTACCTATTTCCAATGAGAAAACGGACGAATTTGTGTCTTGTTGTTCACATAAAGTCAGAAAAAACAACATATGAATCCAAATTAACATGTATTTATACTAAAGTAATATTCAAAGCTGTGCTGGTCCATAATGGTAACAAGTACCCGTCTCTTCCCCTGGCTCACTCGGTGCACCTCAAAGAGGATTACAACTGCATCAAGACCTTGCCTGACGCCTTGAAGTATGATGAGTACAGCTGGGAGGTCATAGGAGACTTCAAAATAGTAGCATTCCTGATGGGTCTCCAAGGCGGTTTTACCAAGTTTCCCTGCTATCTTTGCCTTTGGGAAAGCAGGGACGCCAAGGTGCACTACCACAGGTGGGACTGCCCACAGCGGTCCGAGTTCTCTGTGGGAGGAACAATGTCAAGTGGGAGCCACTGATGCCACCACTGCACATCAAATTGGGCCTTATGAAACAATTTGTCAGAGCTCTAGATAAGGAGTCGGCAGCCTTCAAGTACCTTCAAGACTTCTTCCCTAAGCTGTCTGAGGCAAAGGTCAAAGCCGGTGTCTTCGTCGGACCACAGATAAAGAAGGATTTTGGATTCATGTGTTGTTTTTTCTGACTTTATGTGAACAAAAAGACACATATTCACCTGTTTTCTCATTGGAAATAGGTAAATTTTAAAATATCACTGTCCTGGTCACAAAAGCAAAGTTTGTGGGGAATAATAGCCATTTTCTATACTTTTGAGGCATAAGCAATTAGGAAATAACACTTACTACTCAGAAACAAAAATTGTGTTACATAGTGTTATATATTGTAAATTGTATTTTGCATTATACATGAAACGGGGTTGATACTATCAAATAATGTGACAAAATTCATTATCAGTGAATGCTCATCTCAGTTTAGCTCAGTATTTTTGACAATGATGTGAAACCATCTGTACGTCATTTGATATCTTTAACAAAACACCAGTTTCATGTCCTGGTATTATTTTAATTTGGACCGTTTTTCGACAAACAGGTTTCTGTGATCCGTAACTCTGCAGTCCTTGTACGTTAAAGGTCTAAACACAATAAACATCTGTCATGTTTTCGATGAGAATTGACCACGCCTCCAAAACACACAGCACAGAGTGGCAGGGATGCCGACAGCACACGTGTGAACTATATTTCTGCAGCCAGCATGTTGAAATCAATGTTCAACACTCTCTTTCTATGATTCACATGCGGCTGCAGCGATGTTTGGCGATCAATATGACACATTGAGAACGCAACATTCCATATTCTGACCTGTTATCTTCCTTCGTCTACACCAGTGTTACCATGACGACAACCACATGGGCCACTGTCCTCTCTGGAGCTTCTGCTTTTAATAAAAACAAGTGCGAGTTAGAGAAAATCAGCCGTCTACTGCAGTCACACCTTACTTGAATTGTTATGGCACCTCGACAGAGGAATGGAGAGTTTCTGGGCACATATTCTCTACTTTGTTAAAAAGGAAAAAGATGGACAACATGGTAGTTTCTCAAAAGTCAAACCTCTGTTTCTACAACCAGAAAGGTAACCAAAGTAAAAAATATATAATAAAAAAAAAAATAAATAAATAAAATCAAGAGAGAAAACATGACCAATTGCTCCATATGTGCACAATTTCCACTTAAGAATGTAACGCAAACCTCCTTTATTATGACAGCTTTGAGTAATGTAACAGCGACCTGAAGTTCAGTCAGAAATGTTTCAAAACCCAACTTAAAAACACTCCCTTTATATTTTATCAAAACAAAAACATAGAGTGTCCATGGCAGCAACTCCTTACCAGTTCACTTTCGAAGAGAAAAACTTTCGAAGAAATTCACCTTCATATCAGAAGAAATTAATGAAATATTACCCTTTGCACAACATATAAGACAAAAATCAGCATAAGTGTTTGTAGAAGTAAAATAATTCTATATACATAAAATTAATATAATGACATGAGTAAATATACGGATATACCAATCAAGAAGTATATAGCTAGATTAAAAAGACTGAGTAAATGTTACTGATATACAGTTTTTTTCCATTACAATTTATCATATTATTTATTGTTTATTTGAGTGATATATAAACAATCTGAGCGTGACAGTGACCTAGAAGTCTTGCAGAATCTAAAATATTATAAATAAACTTTATATATCATAATATTTCCTTTTTTTTTTTTTTTAATCTGGAAGAAACACCTGGAATATTCTTTAATAAATTTCCCATTTTAGTGAAACTTTAGTTGCCCGAAGTAGTGAAATGGCTTAATATTCACCACTATGTTCACTTAATTGTGATACTGTGATAGGAGAAAACTAACTAATATGACGTTTTGTTATTAAAAATTGTACGTTTATTATTTGATCAAATATGTTAAGATATATGAAGGTACATGAACATTTACTGCATAACGGGAATAACCCATAACACTTTTCCTTTCTAATCTGTTTTTTCTCTTTTTTTTTCTTTTCTCTCAACTGATAGAGTGCAGCACGCTGGTTTATTACTGGTGCAGTTGATTTCAGTCAACCTGTACCTAAACATCATGTATAAAAACTGTGGTTGGTTGTTTCACACGTCGTTCAGTCACTCACCTCCTGAGTGGTACTTTTTGATGAAATACAATGATAGTCTAAATGTAACGAGGACGCCGAGTCAGGAGTGTTAAGATCCATATGCAGTTTTAATAACAGTATAAATAGTAAAACAAAGTAACAAAACAACAGAGAAAACAAAAGGCAGGCAGTGGTTCGGTACACAGGCAGAGAGTCAAGGAAGTCTAACCAAGTAAATTCAATAGGCAAAAGGGTAATCCAGTAAACAGGCAATAGTTCAGTACTGGTAAACATTCCAGAAAGGCAAACCAAGTAAATCCGATAGGCAGAAGGGTAATCCAGTAAACAAGCAATAAATCCACAAAACAAACAAGCAGGCTGGGAAATACGAGAAACAGGGAGGAGTCAAAACACAGGGAGAAACAGGATAGGTAATAACGCTCAGAAATGTTGACTAGGCAAACAAGACTTCGCACTGAATGCGAGAAAACAGGGAACTAAAATAACCAGAGTTAATGTGAAACAAGTGTGAGAGTAATCAGTCTGAGCGGAGGATTATAGGAAATGTAGTTTGTGAGATGTTAATACTCAGAGGACGACGACCTCTGGTGGCGTACAGGAGAGGTAGCAGGCACCGCAGGTGTAACAGAGCCCCCCCTGCGAACGGCTCCTGATGTGAGGAGGTTGTCTGCGTGGGGGTCTACCTCGACTTCTGGGAGTGGGATGATTAGGAAAATTGTGGTGGAATCCTGCGATAAGAGCAGGGTCTAGAATATCCTCAGAGTTCATCCAGGAACACTCCTCAGGGCCGTAGCCCTCCCAGTCCACCAAGTATTGAAGTGTCCGACCCTGGCATCGAGAGTCCAGGAGCTTGTGTACCCGAAAGGCTTCCTCACCATCAATGAGGAATGGAAGGGGTCTCTGGAGGTCTTGAGGGCCCTCCTGTCTCGGAGGCGCCGCGGGTTTGAGCAGGGAAACATGAAAGGTGGGGGAAACATGGTAATTAGCAGGGATCTGAAGTTTGAATGAAACATGATTGATTTGATGAAGAATTTTGAAAGGGCCAACATAACTGGGACTTAGTTTCTTGCATGGGAGTTGCAGACGAAGATCTTGGGTAGAAAGCCACACCCATTGTCCTGGAGCATAGTTAGAGCCAGAGCGCTGATGGAGATTGGCCTGTTCACTCTGTCGGCAAATGGCATGCTGTAAGTGGACGTGAGCTTGATCCCTGATAGTCTCGCTGTGCTGCATCCAGTCGTCAACTGCAGGTCCATTGGATGGCTCCCTGGACCAGGGAAAGAGTGGGGATTGAAAATCTAGGATGCAATTGAAAGGTAAGGTTCCGGTAGCTGGTTTGAACAATGAGTTTTGAGCATATTCAGCCCATGGCAGGAAACGGCTCCAGTCGTGCTGGGTGACTTGACAGTAGGCCTGGAGGAATTTACCCAGGTCCTGATTTAGACGTTCAGCTTGACCATTGGATTGAGGATGGTAACCAGAGGTTAGACTCACATTTACATTGAGTAGCTTGAAGAATGCAGACCAGACTCGGGAGGTGAATTGGGGACCACGATCAGAGATAATGTCTTCGGGCAGGCCATAAATGCGGAAGACGTAATGAAACAGGTTCTCAGCACATTCCATAGACGAGGGGAGCTTGGGCAGAGGGATGAATCTACAGGCCTTAGAGAAGCGGTCCACCACGGTTAAGATGGTAGTAAAACCTTGAGAGTTGGGAAGATCCGTGACAAAATCTACTGCGATATGGGACCAAGGACATTGAGGGGCAGGTAGAGGCTAAAGGAGACCAGATGGGAGCTGTCAAATAGATTTAGAGGTGGCACACACATTGCAGTTTTTTACATAGTCAGCAACCTCAGTCGCTAGGTTCTCCCACCAAAACCGGTTTTGCACTAACCTGCAAGTAGCTTGAGTGCCTGGATGTCCCGAGCAGGCCGAGTCATGAACCCACTATAGAACTGTTGCATAAGGAGCTGGGGACAAAGACCTTATCTGGAGGGCAGTCAGCGGGAGTGGGTTCTTGGTTCTGAGCTTGGGTGATGTCTGCCATTATGTCCCATTGTACGGGAGCGACAATAAGAGTAGGTGGGATAATGGAAGTCACAGGGTTGTTGCCAGTAGTGGACCCATGAATGCGGGACAGGACGTCGGCTTTGGTGTTCTTGGAGCCAGGTCGAAAGGCGATGGTGAAATCGAACCTGGAGAAGAAGAGAGACCATCGAGCTTGACGAGGATTTAAGGGTTTAGCAGACTGAATGTACTCCAGGTTGTGATGATCTGTGATCACCAGAAAAGAATGACGAGCTCCCTCCAGCCAATGTCTCCACTCATCGAAAGCCACTTTCATGGCTAAGAGTTCATGGTGACCGACATCGTAATTTCTTTCAGCAGCTGATAACTTGCATGAGTAAAAGGCATAGGGATGGAGTTTGGTGGGAGATCCTTGTAGTTGGGAGAGTACCGCACCAACTCCTGAGTCAGAGGCATCCACTTCCAGCATGTAGGGTCGAGAGGGGTCTGGATGATGAAGAATGGGGGCAGTAGTGAAGTGACGTTTGAGGTCATCAAAGACTTGACGAGCAGGAGATGTCCAGTTTAGTTTCTGGGTTTACCACGGAGCAATTAGATGAGTGGGGCGGCCACTGAGCTGAAACCTCGGATAAGCCGCCTGTAGAAATTGGCAAAACCAAGGAAGCGCTGTAGTTCTTTGACTGACACAGGTTGTGGCCACTGCAGCACGGCTTGTACCTTGGAAGAGTCCATGGTGACCCCCTCGGGGGAGAAGACATATCCCAGAATAGAGATGGTAGACTGATGAAACTCACATTTCTCAATCTTGGCATACAGTTGATGTTGGATGAGGCAGTTGAGCACCTCTCGGTCTTGTTGAACGTGCTCATCGAGGGAAGAAGAGTATATCAAATCAAATCAAATCAAATCACTTTAATTGTCACACAGCCATATACACAAGTGCAATGGTGTGTGAAATTCTTGGGTGCAGTTCCGATCAACATAGCAGTCGTGACAGTGATGAGACATATACCAATTTACAATAACATCAAATTAACACAACACAATTTAAACATCTGTTATACACATAATTAAACTCAACAATATACAAATAATAACATACACTGTACAGTATACAATACGCTGTTTTTTTTTTTTTTTACTATATAGATACACATTATTCAATAAAAATTACAAATAAAAATATCTATAAAAAAAGTATATATATATATATATATATATATATATATATATATATATATATATATATATATATATATATAGAATGTACAGTATTGTACTGTATTGACATTCAGGCTGTCGGTTGATAGTCAGTTGTTAAGAGAGAACATAATATAATAATAATATAATTTATGACAGTCCGGTGTGAGATATAAGAGTAAGGGTAATAAAGTGCAGTGCTGATGTATTTTGATCGTGGGAGATCAAGAATTCAGAAGTCTGATTGCTTGGGGGAAAAAGCTATCATGGAGTCGGCTGGTGCGGGTCCTGATGCTGCGATACCGCCTACCTGATGGTAGCAGTGAGAACAGCCCATGGCTCGGGTGGCTGGAGTCTCTGATGATCAAGCTTTTTTCACACACTGCCTTGTATATATTTCCTGGAGGGAGGGAAGCTCACCTCCGATGATGTGTCTGGCAGTTTGCACCACCCTTTGCAGTGCTTTGCGGTTGTGGGCGGTGCTATTGCCATACCAGGCGGAGATACAGCCAGTCAGGATGCTCTCCACAGTGCAGGTGTAGAACCGTGTGAGGATGTGGCGGTTCATTCCAAACTTCCTCAGCCGTCTCAGGAAGAAGAGGCGCTGATGAGCCTTCTTCACAACGACTTCAGTGTGGACGGACCATGTGAGTTCCTCAGTGATGTGGACACCCAGGAACTTGAAGCTGCTGACTCTCTCCACTGGTGCTCCATTGATGGTGATGGGACTGTGTTCTCTGTCTTTTCTTCTGAAGTCCACCACAAGCTCCTTTGTCTTACTGACATTGAGGGAGAGGTTGTGCTCCTGACACCAGTGTGTCAGAGTGTGCACCTCCTCTCTGTAGGCTGTTTCATCATTGTCAGTGATCAGACCTACCACCGTCGTGTCATCAGCAAACTTAATGATGGCATTGGAGCTATGTGTTGCCACACAGTCATGTGTGTACAAGGAATACAGTAGTGGGCTGAGAACACAGCCCTGCGGGGCTCCAGTGTTGAGGGTTAGTGATGAGGAGATGTTGCTGCCTATTCTAACCACCTGGCGTCTGCTTGACAGGAAGTCCAGGATCCAGCTGCACAGCGAGTTGTTTAAGCCCAGAGCCCAGAGTTTCTCATCTAGCTTGGAGGGCACTATGGTGTTGAATGCTGAGCTGTAGTCTACAAACAGCATTCTCACATAAGTGTTCTTTTTTTCCAGGTGGGAGAGAGCAGTGTGTATTGTAGATGCAATGGCATCATCAGTGGAGCGGTTGTTGCGGTAAGCAAACTGCAGTGGGTCAAGATTGAGTGGCAATACAGAGCAGATGTAATCTCTGATTAGTTTCTCAAAACATTTGCTGATGATGGGGGTCAGAGCAACAGGACGCCAGTCATTTAAACAAGTTATTTTTGATTGTTTTGGTACAGGCACAATGGTGGATGTTTTAAAGCATGTGGGGACTACAGACAAAGAGAGGGAAAGGTTGAAAATGTCCGTAAAATCACCAGCCAGCTGGTTCGCGCATGCTCTGATGACGTGGCCCGGAATGCCGTCTGGGTCAGCGGCTTTGCGGATATTCACCCGTCGGAAGGATCGGGTTACATCCGCTACAGAGACGGAGAGTGAACTAACCTCTGTAGCTTCAGCTGCGAGAGCTCTCTCCGCAAGGGCGGTGTTATTTCCCTCGAAACGAGCATAAAAAGTATTTAGCTCATCCGGTAGAGAGGCAGCGGTGTTCATGGCGGAGTTTTTATTCCCTTTAAAGTCCGTGATGATGTTAATTCCCTGCCACATGCTTCTAGAGTTGGTGGTGTTAAACTGTCCTTCAGTCTTGCGCCTGTACTGGCGTTTTGCTGTTTTGATAGTTTTTCGGAGGGCATAACTGGCTTGTTTATGCTCCTCCGCGTTCCTGGAATTAAAAGCGGAGGTCCGCACATTAAGTGCCGCGCGAACATCGCTATTGATCCATGGCTTCTGATTCGGATAGATTTGTACAGTTCTGGTCGGAATCACTTCCTCTATGCACGTTCTGATGAAACACATTACGCTATCAGTGTAAAGCTCGATGTCGTCATCAGAGGCGGACCGGAACATCTCCCAGTCCGTGTGATCAAAACAGTCTTGTAGCATAGAGTCTGATTGGTCCGACCAGCACTGGATCGTTCTGAGGGTGGGTGCTTCCTGTTTCAATTTCTGCCTGTAAGCGGGCAGAAGCAGAATGGAAGAGTGGTCCGATTTGCCAAATGGTGGGTGGGGGAGGGATTTGTAGCCATCCCAGAACGGAGAGTAGCAATGGTCCAAAACCCGGTCCCCTCGTGTGTTGAAACTAATGTGCTGGTGATATTTTGGTGCGACTGATTTTAAACTGGCTTTATTAAAGTCCCCGGTCACAATGAACGCGGCCTCAGGGTGCGCGGTTTCCTGCTCACTTATTCTCCCATACAGTTCCTTGAGTGCCCGGTCTGTGTCAGCTTGTGGTGGGATATACACAGCAGTGATAATGACCGCTGTGAATTCCCTCGGTAGCCAGAATGGTCGACACAGAAGCATAAGAAATTCCAGATCAAGAGAACAGAAAGACTTGATGGAATGTACGTTCCTCTGATCACACCAGGATTTGTTGATCATAAAACATACACCACCTCCTCTAGTTTTACCTGAGAGGTCTTTCGCTCTGTCCGCTCGGTGCACGGAGAACCCCGCGGGTTCAATGGCTGAGTCTGGAATCTCTGCAGACATCCAAGTTTCTGTTAGGCAGATAATGCAGCAGTCCCTCGTCTCTCATTGAAAAGAGATCCGCGCTTTCAGCTTGCAGAGCTTGTTATCCAGAGACTGAACATTTGCCAGTAGAATAGTGGGTAGCGGGGGTCGATTTGTGCGGCGTCTTACTCTGATGAGAACGCCGGCTCTGTTTCCCCTTTTCCTCCTGCGTTTCCGCGGCCGTGCTGCCCAGACAAAGGGCTCTGCTTGCGTGTTTGTAAACAGCGGGTCGGCATTGAGGAATGTGAAGTCCGGTTTTCGGTGTGAGATCGCTGAACCAATTTCCAAAAGTGTTTGTCTGTCGTAGACAATAAGACATCCAAGACAAAAAACATAAGAATTGTGAACAAAACAAACAAAACATTGCTATGTTGTGTCGGAGCTCACAACGCAGCAGCCATACTCGGTGCCATCTTGAGTCCTTTTATCAGAATGTCATCAATATATACTATAACCCATTTGCCAAGGAGATCGCAAAATATATAATTTACAAAGGCTTGGAAGACAGATGGACTGTTGGAAAGTCCGAAAGGCATTACCTGATATTCGTAGTGGCCAGTATGTGTTGAAAAGGCTGTCTTACATTCATCCCCCTCCCAGATGCGGATTAAATTGTAGGCGTTACGAAGATCCAGTTTTGTGTAGATCTTGGCATCTCGTAACTGTTCTAATGCTGCTGGGACCAGAGGGATAGGATAGCGATACTTGACGGTGACTGTGTTCAGGCCTCGGTAGTCAATGCATGGACGAAGACCCCCATCCTTCTTTCCTATGAAGAAGAAGGCAGCAGAAGCAGGAGAAGTGGATGGTCGAATGAATCCTTTTTCAAGGGATTCCGAAATGTACTCCTCCATGGCTTTAGTCTCAGGTTCAGATAAGGGGTGTAATCGTCCGCGTGGAGGAGAGGAGCCTGGCAGAAGGTCAATGGCACAATCACAGGAACGGTGAGGAGGAAGCTGTGTAGCCTTGGCTTTGCTGAATGCCTCCTGGAGATCCGGATAACAATGTGGTAGGATTGAAATCTCATTTTCCGGGAGGATAGTCATGGTGCTTACAGGAGGGAGAGAGATGGGTTCAGGAAGGTTGAGGCAAGTTTGGAAGCATTCGTTGGAAGCAATCCAATGAGTGATTTGTCCATCTCTCCAGGAGATCTCAGGGTTGTGAAGTCTCAGCCATGGTAGGCCAAGAACAATCTGGTTCTTAGGAGAGTGAGTGACAAGGAACTACATTTCCTCATGATGAAAGAGTCCAACTTGAAGACGAATGGGTTGGGTGATCTGTTGAATCTTGCCAGAGCCCAGGGGTCGTCCATCTAGCGTTGCGACATGTAAAGGAGGGACAAAAGGGACAAAAGACAGTTTTAGATTCATGGTGAGAGCCAGGTCAATAAAGTTACCTGCAGCCCCGGAATCTAAAATGGCAGACAATTGATGTTCACTACTGAGAACATGCAAAGTCACAGAAAGTTCAAACTGATTAATACGAATTAAGTTTGAAAGTTCCAAACTCACCGCCGCGTCCCCCGTCCTAGGGGACACAAAAAGCTCACATTGTAAGAGAAATCCTCAACACTTACTGGGTGATCCGTCAAACTTCTCTGGAAGTGAGAGTCGAGGATTAACAATGGCTGTAGAGTGCATTGTGCTGCAGGCTGAGTTGTTAGTGGAAACCCCCTTTGGAGATACTTGAAGGTTTGGCTGCACGAGGTTCTTCCGTGATTGCAGTGAGCTTGCACAGCTGCTGATGGTGACTGGTAAGCATGGCTGCTTGCGCTGAAACAAGCTCGTGTAACTGTTGGAAAGCTGCTGGATGTTTGGCAAAGTCTTCTGTAGCGAGGACGCCGAGGCAGGAGTGTTAAGATCCATATGCAGTTTTAATAACAGTATAAATAGTAAAACAAAGTAACAAAACAACAGAGAAAACAAAAGGCAGGCAGTGGTTCGGTATACAGGCAGACAGTCCAGGAAGGCTAAGCAAGTAAATCCGATAGGCAGAAGGGTAATCCAGTAAACAGGCAATAAATCCAAAAAACTCACAAGCAGGCTGGGAAATATGAGAAACAGGCAGGAGTCAAAACACAGGGAGAAACAGGATAGGTAAATAACGCTCAGAAACATTGACTAGGCAAACAAGACTTCGCACTGAATGCGAGAAAACAGGGAACTTAACCAGAGTTAATGTGAAAGAAGTGTGAGACTAATCAGTCTGAGCAGAGGATTATGGGAAATTTAGTTCGTGATATGTTTATACTCAGGGGATGACGACCTCTGGTGGCGTACAGGAGAGGTAGAAGGTGCCGCAGGTGTAACACTAAAGATTAATTAAATCAGACCATGCAGCATGAATTGGAAATAAATAAAAAAATGTATGTAATTTTCTCTTTAATGTCATTTCATTTTTGTTCGTACTATAGTGCACATTAAATTTTTCAGTTTAGTTTTCATCCTTTAGCAAACTTTTGTTTTTATTTCAGTTATTGAACATTTTTTTTTCACTTTTAATTTTTGTCTGTTAAAAAACTTTTCTTTAATAATGATAACATTGTTATGCTTTATTTTTTTATTTTTTTGGAAAACAATAGGAGAAATCTTGATGAGCTTTCATGAATTTTTTACAAAACAACAGTAAATAGTGACCACATCTGTCAAGGTTCAAACATGTACAAAACACAATCAAAAACATTATAATAATAGTTTACATGACTGCTACACTGTATTCAGTCTTACAAAATGATACTAAATTGCTGAAAATAAAAAAGAACAGAGAAGAGATGTCAGTGACCACATTTACATTCACATAATTTTCTAAATTATCTCTCTCCATTTACACTCTAAAAACCACAGAAATGTGACATTTTAATGAAGGTCTTCATTAGACACATGGTGAAATTCATATATTGAAGATTATAGTGATATTTTAACATTTAAAAGAACATTTAACTCTTCGTATTTACTTTTTCTCACTTCAAACTATATGTATCAGCATTTGCACCAAGAAGGATGCAACACACACATCCATCCAACCCAATTAATCAATTGTCGTAGACATGCAGTGTTTCTTAATGGCCTGCCATCAGAAGGTGGACTTACCAAGATGATGCATGGTAGCTCCTTGTTGAGTACCAAGGCAAGGACAGCTTGCCCTCTCCTCTAAAGCATGACTGAATCCTTTCCTTTCTCGTTAGCATAAACAGGCAAAGTGACAACTCTTTAGGAGGCTTGGCCTGATTCTTCTGGCTTTGAGAGAAGACCATAAACAATATGTCCTAATGTTTGCAAGTTGCCTTCCAGGTTTTCTCAAGAATGTGTCCTGGATCAGTCAATATTCTATGCCATCCTCGGTGCATCCGATAGGGAATTCCACATAGGAGCAGAACCTAGGATCATCAATATAGAGTCAGAGGATCTTAGAGGTAAAGAACTGTTCTCTGCTATCGTCAGGAGAAGTTAGCTGGATAACCAATTGCAAAGTAAAGTAGTAGACAAACCGTTCACTGCTAAAGCTGTAAATGTAGTAGATCTCAAATGCTGGGAATTTGGACAACATATGCAAGGGAGGAGACAATCTTGTCCTGGTAGACAAAGCTGAACATGTCCACATCCTCCTCATTGGCCTTCAACTTGCAGCTGGAAAGGTTTTTGAAGTACTCAAAAAGATTTTCTATCGTTGGGTGTTCCAATGAAAAGCTTACTGGAGTGATGATCATTCCGAGATGATGAACCCAGACATGGTTCCAGACTCAACCAAGCTGGATGGGTAGTGCTCCTTATGATGATGTGGTTGGCCAAGCTTGAATAGATCATCCAGGTGAAGAAATTTACAAATTGGGGATAATCTATTAGCAGCAGCTTGTTCACATTGCTGTTTGGGGCAAGGTCATGGGGGTGTAACTGTACACTTGGAGATGGATAGCATTTCTCGTTGTCCACCACTGGACCCATCATATGACTCCTCAACTTGGTCAAGTTGCTAGAAAGCTTGTAGATCCAGTTTACCATGCCAACATGCACATCTCTTGTCTTGTCATGGATGGCTAAATACATCAGACACCAGTCCAGGGGCGAGAAGGATTAAATGGCTCTGGAGCTCCTTCAAAAAGGTGAGGGGATATGGAGGTAGTCAGCAGCCCAAGGAGCACTACCATTCCTGAGCGAATAACGCAATGTGGCCCCTGGGGAGGCCACATAATTTCACTGGTCCTCACAAGTAAAGGATGTGTTGGTCCACACTACTCGCCCTCTTTCAGGGAGTTTTAAATGTCTTCAACAAATAAGAAAGGGAAGATAAACAGTTTATATTGATCAAATGTTTCTTTACTTTGGCTAAAAACAGTCCTCCACTTCAACATCCAAACATATTATGAGTGCAAATGGAACATGTCTGATTGATTATGCATCATTTCTCAAAGCCAAACAGAGGAGAAAATAGTACTAAAAAAAAAAATATGCCTGCCACAACGAATAAGTGAGATGGTGAATAAATGATCAGAGAATGTTCATTAGAATTTTTTTTTATGACATTAGCAGCTAATAAGTTATCCCATTTTTATTGTAGTCACAATACATAGAGTAACTATAATATTTTGGGGGAAACTATGGTTACCATAGTCACTTTTTAAAAGGGAACACTTGTAATTGTGCTTGTCAACTGAAATAAACACAAGTGTCAATTCCGTAAACAAATGTAAATTACCTCAACTATGACAAAGAATAACTTCCCTTACAAAAATCGAGAGTTCTAGCAAACTTTCCGTAAACTTGCCACACATTCACCACTCATTATTTTCACATGCAAATAAGGTTTGAAGCAATCTCTTCAATGTCGCCAAAGGTTTGTTGCAGGTTCACCACTACCAGTGAAGAGCTGCAAATTTCTGGCAAACATTTGCAACTAATCGTAAGCATGCGAAAATAATGAGTGGGAAATTTGGATAAAGTTATCCAGATATCTAGATTGTTTGTAAGGGTTTTGTCAGATAAAATATTATTAAATCCGAAGATATAAATGATGAAATTACACATTTCTCTGTTCTGTTTTCTGTAGTTAGTTCACAAGCTAACCGGTTAGCCTATTAGCTTAGCATACTGCCAGCCAATTAGCATGCTAGTCACACAGTGGTACAGCTTCTTCTCCTCTTCATTTTCATCAAATTTCTCCTCATTGTCGCCACCTTGTGATACGGTAGTATGGTTGTATTCAATACAACTTTTAAGTTGAGGTATACAGCATATAATAATTTTCCAAATTTGTCATTTTTTATTTTGTTGGTTAGGGTTAGGTGTAGGGTTTGTGTTAAGGTTAGGTGTAGTGTTTCATCAAAAACAAGTATGAATGTGATATCCAACTGTTTCAACACTTCAGCATTCCAAGGGTTTTTTAAAAGGGGCGTAACTTGCACTCAACAAGCCACGTGATAAGATGCGCGGATTGATGGTCTCAGATGCGGAGGCAACTGAGATTTGTCCTCCGCCACCCGGATTGAGGTGAGTCACTACGCCACCACGAGGGCCGTGAGTAACCACATTGGGAATTGTCCATTCCAAATTGGGGAGAAAAAAATTATTACCTTTTGGAACCTTCATTTTACTGAAATACACCTACCTTTTGCATCAGCCTTCACGTCGGGAGCGTCCCTATGATGCCGTGAAATGCAAAATCCAGTGTGTATGTCCAGGTGTTAAACTGGATTTTATTGAAAAGACCATCAAATAAACAATCGTTGAGAAAACAATAAACTCACTCAAGATCTGAGGACATGCAAATCTACTCTCCTTTTCTTCTAAATATTTCTGCAAGTACAGCTGGATGCATCACTGAAACAAGGTTCTTATTAATGTTAAATGACACACTGAATATGAACAGCAATTATCTGATGTCGATATCAGGGCTGCAGGGATCTAAACTTCCTGTTTATGTAAGTGCTATGAACCATCATTACCACTTACTTTCCACTTTTCTTTTTTCGAAGAAACCGTTAAAGGGATATACTGAAATGCAAATTCTGTAATCATTTACTATAATAGTGATGGGCATACACAAGCACACACCATTTACTCACCTATTAGTCTAAGGATTTTGCTTATATCTACCTAAAAATTAATAAAAATATGTAACCCAAGTGACCAGAACACTTTTGAGTGAAAACGTGAATTTTCTATTTGAAAAGATACACAGAAATTCTCAACGATTGAGAATTAAACGGGGAAGACGGACAACTCTGACTTGTTAGGATACATTTTTTAGAACATTTGTTTCAGCAGGGCGAAATATTTCTCAACCAAATCATTTCTTCCGTTTTATCCAGGCGGACGGATATTTACAGTGGAGAACGCAGTACTGCTGTTAGTCATAATTAGCAGCACGATTAACCGTTAAAAGATCGTGATCTCAATTCAATCTATCAATCACATTTATTTCTATAGCACATTTAAAAACAACACATGTTGACCAAAGTGCTTTGCAAAAAGGAAACAAATAAATCATGCAAATTCAGAAAACATAAATACTAAAACCAACACAAATAAATGTAGTTACACACATTAGACACAGTCAAAATCAAGAGAGAAGAGATGAGTCTTCAAATGAGATTTAAAAACATCAGCTGTGGTACAGGATCTGATAAGGAGAGGTAAACTATTCCAAAGGCGCGGAGCCGCAACAGAGAAGGCACGATCTCTTTTCGATTTTAAACGAGACTTAGGAATGATTAAAAGAAGACTCTGTGATGACCTTAGAGGTCTAGAAGTAGTATATTGCTGAAGGAGTTCCGCAATGTAAGGAGTTGCTAAGCCATTAAGGCCCCTAAAAACAAATAATAAAATCTTATACTGAATTATGTATTTAACTGGGAACCAGTGGAGAGAAGACAACACAGGTGATAAAATAGCATGCTACCTAGTTCCAGTCAGAAGCCTAGCAGCAGCATTTTGAACTAACTGAAGACGTCACAATGAGGCATGAGAAATACCATAATACAATGAGTTACAGTAATCCAGTCTGGAAGAAATAAAAGCATGTATAACAAACTCCAGATCCTTAAAACACAGAAAAGGTTTCAATTTTGCAATCGCCCTTAGTTGGAAGAAGCCACCTCTTACCACAGAATTTAAATGTTTATCAAACTTTAAATCGGAACTGAAAGTCACACCAAGGTTTCTTGCTTGATTGTGTAAATTAGAGATAAGGGGGCCTAGATGATTAGTTATATGTTTAGTTGAGTCAGGGGGGCCAAACACTACTACTTTGGTTTTTGACTCATTAAGCTGGAGAAAGTTCCTTGCCATCCACTTTTAAATATCATTAAAACAGTGAAAAAGTGAATGTAAAAATTAACCCCTGGCTTTAGAGGAAGATAAAGCTGAGTATCATCAGCATAACAGTGGTAGGATATGTTGTTTTTGACAAATATGGGCCAAAGGAAGCATATATAATGAAAATAAAACTGGGCTCAGAATAGAGCTTTGAGGAACCCCACAGGTGCAGAGGAGGAGGAAACATTTCCCAATTCGACAGAGAAAGATCTCTCTTTAAGATAGGAGGCACACCATTCAAGTGTAGTCCTTTGAATCCCTGCCCACAATCTTAAACGCTCTAGCAGAATTCCATGATCTATGGTGTCGAAAGTGGTACTAAGATAAAGGAGGACTTGAATTGCACAATAGCCTGAATCAACAGCCAGCAACAGGTCATTAGACACTTTGAGGAGGGCAGACTCTGTGCTGTGTTGTGCTCTATGTGATGAGGAGGAGGGCATGGCTGGGCCATGATGGAGCATGGCCGGCACTGATTCAGCTGATCAGCGAGATAAAAGGGCGGCTGGAAAAGCCGGTTCGAAAGAGAGTGAGAGACGCATGCGACCGCGCTGCATGTTTGTTAATGTTGGTTTAAAGTTTACCATTTAAGTTTATGTTTACTGTTCAGCCAGTTCTTGCCTCATCCTTGTCCATCCTTATACTGTTACAGTGGTGTCAAAACCTGGGAGGGAGGAGGGATGCACTGTTGTGGAGTCCTCGCCGCTGCCGGCCACCGAGAGCTGGAGGAACTGCTGCCGTCTGCCTAGAAGGGGAGGAACGGTTTCGTCCAGCAGGGAGGAGTGAGCTGGCATCTGCCAGAGGACGAAGGAGCGGTTGAGGACCAGGCAACAGCGTGTCCGGGAGCCAGCGAGCAAGTTCTTCTCTCTCTCTCTCTCTCTGTGTGTGTGTCTTTGCTCGCCCTTTCCCTCTCCCCACGTCTCCCCTCGTCTCTCCCCCAGGTTCGCAGGAGGTGGGGAGGACCACCGGCTGACAGAACGGCCGGAAGGGCAGCATCTCCAGTTAGATGACCGGTGGTGTCCTGGTCTGAATCAGGCAAGGGAGGAGTGTGACAAGGAGGAGAGCGTGGATGGTGCTGAATCAGCTGATCAGCGGGAGAGCAAAATAAGGGGCAGCCGGAGACGCCGGTTTGAGAGAGACGCATGCGGCCATGTTGTGTGTGTTTCTGTTTGTGTTATTGTTTATGTTTGTTTTATGTTGCATTTTGCATTAAAACTTTATGTTGACTGTTCAGCCAGTTCCCGCCTCCTCCTTGCCCATCCTTATACTGTTACACTCTAAAACCAGATTGAAATGTATCAAAAATACCATTTCCATTTCAAAAAGAAGAGAGCTGATGATAAACAACCTTCTCTAGGATTTTTGATAAAAAGGGCAATTTTGAAATTGGATGATAATTATTTAATACTTTTGGACCGTTGCACCACAGCATGTTTAA
The DNA here is from genome assembly GCF_019703515.2 of Myxocyprinus asiaticus. NCBI lineage: Eukaryota > Metazoa > Chordata > Actinopteri > Cypriniformes > Catostomidae > Myxocyprinus > Myxocyprinus asiaticus. The sequence goes on from NC_059355.1 coordinate 14,353,968, forward strand.
AACAGGATGGCACAGTACCATTTACTAAACTGCAGTTCACTATTGACAGTAGACTTAAACTGACAGCATCCAGAACCTGAATAAGGAGGCGAGGGGCAATAATATCTAGGGAACATTGGGCTGGCTTCATGTGTTGGACTATATCCACCGAGTAAGAAAGTGGTTCAGACTTAAGTGGGCTGCTGATGAAGGTGGACTAATATGGTCTTGGTCAAGGTCAGTGGGTGAGATGCTAGCTCTAAGAGCATCAATTTTACTTGTGAAAAACTGTGAAAAAATTTCACAAGCTGCTGGAGATATATCTGGAAATGTACTTATGGCAGAATTTAGCACTGTATTTATTGTGCTAAATAAGGCTTTGGGACTATTGGAATTCGTTTTAATAAGATCCGAGAAATATTGTGCCTTAGCAGCTTTAACAGACTGCTGGTATTTAATCATGCAGTCTTTTAGCATGTCATAAGACACCTGAAGCTTGTCTTTCTTCCATTTCCTCTCTGCTTTCCTCCACTTTTGCCAGAAACAACAGGTATCATTATTGAGCCAAGGCTGGAGTCTGGTTTTTGGTGCTAACATTTTAAAAGGAGCACAGTTGTCCATGATAACACTACATGTAGAATTGAACATTGATACCAACTCATTTAAGCCCAGACCAGAAGGCTGAATCTCTGTGGTACAAGATAGCGGGGAAGATTTATATGCATCAGAAAACTGGCTGACTGTTGAGGAATTTATAGAACGGGCACGACGGCCTGATGTCTTATGGTTACTCAGTGATTTAGAGAAAGTGATATTAAAGATAACTGCCTTATGATCAGAGAGACAAACATCCTCTGTGTCCACATTATAAACTGGGACACCCAATGATAAGACCAGATCCAGAGTATGGCCTTTCTTTTGAGTAGAACTTAAAACAGACTGACTAAGATTAAATGAATCAATAAGATGTAAAAACTTATTTAAAAAAAAAAAAATACTTATTTGAGATGAACCTGAAATTTATTATGGCCATCTTCAAATTATTAACTGTAGATGGAAATGAGGAAGTATTAATTTGCAGACTCTGTATTGAGACAAAATCCAGTGTTTGGAGATTGCTGGGATTTACTCCACCTCTGCAGAACTGTGGTCTCAATAACCCGCAACGAGACATTAATTCCGTTAATTCCAGTTGCTCCGACAAAACATGACCAAGGACTGTGTACCTTTGTTTGAGTGAGTGGGATGAGTAGAAATGATCTGGTGAAAAACCTAGACCAATGCACACAGCTGCGAAGGTCTCAGGATATCTGGCAGGGACTCTGGTTGATCTTCTCAGTCTCACCAAAACTCCACCTCTCTTGCCCCGTTTCCTATGATGTTTCTTTCTGTGAAATATACAGTCCGGTATGCAACAGATGTTCGCTGGTAAGTGTGCAAGAAATGGAGGTTCCGATGGCTTCTGTCCTCTTGGGTTCCACAGCATAAGTCTGGAATGGAATTACGAATTCTGAGAAGATGCTCATGATCATAGGTATGGAGTGAGGTAACTCTCTTCAGACACCCACGCGATATTATTCCTAAATGACAACGTTTCCCGTGGAATGACTTTGTAAGGCGGTCAAATTTAATTTTGAAATTTGCTTCGAAGCGCAATTTTAAAGGATGAAGTTAAGTTGATATGGCATCTAAAAAACAGCACTCCTGCACAAGATACTGAATAAACTAGGAAACTCAATGGCCAAAGACACGGATGGGTTACAACAGCAGAATAACATGTGGTGTTCAACTTCTGTCAGCCAAGAATAGAAAGCTGAGGCTGCAGTGGGCCTACCATCTGTGTACCTCAGGAGAAATCCAGATTCATCAGACCAGGCTATGTTTTTCCAGTCTTTAACTGTCCAGTTTTGGTGAGCCTGTGACAACTGCAGCCTCAGCTTACTGTTTTTGGCTGGCAGAAGTGGAACCCGACGTGGACTTCTGCTGTTGTAGCCCATTCACCTCAAGGTTTGGCGTGCATTCTGAGATGCTATTCTGCTCACTACAATTGTACAGAGGTGTTATCCGAGCTATCGTAGCCTTTCTGTCAGCTCGAACCAGTCTGGCCATTCTCTGTTGACCTCTCTTATCAACAAGGTGTTTCCATCCACAGAACTACCACTCACTGGATGTTTTTTGTTTTGGGCACCATTCTGAGTATACTCTGAGACTGTTGTGTGTGAAAATCCCAGGGGCTCAGCAGTTACAGAAATACTCAAACCAGCCCATCTGGCACCAACAATCATGCCACAGTTGAAATCACTGAGATCACATTTTTTCCCCATTCTGATGGTGAACATTAATTGAAGCTCCTGACCCGTATGAGAAATTTAATGGATAATAAAGTTTAAACTAAACTATCTGCATGATTTTATGCATTGCACTGCTGTCACATGATTGGCTGATTAGATAATCGCATGAATAAGTAGGTGTACAGGTGCATAAATCATGTAACTCACATGCTGATAGCAGCATGCATTTAAAAAAACTTAAAAATGTACGTTTGAGGTACTGTATGACTGTGTGTAATTTATGTTCTGGAACAAAACATGAAAGTCTCTTCAAGTAATTTTAACCACATACCTTATTTTACTCTATAGATCTGCTATTATACATAGGGAGTTCCTGAACAAACCCATGGCTTGAAAATGCTAAATGTCTTGCGGGTTTTTGGACTACAACCTGAACAGCTCTATTGGGTATGCAAAACTGAAATCCACATTCTTTAATTGTGTAGTCCAATGATAAGAAATACCTTCAAAATCTTCTTTACGGTCACAAAATAACACAATTGGCTTTGGTGAGTAGAAAAACAGATTTTTTTGGAAATACAATTTAATGTGGTTATGGTTTAAATCACAGTAAATATAAGAACCCTCACTGTTTAGTTTTTTTAAACGTACATCAGTGAATCAAATAAAATAAAAAAAACGTACATTCTATTCAAGCTGCTGTGAGTAATTTTTGTTTTTCAGAATACCACAAATAAAATGTACCAAGTCTTAGCCTCAGATGGCATGCCCACAGTCCATTCACTGATCGTCTCATGCATATTGCACACTGTATTATTGCACATATTGTATTGCAGGTCAAGAGCTGGCTTAGATTGCCAGGTCAAGTCTGACTGGCTGACTTTATGCATCTTCTGAGAGTCACGTCAAAAAAGTTTACAGTCCACCTGGAAACAAAGTCTTGACTTGACAGTCATTGTCACTGTTAAATGTTGTTGAATAGAAAAGAGATGCATTAATATAATTTTATTATCACTCAAAAAAGGATTTTTGCTGCTTGTTCAATTGTTCAAACTAAAGCAACACAATTCTAGAACATTTTGTCACAACTTCATTTTATTGTGTTCTATCCATTTTGTAAAATGGATATGTACTTAATCCATTTGAGTTGGGACTACATGAATTCTTTTTGTGGTGTTATTTCCCATCAATGCTTTTTTTTTTTTTTTTTTTTTATATCAATCCCATGATTGATAGGAAGCGTAAATGTTAAAATAAAGTGTTTTTGTGCAAGAAAAATATAAAAGAGGATACTTGTTAGTGTTTAATATTTTGTAATGTTGAGATTTAGAAGAGGTTCTGTTATGTTGGAGTTTTGGGGTTTACCATTATATTACCACTAGTTAGTACATTAAAAAATATAAGAGTTTTATGAGATTTACACTGACACTAACTGACGTCTAATTTTGTTGGGTTTACCTAATTCAACAAAGTTCATTCTACACAAAGTGTTTTTTGTTGAGATTACAGAGTAATTTTAAATTAAGAAAACTAATTTAAAGCACGTGGAAGCACTGTCCACAATTGAATCAAGTTCAGCCAAAAAGCTATTTTTCTTTAGTGTAAGACATACACAACACAACAATACAGTGTGAAATAGGCCACAGCTGGATCCTGGCGTCGCAATCAAGCCAGAGGAGCGTAAAATGAAGGCGCCAGGCGCAGTAGAGGAGCGCCGTGGGTGTGAGAGTGCTAACCACTTTCCTCCTGTTCTGTTCCTGCAGACTATGTTGTAGATTAATGACTGAGGCAGCAGTTTCATCAATGACCAGAATTCACGTTCTGAAATAAATCCCAGATCCTCACGCCTCGACTCAATGCTGAAGACCTCAGTCTCTCTGCTCAACACCTGCGCTGCCCATTATTCCCATGTTATTATAATACCCTAAGGGTGACACACTGTACCATTTTTCACAGTACTGGACAGATTAAAAAAAATAAATAAATAATTCTGTCATCATCATTTACTCACCCTCATGTCCTTCCAAACCTGTATTATTTTATTTTTGCTGTGGAACACAAAAGGAGATGTTCTGGAGAATCTTCACACAGCTCTTCACGATACCATATGACATATAGTCTGTCAAATTCCAAAACTAACAAAAAAAAAGTTTTTTTTTTTTTTTTGGTCACTTAGGTCAAACCTAAGCACAAAAAAAAAAAAAAACGTGCAGGTTCCTCAAACTGTCAAGCAGATGTTCAGTGAGCTGGTCCACTCAGCCGCAACATGAGCGCAAGCAAACGACCCACTAACTCCAATGACCCTGCCAGAAACACTCCACAAAACAAACTCCAGCCGATAGGCGGAACAAGCACAAATAGCATGTAGACTGATCCACAAACCCATCCCGGAGGTGTGTTGCTCTACAAAATAAACTCCAGCCGCTAGGCGGAACCAGCACAAAAAGAGCGCGCAGAATCTTCAAACATCCAAGCAAATGCTTAGTGAGCCGGTCCACCCAGCCGCAACATGAGCACCACAAGACGACCTACCCACTCCATTGACTGCATGAAGGACATCGGCTGGGAACATCAGTGCAAAAGTGACCCCCCGCTGATGCAAAAGCTTCCCGCACTCCCTGAATAAACTACGCCCCTCTCCCGCCGAGTTCGCAAAGTCTGGGAACAAGAAAATACCGTGGCTCTTCCAAGAAAGCCCTGCCCCACTCCCCACCTCACGCAACACAAGATCCCGATCGGACGATCCCAGAAACCTGGCCAGAATCGATCAGGGCCTGTCCCCCTTTGTGGATCGCTAAGCCGGAACCCCGTGAGCTTGCTTGACCCCCAGCCCACGGCCAGCCACGTCGAGCAGACTTGGAAGGAGCCTATCCAGGAATTCCACCACACCCTGTCCCTCCACTCCTCCCGGGACTCCCACGACAGAGGCGCCACTCTGCCGGCCACGGTCCTCCATGTCCTCCAACCTCCCCCAGACATACTCCAAATCCACCCCAGTCACCAGCGGACCAGCAGACAACTCTCTCTCCGATGATCCCAGACAATAGATCTGCCTCTCGACATCCCCCCACTCCTGCGACCACACCAGTAAACCTCGCCTCCATGGCAGCGATTGATCGATGCACCACAGCAAGATCCTCCAAGTCAGCAACGACCCCCACCAGCACCGCCGACATGCTCAGCACCTCCCGTCGCACCTCCCGTACCTCTCCGACCAAATCAACCCCCAGGCCCACAGCCCGCCCAGGGGCATCACCCCGAGCATGCAAGCATCCCCCAATGTCTCCAGAGCCTGAGGACCCCGAACTCACTGACACACTGTCCTCCCAGAACAGCCACAGAACAGAGCGCATTGAATCCCATGTCACAAAAGGCACCAAAACTAGCAAAGCACGCAGAGCCTGCCACCCACACACCCGATCCCCGCATGGCGCCACGTGACTCCAGATTCATCATACTTAAACTTCTGTACACAGCGGAGTAGGAAACGCATTAGCTTGCGTTTCTGTTCTCCCGTGTTTGGATGCATTAGAATGGGAGTGAATGGAGCTCAAAGTGTAGTGTTACCTCTTTTTATTGACACACATTGGACATTTCACCTCGGAACAGGCGCGATACGTAAGAAGCCACATCATATAACTTTGCAAAAACATTTCACAGTCACATAATTTTCATGAGATCAGGCTGGTTAAATCTGAACAGATTGATGAGAATTTTTCATGCTTTTGCAAAGGGGAAGATTACACTGTGTAACAAATTATTATTATATATTTTTTGTTGTTCCTGGGTAGTAAGTGTTATTTCCTAATTGCTTATGCCTCAAAAGTATAGAAAATGGCTATTATTCCCCACAAACTTTGCTTTTGTGACCAGGACAGTGATATTTTGAAATTTACCTATTTCCAATGAGAAAACGGGCGAATTTGTGTCTTTTCATTCACATAAAGTCAGAAAAAAACAACAACATATGAATATGAGACTTTAAGTGACGAGCCTGGACATTTGTAAAACACCTTTATTACGAAATGATGCCAAGAACCTCGCAAACTTTGGCAAATCTAGCAACTATTTTTCTCATAAGCACCCATTTTAGTCTATTTATAGCCTGCTATCTTCTAAATTAACTTTAAACATCAGATAAATGAATAATAAGCTGTCGTTGAACTACGTAAATCCAAAAGGGACAAAAATAGTTTAATGTTTTAAAGTACATAGTGTTAAAAGCAAGCAACTTCTGAGACAAAAGTTAGAACGAGTTTTAGTTTTAGTAATATTTAAATGTAAGATTCTTTGTTAGAAATTAACTAAATTTCATCAATGAGTAAGTACACCAACAATCCATCTTACAAACCATGTTTTTGCCTTACCCCGATTGAATATGGTAAGTATGTAATTATGATTTATATTTTAGAGCTGTCGGGATGGATTTGGCAGGAAATTGCATACTTCCGTCAGTCATCTGTGTGTGTTTAAGTCATGTCTGTAAATGAAGAAAAGAAGGTCCAGAGCTACTACAGCCCATGCATGTGTGCGGTGATAGGTGTGGTGCACTGTAAAAAATTTCTGTAATTTTAATGGTAAAAGACTGTAAAAATGGTACAGTAAAAAACCCTTAATTGGTAAATGTGTAGTTACCTTAAAATATACGGTACAAAATTTTATTATATTTAAAAAGACAATACATGTAGTTTTATGGACAAATTTTGTAAAGATTTAATTTTTTAGATGTAAAATGTCTGATTTTCCTGTATAATTATCGGCAAAAATGTATATCATGTTTAACAACAGAGTACATGTACTCTTTACGGTAAATTATTGTTAATATTACAGTAAAAAACAATAATCGGACATTCCCAGAATTCCTTGCGTGACCCATTACATTTAATTATATTTTATGGGAATAGTTATGTTTCTTCTTATTTTTAATATCAGTTATGTACTTTGGGGTGTTCTGTGTTATATTTGATGTAGTTTAGTTAATGTTTATTGTATTATTTTAATTTCACATGTGTTACCCTGAAGGTGTTAAGTGTTTGTGTGTCTACATGGTTATTGGTTATTGTTCCTGGAAGGGCCTCTATTGATGAACTTCATGTCAGCATGCCCTTCTGTAATTACTACAGTGATTAACAATACATTATAAAGCAAAAAGCAGATTTTTACAGTTTCAGAAAGTTAATATCAAGTTTATCATTTAATAATATAAACAACGATAAGGCACCGTAAAATATACAGGCATCAAAATTACATCCCGTAAAGCCTGAAACATAGTTACCATATTTTTTACAGTGAATTTCTGGCAACCACAGCTGCCAGTTTTTTACTGTAAATAACAGGATTTTTTTTAGTGTAGTAGTTTGAAACTGAAAGCTTGTAGCCATAACAAATGAGCGACATTGACCATGGATAATTCAAAAAGGAAACCCTCTGGAGAATCACCCGTTTTCAAAATAAAGAAACCTCGAACTGAGAGGAGTCTGCAAGCAAAAAGGGAAAGTGACAGGACCCGTATTAAAACGTAAAACAACATTGGCTTGGCTTTTTCAGAGGTGGTGACAACTCTGAGATCTGAAATTATTTAAAACCAACCCAGAGATGGCTTTTTCTTGCTCAATAGGTAAGATATTTTACTGGACTGATAGTTAGCCAGGAAGCTCTAGTACTGCAGTGCTTGATTTAATTTTCAAGGGAGGACAATGGGAAAAAAGTACTTTATGCTGGTAACAACGCAATCTCTAAACCAATTACTACCTTGGCCTATTTGCCTGCGAGCTAAGTTATAATATTTTCCATTGTTTGACTTTATCTGATATGACTAGCAATTGTTGTGTAATGTCAGCGTTGCCAAACTTTTGTAATGTTATGTAACGTTTATTGAACTTTTGTAACAATTGTTTTCAATGAGTCAAAACAACAGTGGAAGACATGCTACTTACTTGCTCATAAGACATATTTTTCGGATATCCGTCTTTTTCTTCCTTACATTAATTTTTTTTTTTTTTATTTTGAGGGGAGGGGGCAAGTTTTGTTATTGTTAGTAACAAATTTGTATCCATGGTTACACCGCTACTTCTCAAAACATCAGATTCATCCGTGCAGAAGAGCAGAGCCAAAGCCCAGCTCACGTAATAACCAAAACAATGTTCCTCCGCAAGTAACTTGCAGTTCTATGCTTCAACCACTAGAGGGCCAAAAGTTACATGGTGTAGCTTTAAAGATTTTCTATAAAAATGACACCCCACCTATGTAACATTTCAACTTTTATTATAAAGTCTATTATATTTGGATATTTCATTAAAGGATGGTCCCACATATATCCACAGAGGTCTGGGCTAAGCCCCGAATACCCACTGACCCAAGAACTGCCCCTGTTTTAAACTTCCAAATACAGTTCTGTTCACAAACAATCACAGGTCCTAAAACATCCTAAAATTAAACTGATTCAATAATCGCTTTGATCGACATTTAAACGTTTCACTTTTTTTTTTACTGATATTTACACTTTTCTACTTAATCGGTTCTTAAAAGGAATAGATCACCCAAAAATGATGCTTCTGTCATAATTTACTCACCCTCATGCCATTCCAAAATGGCAGTTAATAGCAGAGGTTGACCGTTATATCAGTTTTGCCGATTTATATCAATAGCTACTTTTGGAACTATTGGTTTTCAGCAGAAATGAACATTGATAGTGCTTCAAATTAGTCCAGTTTGGTATGAAACCCTGGCAACACTGCTCAGGTGCTGCAGCTGATCTGAGGAGGAGAGAATGACAGCACACGTGTGCAGCGTGCATCTGTGCTATTCAGAAAAACTATTCAGAAAAACAAACAAGTTTCTCACTTCATTGACAAGATTTTTATTCTTTCTGTCTTATTTTGTGTTCGTTAAGGGAGAAGTATTCTAAAAATTCTAACAAAATTGAATACATGTGCTTGAAAATGTAATGGGGCTGAATATAGTTACTTAATTTGTGTATTCTGAATACGTAACGCTGTTATATTTATTCCGTTACAGCCCAAACCAAAAAAACAGGGCCACTATGTTTGATTGCTCATATTTTAAAATTGCATAAAGGCGTTTGTACGATTTTGTTGTACTTTTACGACTTTTTGTAAACAACAAAATTATGACACTGTGATGACATCGTGAGCAACAAATTGCTACAAATAAATAAGTAAATTGTCACTTTTTACTTTCATTATGTGGAAAAATGAGTCACATTAACTACTTTTATGAAACTTTTGGGTGCTTTTTTTAAGCTTTAAAATGAGGCACTATCAACTGATATTGTATGGAAATCAGCGATTGCGACATTCTTTAAAATATCTCCTTTTGAGTTCAGCAGAAGATAGATCATACGGGTAAAGTCATCCGGGTTTGAAACAACATCAGGGTGAGTAAATTATGACAGAATTTCCATTTTTGGGTGATCTATCTCTTTAAAAATTTCTTAGACATAACCCAAAACATAAGTTGAACTCACATAGTGGAAGACAAACTGTGCAACGTCTTCGATTCCAAAAACATTTTTTAAGTTACTATTACAAATTGCAATAATTTAGTGACATGCCTTGAACCACTGTGTATTGCCAATAAAACTGGTTTATGATTTGTTGTAATACAATATTACTCAGAAACTTAGACTAATAAAATTAATCAGTATTGGCATCTGTCATAGAACAACAATATCGGTCGATCTCCATTCAGAGGGTTTATGTTAATTCGTAATCAATTCTTGTTTCTATGAATACTGAGTTAAGCGTTATATGAATGCTCTGTCTTTAGCAGCACAGTACACAGAGCTTTGGTTGGTTCTCCTGCAGCTGTAAATTATTGTTTTGGATGTAAATGACAAACGTGTGTGGCAGTGTGTACGCTCTGGTTGGCATACTGCCACAGTGCATGCTAGCCTCACATCCTCACTGACTGAGACAAAATCCTAATAAAAGCTGTTGTTATCTCGCTCTTTGTACGATGCATAAATGTGATCAGTATTAAAACGAGCTTCATATAAAAGCCTCTCATACAAACAAACACACAATTACACACCAGCACAAAAGTTGTCGCTAGTTTTTATTTCCTGCAGAGAAAATAACTGATACATGTTTCAGAATGCATTAGTGGAAAGTGAATACAAATATAAGCATGCATAATATATATCTGATCATATCAGTATCAGCCAATATTAATGTTTTTAATTATCAGCCTTGGTCTGATTCAGCCAAAACTGGAAGCAGAAATAATCAGTGTTTATGTTTTTTCATATTTAAACAATATACTCTTTTTCAAAACCATGTTTCAAAAGCATAAACAGCTATTTATCTTTTAAACTATACTGTATGTCAGGGTATGATGCCTGATTTCACTTTAATGCCAAGATCTAGATTTTTTTTAATTTATTTTTTACTAATTGACATTTTCTTTCTAATTCTTAATATAATTTTTTTGTTTTTATATATTTTCTCTATTTTGTAAAAAAAAAAAAAAAAAAAAAAAAAAAAATATATATATATATATATATATATATATATATATATATATATATATATATATATATATATGTTACAAATAATAAAATAGAAAAATAATTTATGATTATTATTATTATAAAATATAGTAGTAGTAGATCATCATGCCAGTTTTTGGTTGTATCGTTTATATAAATATTAAATACATTTTTACATTAATATATTATACATTTATATTTTATTTTATTAAATTAATTAATTTATATAAATTAAACTAATAAATATATATTTTTTATATCAAAAAAATTTTTTTTACTGACTTTCATGTATCTTTATTTTATCCTTCTGAATTATTGCTATGTAAAGCACTTTGAATTACCATTGTGTATGAAAAGTTCTACAGTATATTAATAAACTTGCCTTGCCTACCCGCATCACCTACCTTCTTGGACATGTTAATGCAGTTCATATAGTCTTTGGCGAGTTGCGAGCACTGCAGTGTCTGGTGTTTGTTTTCTCTGTAGCAGTTCAACACTTGTGACTGCAGCCCAGTGCAGATGGGGGGCACATGATGAAGCCTGATGATAAAAAATAATAATTACTGTAAATCTATCCTGGAAACCAGCATATAATGGTTTAGCTATTAACAGAACACAGAGGTGAATTACTGTAATTAGACTAACCAGATACTATATATATATGACTCTAACTTAAATACACTAAGGGCTCTATTTTCGTGAGCGTGCAAAGCATAGCACTATTGCATGTCTAAACAAATTTTCGTTAGATCGCTAATTCTAAGCGCAATTTTCGTGCCAGTGCAGTGTGCAAGTGGCCAAGGGTGGGAGTGTTTGCACTTTCTGTAGGAGTATGTGTACAAATTGTGGATGTATTTTAATGTAATGAAGTGGCGCAAAGCGCAATTTGCTATTTTCCTGAGAAATAGGTAATTGAGCTAAGACGTTTCAGTAGTAGGTCTGTTTTTTAGCACAAAGTCTAAACTCAGTTCCTGCATTTGCAGTTTGAAGATTCCACCAGCAGGAACTAAAAGTGGAACTAAAAATATAGTGGAACATCAAATAATGTCCCTGATAATCACTGTTGCAGATGTTTAATGAAACAAAAGAATATATGATTTGTGTTAAACTATCTATAGCTAATGGATTATTTTTAAATTATTATTATTATGTTTATATTTATATTTGTATTTATGATCTAATTTATATTGGTATTTTTACACCTGTTATCGTACACTGTAAAAACAAATCCTGTTACATTTACGGTAAAAAACTGGCAGCTGTGGTTGCCAGAAATTCACCACAAAAAATACGGTAACCACGTTTCAGGCTTCACGGGATGTAATTTTGATGCCTGTATATTTTACGGTGCATTATCGTCATTTATATTATTAAATAATAAACTTGATATATTAACCTTCTGAAACTGTAAAAATCTGCTTTTCACTTTATAATGTATTGTTAATCACCGTAGTAATTACAAAAGGGCACATGATGACATGAAGTTCATCAATACAGGCCCTTCGTGGAGCAATGACCAATAACCATGTAGAGACAGTGCTCAATGTCACTCACACAAACTCTTAACACCATCAGGGTAACACATGTGAAATTAAAATAATACAATAAACATTAACTAAACTACATCAAATATAACACAGAACACCCCAAAGTACATAACTGATATTAAAAATAACAAGAAACATAACTATTCCCATAAAATATAATGAAATGAATTGGGTCACGCAGGGAATTCTGGGAATGCCCGATTATTGTTTTTTAATAATTTACAGTAAAAAGAACATGTACTCTCTTGTTAAACATAATATACATTTTTACTGTTAATTATACAGAAATCATATTTTTAACATTAAAACAAATATATATTTTTACAACATTTTACTGTAAAACTACATGTACTGTCTTTTTAAATATATATAAAAAAAATTACCATACAATTTAAGGTAACTACCCGTTAACCAATTAAAGTTTTTTTACTGTAGCATTTTTACAGTCTTTTACTGTTAAAATTACGGAAAAAAAATTCAGTGATTTTTAAGACACTGCAAAGGGTGCCGGTGGAAGAAGTTGGAGATGGTAAAATGTTTAGATTTGCTATGATTTATTTCAAGCACTTTGTTTTTTTATTTTATTTTCATTTCATTTGAAGTGTAATTTGAATTTAGAAATATGTTTGGTTAAAAAATGTTTGGTTTGAATAAATGAATTACATTTTTTTTCAAATCAAAATCGACCGGTAGAAGTGAAGCTGCATTCATCCATTGAACTGCCTTCTTATATAATACACACGGCAATTAAATCCTCTGTGAAATGTTTTATTTGTTATTTCCTGCAGCTCTTCCATTTGTAATGTCTAAATGTTTATTTACAATAATCTTGCTTTCTGACAAATGCATCAGTCCAATTCATGACTTTCATGGAGGCATAAAACAAGAAATCGTAATTCCTTTTTGTTTGCTAAAAGACAATTTTTTCCTCCATCAAAGTACATTTATTCAGTAAACTTTACACTTTTCTGATTAGAAAACAACCATGTGATAATAAATAAATAAATAAATTAATTAATTTTAAGAAAATAAATAAATAAATAATTATACATATTACCGGTACATTCACTTTAATTCTTCAGGGGTCCAGCCTTATATTTTGGCGGCCCTGATAATGTTATTCAGACATAAATATGGGAAATTAATATTACATGTACAGTGTGAAGTATGAAGACCAGAACAAGAAAATAGCCAGTGGATCGTGATCAGTGTGTGTGATGCGTTTGTGTTTTGCCCAGGATTTTTCTCTGAGAGTTGAGGGAAAGCGTTGCTGATTAGGGTGTGTAGGCTGAATCTTAAAAACCTTGAGCCATCATTTAAAGATCACACACATACTGCTGCAGCACAATGCATTCATGTCAGAGCAGAGCCGATTAAAGGGCTCACCTCAATAGAGCGAGAGACACAACAAAAAATTATTTTAGAAATGGAGAAGTGTGTGTTTGTATAAGCAGGGAATTACACCAGAGTGTGTGTGGGTTACTAGGGGTGTGTAAAAATGCACAAATGCATGTGTGTGATAAACTACATGAAATGAATGTATCTAAAGAGGTTAATAGAATATTTCTGTCTGTAAGATGTAAATAATTTATAAATAAATAAATACATTTATTTTTAAGTTTTCTTAAAGATTTTCTTAGGTAATTCAAGTATCAGGGGTAGGGTTTGGGAATTGGATAACTCTCTAGTCATTATAATTAGCTTTATGTAAAAAACAATAGAAGTCTATGGTGTGTCCACATTTAGATGTAAGGGATAATGTACACAATGTGCTTTGTTTCGGGGTACTGATCTGTCGGGGTATATTTTGCAATAATGAGCAGCTTCATTTTAAATTAGTTCAATCTAAACAAGGTTAAAGGGATAGTTCACCCAAATATTTAAATTCTCTCAATATTTACTCACCCTCATGCCATCCCAGATGTGTATGACTTTCTTTTTGCAGAACACAAATGAAGTTTTTAGAAGAATATTTCAGCTCTGTAGTTCCAAACAATGTGAATGGTGATCAGAACTTTGAGGCTCCAAAAAGCACATAAAGGCAGCATAAAAGTAATCCATAAGACTCCAGTGGTTTAATCCATGTCTTCAGAAGTGATCAATATTTAGGTCCTTTTTTATTATAAATTCTCCTCCCTGCCCAGTAGGTGGCAATATGCAAAAAGAATATGAATCACCAAAAACAAAAGAATAATAATGTGAAAGTGAATGTGGAGATTTATAGCAACACAAAAAAGAAAAAAAGAAAAAAAGACATAAATGTTGATCTGTTTCTCACCCATACCTATTATATTACTTCTGAAGACATGTATTAAACCACTGGAGTTGTATGGATAACTTTTTTGCTGCATTTATGTGCTTTTTAGAGCTTCAAAGTTTTTGTCACCATTCACTTGCATTGTATGGACCTACAGAGCTGAAATAGTCTCCTAAAAATCTTTTTGACTTGTGTTCTGCAAAAGAAAGAAAGTCATATCTAGGATGGTATTAGGGTGGGTGAAAGATGAGAGAAGTTTCATTTTTGGGTGAACTATCCCTTTAATATGAATAAAGTTAATTCAGGATAAAAAAATTAAATGCATTATCAATGATCAAAACTACAGCTGTGAGCAGTCTGACTGGTGTTTCTGTATGTAACACATTTCAAACATTTCAGATCAATCTGTGTTCTTTCATAGGGTTTTCTCTCAACTGCTAAAGGCCATCTGATGTGTCCAAACAGCTTTTAATTGATTATATTTAAACCATTGAATATACAGAATGTGAGAATTAATAGCAATAGAGTTACTATTTATAGTCATTGATATTTAAAGTTCATATTTAAAACTGTGTGAAAGGAAAATTAATAAAAAAAATAAGATTTGTTTTGATATAGAATAAATATTATATTCTGTTTATTCTATTTTATTTTTATGCATCATGACATAAAACAAAGAAATATATATAGATATATATATATAGAATGAAAACCTAAATTTTAACCTTTTTAAATTTATATTCCTTACACACTCTGGTTTGGGTTTGTGTGACAAAATTACACGCCCCTCCCGTGGATCATCGCTGCCCCGCCTCTTCAGAGGGCCGTTCTTCAGCCAGGCTCACAACTGGAGTGGGCAGAGGAGAGAGAGGAGGGGCGCAGTGACTTTTCCCGTTTGGCGGTGATGGAGTTCACCTGAACTTAATGAAGCGCCTCATCACACTGCTGCCTTTAAAACCAGAAATCGGTCTCTACCTGCTGGTGTCTTTGTAGATCCAGGAACGGAACGGAGCAGGGAGGGTCTAGCGCTAATTAGATGCGTCGCCGGACCCTTACTTCGGACCCATCACATTAATTAGATGTGACGCTGGGGATTGGAGCATGCGTTGCAGCCGATGGGCAGAATGCCAGGCCGCTATTCCCCTCCAGCACTGAAGCCCAGTGAAACCAGGCTGCTTAAGAAGAGCCTCCGCCCCACGGAATCTATGAGGGGAGTAGTGATGGGTCATTCATGAACGATTTGTTCATTTTGAACGAATCTTTTATGTGACACAGAAGAACGAGTGATTCGTTCAGTTTGTGTTGGCCACGCATGTGCATTGCGCAACCTCCGTTCGTTAATTATGTGAAAACTGCATAGGCGCTTTACAGGAAACAGAAATGATTAGTTCACCTCTTAAGTCTTTTCGTCTGAGTCGTTCGTTCTTTTGTCACGTGAGAGCCGTATACGCTAGGCATTGCTCACACAGGAAACAGATATAGGTTCACCTCTCGAGTCTTCTGGTCTGAGTCGTTCGTTTTTTTGTCACGTGACAGCCGTAGACAGAATGCACATATGTCACGTGACAAAAGAAAGAAGGACTCGGACAAGAAGACGTGAACTAATCAATTTGTCCTTGGCTGCATTATCAGTTTTTCCTTTTTGGCACTAAAAACAAAGTTTGCGTAAGTAGACGTGTTGGGGGGGATTTGGCTATTGAAAATGTAATATTTTAATTTAATTCAGCTCAAATGAACAAAATGACTTGAATAAAGATTTGTTCATTTTGCTGAACGACACTCAAAGATTCAAGTCAGTAAAATGATTCGATCTTCCCATCACTAGAGGGGAGTTTGTGTGGCCAACGGACCCCGCCCACTAGCACCTTGGTAGGGTTGCACCAGCTGTGCGTAAGGTCTCACGTAAGTTGGGTTGTAAAGTTCACACAAGGGGCTTAGTAACTACTAGTTAGTTTGTAACCAAGTCAGTGCTTAATTTGGTTGCACCACCTGTTCTTAAGGCAAGACTTAACTAGTAGGTCGTAAGCTCTCCGTAAAGTAATGCGTAGTCGCATAATATGACGTTTACCTGTATTGATCCAATAAACGGCCTTCAAATTTGTTTATGTTCAAACCTTGTTTGCTCACATAACTGTCAGCTGTAATAAATTATATCCCCATTAAAATGTGATGCATAATAAAAGTAGATTTGATAAATAGTATGTTTGCCATGCGTAAATAATATATAGGAACTGCATATAAATTAAATAAGGTGTGATAAATACAACCGGCTGGAAAAACAGACATTTATTAAATTTAATATCCTATATAGCCTATATATTTTGAATGTATTGAAACTTGACACCGGGTGACACACCCTGAAAACTGCACCTTTAGAACAGTTTCATGCTGAAGAGCCTCTTAAAAGTTTATTTTTCTCACTCTTGTAAATGTCACATCATACTGTATGTCGAAAGGATTGAAGCCTGTCATGGAAAACATGAGCTCATTTATGTCATAAATTATCAGATTGCTTTTTTGTTCCATCTGTTCCGTAAATATTTAGTTTATATGTAGGGTTACGTTCTCAGCTTAACGGTGAAACGCTCAAATATTTAGTAGTGCGTAAATTATGACTTAGTGCCACTGATATACACCGATCAGCCACAACATTAAAACCACCTGCCTAATATTGTGTAGGTACCCCCTCGTGCCAAAACTGTGCCAACCCGCATCTCCGAATAGCATTCTGAGATGATATTCTTCTCACCACAATTGTACAGAGTGGTTATTTGAGTTACCGTAGACTTTGTCGGTTCAAACCAGTCTGGCCATTCTCTGTTGACCTCTCTAAGGAATTTCTATCTGCAGAACTGCCCCTCACTGGATGTTTTTTGTTTTTGGCACCATTCGGAGTAAAGTCTAGAGACTGTTGTGTGTGAAAATCCCAGGAGATCAGCAGTTACAGAAATGCTCAGACCAGCCCATCTGGCACCAACAATCATCCATGTGATTATCTAATCCGCAAACTGTGTGGCTGCAGTGCATAAAATTATGCAGATACGGGTCAGGAGCCAGCTACCATGTATAAAAAAAAAAACAGCTTGACCACACTGAGCTGGTATGACAAGTTGGTTGCTGGTTTAAGCTGGTGTCCCAGCTTGGAACAGTTTATGACCAGTTAGAAATCAGCTATCATGTTCCAAAACACAGCTACCAGCTTAAGCTGGATTTTCCATTAGGATAATTAACCAGCACTGAAGAGATTCAGAAAGAGAGAGATCAGACTTTAAGATCTGAAATTTACAAGATAAAAGCTTCTCGATATCACCAGACTTTTATCTTGTGTAATTAATTGTGGACCAGCGACTTAAAATACAACATACCAATATCAAATGCTACTGCTGCCATCTAGTGGGTTTAAAAAAAAACGCAATTTTTGATGGCACGTGCCGTACCAGTTCTAGCTTGATTTGAAAAATATGTTATAATTTTCCTCATTCACGTTTGTGTGACTTCAGAAATGAAAATCGAAAAGACAGTAAAGACAACTGTACAGATTATGACACAAAGACGAATGTTTCATTTTCATCTGTGTCTGATTCTATTACACTAATATTACCCTAGGTGCTGGAAAATCCAGCTCAAGCTGGTAGCTGTGTTTTGGAACATGTTCCAAAAACCAGCTTGACCACCTTGAGCTGGTATGACAAGCTGGTTGCTGGTCTAAGCTGGTCTCCCAGCTTGGACCAGCTAAAGACCAGCTCATGACCAGCTAGAAACCAGCTGTTCCAAAACACAGCTACCAGCTTATGCTGAATTTTTCATGCACGTTGCCACCCGACCAGGATTTTCTGGGTTCGTCCTGGTTTTTTGGCGTCTGTCCTGGAATAATTGAATTCCATTTGAGCTTTTTACTGGCGACATGTTAACAATAACAGTGTTAACAGTTAACATATATGAACACTGTCCTCTTCTGTGTTAGCGACGTTTATCTGTTCAGTTATATATTTTAAATGGAGAACATAGGGACATCCTTTGTGTATGGGAGAGAATAAGTAAATAATGGGCCTATGTTCAACTTGTACATAAAGTGTTGAAGTTTTTGTTTGAATTAATTATATGCTGTTTTGCTGTAATTTCCATATAAAACAAGGCGTAGACAGTCATAAAAAATTTAGTTTTATTGCTTGGATGATTTGGCCAGAAGTACTTCTATAGTTCATCAAATGTGTTTACATGCGTGATCTTGTACTGATCATGTAAACGTCTTAAACTGTTTGTCTTAATCAGGGTATAAGGTTATAAATGGTTTAAGCAAAAAACGATCGGCACAAGTTGATTTTTGTCCATTACCCCAAATTTGGCATTGCATGTAAACACCTTTACAGTGTTCTTACTGGCTCATCCAATGTGTGCAAGTGCTCCTGACAGTTTACGTTTTGTCAAGTCATTTTTATTTGTATTGCGCTTTTCACAACATGCATCATTTCAAAGCAGCTTTACAGAAAATCATGAATTAACAGAAAATCGTAATATCTATAAAGTTTTCGAGTCATCATTGTGTAGTTTGATTAAATATGATTGTAAATTGTCTATAAAAATAAATGATTAAATAATAATTGTATTTAGAACCCCAGTGAGCAAGCCGAAGGCGACTGTGGCAAGGAACACAAAACTCCATAAGATGTTGGTTAATGGAGAAAAATAATCTTGGGAGAAACCAGGCTCACTCTGGGGGCCAATTCCCCTCTGGCTAACCAGCATGACTATAATGTCAATATTATTTATGTGCAGTGCAGGTCATGGTTTAAAATTAGTAAACTAAGTAAGTGTTAAGGGCCAGTGTTTATACTATATATATATATATATATTTTTTTATTTTATTTATTTATTTATTTATTTATTTTTTTTTTTTCCTTTTCTTTTTTTCAGTTTGGAATGCCCAATTCCCAATGTGCTCTAAGGCCTCGTGGTGGCATAGTAACTCACCACATTCTGGGTGGCGGAGGACGAATCTCAGTTGCCTCCACATCTGTGAACGTCAATCCACGCATTTTATCATGTGGCTTGTTGAGCACGTTACCGCGGAGACGTAGCGTGGGTGGAGGCCCACGCTATTCTCCACGGCATCCACGCACAACTCACCACATGCCCCACCAAGAGCGAGAACCACACATTATAGTGACCACGAGGAGGTTACCCCATGTGACTCTACCCTCCCTAGCAACCAGGCCAATTTGGTTGCATAGGAGACCTGGCTAGAATCATTCAGCACACCTTGGATTGGAACTCGTGACTCCAGGGGTGGTAGTCAGCGTCAATACTCTGAGCTACCCAGGCCCCTTATACAAAGATTTTGTATGAACAATAAGATTAATGTCTAATGCCTTTGAAGTTCAGCCTGGATTAACTGCAGAAGTTCACATAGATGCATTGTCCTTTGTTAGTTGGCCGATGAAGGCTTTTGTTGGAAAATAATTTAAAGTCTATGCATTCCATTTTAAGAGTGTAGTCCATCATTAGACTAAGGTGATGCAGGCAGAGATCAGTGAGGTGCATCGCAGTTCAACCAGCAGGTCATTTCGGTGAGGTCTATCATAAGTCCAAGGTTCAGGCAATGGCATATGAAGTATCCCATGTCTTATGGTTGGAGTTGGCATCAGATCATCCCCTGAAGTCCATCGTAATAGACTGAAGTGACGTCTGGCTGGCACCAGCTGCATTTAGTCATTATCACTCAGAAACACATAGCAGTGGAGTCCGACATCAAGCAGGAACGGAGCTGGATCTGGCCAGCTCTGGTAACCTCAGGATATGAATCCCAAGGTTGAGACAGGGAAACAAATGGAATAATATTAGTGTAGATGCCATTAAATTATAAAGCGTTACAGAGCATGATAAATGTTTCTGGTTCTGGCAGACCTAACTAAAGCAGCCTAATTGTGAGTTGATGGATAAATGTGTATGCCTGGCTAAATAGATGAGTCTTTAGTCTAGACTTAAACTGAGTGAGTGTGTCTGCAACCCGAACAGTGTTCGGGAGACTATTCCATAGTTTAGGAGCCAAATAGGAAAATTATCTACCTCCTTTTGTGGATTTTGATATTCTAGGAACTAGTAACAGGCCAGAATTTTGCATAATGAACGTGATGGAATATAGCATGGTAGAAGGTCACTTAAGTACTGCGGAGCTAGACCATTCAAAGCTTTGTACGTAGTTAACAAGATTTTAAAATTGATACGAAATTTAACAGGTAGCCAATGTAATGATGATAAAATGGGGCTAATATGATCACATTTCTTGGTTCTAGTCAGCACTCTGGCAGCTGCATTTTGAACCAATTGAAGTTTATTTATTGAACTTGCAGGACATCCTCCCAGTAATGCATTACAATAATCTAGTCTTGAGGTCATTAACGCATGAATTAGTTTTTCGGCATCAGCAAACGAGAGCATGTGTTGTAACTTGGCAATATTTCTGAGGTGGAAGAATGCAAAAAACTGGTAATTTGATTTTCAAAGGACAGTTTGGTATCAAATAACTCCTAAGTTCTTCAGTGTAGAAGACGATGTAACAGTACATCCATCGAGAGTCAAATTATATTTCAGCTGCTTATTTTTTTAGATTTTTGGTCCAATAATTAGTACCTCTGTTTTGACGGAATTGATTAGAAGGACATTTCTGGCCATCCGATCTTTGATTTCATTTATATACACTGCTAATCTGGAGAATTGTGAAAGTTTGTCAGATTTAGAAGAAATATAAAGTTGGGTATCATCGGCATAACAGTGGAAACTTATTCCACGATTCCTGATAATATCTCCCATGGAAAGCATATATAAGGAGAAAAGCAGAGGCCCTAAAACTGATCCCTGTGGCACTCCATACTTAACTTTTGTTTGATTTGACAATTTCTCAGTTACACAAAGTAGTAGCAGTCTGCTAAATAGGACCTAAACCATGCTAATGCAAGTTCACAAATTCCAACATAATTCTCTAGCCTATTCAAGAGAATGTCATGATCTATGATGTCGAATGCCGCACTAAAATCAAAAGCAATTGCCTGATGATTTAAAATCTGAAATTTTTCATTTTTCTTTTTTTTTTTTTTTATGGCCGATGCACCCACTGAAGAGCCCCGTAACAGATGAATAGCATTAAATGATTAACAGAAACTGTTCAGACTTTTTCATTCAAAATTAAAAATCAAATAACTTGCACAGTGAGAAGGTTGGGTGGGGGGGAAATCGTTATAAAAATCCACAAACAGATGTCAATGGTAAATGAATGCAGCAGAATTATTACCTTAAAAGAGTTGTACGCCATGAACCAAACCAACCAGCTCTGAAGTGAATCACAACATTACAAACTTCGATTTGAAGCAAAAAAGTATTTGAAAATTAGATAAAAATCCAAAGGTACAATGAGGGAATGAACTGCAATTCCATAAAGCACTGAGAATGATGTAATCATAAAAACATTGTAAAAATACATAAAAAAAATTTTCATTATAAGTACCAATATATTTTAATTATATTGCAAAATATTCAGATATATACTTAGTATATAAGCAGTTTGAGAGTGTAGGTCTCAAGTTCTTGGTGTGTTTTGTTTCTCTCTCTCCGAGCACTACTGGATTCAGATCATCTCCTGGACCAGATGCTGTTTACACTCTAATCTACAGCCAAAACACACATGCACATCCACTTTAGAGACCATCAGACATGACATGAGACCCTGATCATATCACTGCTGCCATTCTAATGACAATTAAAGGCCATTAAATTAACATGAAACTGTGTTCAAAACCCATGTTTCTGGATTGGATTTCTTGAATTGACGATGTCAATATGCTCTTCTCAGAGATAATCCATTAACCAAGATTATAATGATAATTTCTGGAGTTGTAGTAAATATTTTTCAAGATTTGCTAAATCAAATACCTATATGTGGCTGATTCTTCAATTTCAGGCTCTTTTAGCTCTGTGGATTTCTAGAAGGTAAAAAAAAAAAAAAGTTTTCACACTCTCTAGTTCATTTAATTTGCCAAAATTACATCTTGATTGAAAATGATGGCCAATAAAAATCTTCTGCTCACAAGTGATATTTCCCTTGTTTTGTCTCATTTCATCTCAAACATGCTCCTTACTGACACTTTTGTCCACTTGGTTACAAGTACACTAACTTAAAAAAAAATTTAGGAGCAAAATTGTTTGGTGTGGTGGAAATGACAGCAAAACTGTGGGACAGTTTTAAATAATAATAATAAAAATTATAGAATCACACAAATATTGAAATGCTTTGTTTATTTCACTCTTTGTCTTTGTCACTCTTAGACTGTCAGGGCCTTGAAATTTAATGTGTTAATTTCTGCATTTAATAGTTTGTTTAACTTTTTAAAAACTGAAAAATGCCAGAAGATTTTGCCCAACTTTTAATTACTGATTCTATGGCATGTAGACATATACTTGTATCAAAGATTTATACCTGTAAAAATGTGTCTTAACTCTATCCACAAAAAAAAAAAAAAATTACATTTTAACATGTACATATTTAAATAAATGAAGACTAACCAATTTCTTGCAAGTTTGAGTCAAAGTATAAAGAAAATATATTTATTATTATTCTTTAATGTTTGTTTTAATGTACCATGATTAATCGCGATTATTCACAGAACACCGTGTGATTAATTAGTTAAAAATTTTAATCAAATCACAGCCCTATATCAAACATGTAATAATTTGTATTACTATTTTTATAATGAATTTTCATGGTTTAATATTGAAAGTCTGGGACAAGGCTAAAATCGTCAAATCTATAAATAAAAGGCATTTTAAAAGTAGCAAAAAATAAATGATAAAGGCCTGGTAAAAAGTTTCCAATTCAGTTTTAATGAGACTTTCATATAACAAAAAGAAAAAAAGTTTAAATCTGTTCGTTTCAATAAATCAAACTCTGGTACATGAAATTGCCCATGAAGTTAAAGAAACATCCATATATTCATTTATACAGTAGAACATACTAACCGTCTTCTAAGTTCTTCTTACATTTCAGCAGCAGATGGTCTTGGAGTTCCTAAAATCATAAATATTGCAAATTCCTTAAACCACAATGTATTCATTCATAGCTCCCATATATCAGCTTTTAAATAACTGGCCCGTTCCAGTGACTGTAAAAACTCAGAAAAGCCTCCTATGAGAATAGAATTAGAGAGCAGCAGAGTTGGACTGTACCTGGGTCTGGTTTTGGACTCTAATTTAAGCGATGCTGGTTTCTCTGGAGATGGTCCAGGCTGCTGCATCCATTGAAGAACATCAACTGACAACTAACAGCAGAGATAGACGTCCATCAATAAAAAATATATGAACCCTTCTGTGCAGTCTGGAATCAAGTAACACAGTATTACTTAGCAGCTCATACTGACCCGACTTGTTAAATCACAGTTCAGCAATCACAATTTGCATTTTTTTGCACTAATTTTCTATAAATTTTCAATTTTTAGAATATATGTATGTACAGTGTGTTCAGCAATTGTTGAAAAAAATGAATCTTGAATCATCACAATTAACTCAATTAGTAACAACAAATGCATATCCTCTTCAAATCTAAATAGTATTGTTGACATTGTTATAAAAAAAAAAAAAAAGATATTTGTTATTGTACTACCACACACAGTCAGTCTGTTGTGCTTTTATCCTGACTTTCCACCTAAAGTCAAATACACAACTGTCACCGATCACAGAACAGTCTGATCTCTCTATTCTCTCTCTCTCTCTCTCTGATATTGAGTGAGAGCAGATAAACTTACAAGTTTATATTTTTAACTCCACATTAGAGCCCATCAGCCAAAAATATGAACATATACATTACAAACCAGCACAATGCTTCAAAGTGAACACAATTCGTAATCATAATAAATGCATTCAGTGATTACAATCACAGATCAACTGTAACTTTCATTTTCTTAATGCCACTGAAGTTCAAGAGGACATATTCCGTTTATTAATACTACTACAAAACATCCCAACTAAATCATGTTACTCCATGAAGAGCAATACACTGCTGGACATAATGACGTCATCATGTGTAATATGATAATACTGTGGTGGTGTCACTTTATCTCCATGTAGAACAGTGACATTATCCTCTTCATCCAGTCCATATGACACTTATCTGTTCTTGCTTTCACTTCCGCCCATGACTACTGATATAAATTTAAAAACAAAACAATAAAATAACAGAACTAGATTCGCCCTGATTCTGTTCAGGGTCACTGTGTTCTGTTCAGAACTTCTTAAACTACTTCAAAGAGTTCTCATCAAAAAATCCTCCACAAGCTGCAATGACAGCTTTGCAGATCCTTGGCATTCAATCTGTCAGTTTGTCCAGATACTCAGGTAACATTTCACCCCACACTTACTGTAGCACTTGCCATAGATGTGGCTGTCTTGTCGGGCACTTCTCACACACACTTTACAGTCTAGCTGATCCCACAAATGCTCAATGGGGTTAAGATCCATAACACTCTTTTCCAATTACCTGTTGTCCAATGTTTCTTTGCCCACTCTAACATTTTTTGTTTTTCTGTTTCAAAAGTGGCTTTTTCTTTGCAATTCTTCCCATAAGGCCTGCACCCGAGTCTTCTCTTTACTGTTGTACATGAAACTGGTGTTGAGCGGGAAGAATTCAATGAAGGACATGTGAGGCGTCTATTTCTCAAACTAGAGACTGATGTACTTATCTTCTTGTTTAGTTGTACATCTGGCCTTCCACATCTCTTTCTGTCCTTGTTAGAGCCAGTTGTCCTTTGTCTTTGAAGACTGTAGTGTACCCCTTTGTTTGAAATCTTCAGTTTTTTTGGCAATTTCAAGCACTGTATAACCTTCATTCCTCAAAACAATGATTGACTGATGAGTATCTAGAGAAAGCGGTTTCTTTTTTTTTTTGCCATTTTTGACCTAATATTGACCTGAAGACATGCCAGTCTATTGCATACTGTGGCAACTCAAAAACAAACACAAAGACAATGTTAAGCTTCATCTAATGAACCAAATAGCTTTCAGCTGTGTTTGATATAATGGCAAGTGATTTTCTAGTACCAAATTAACAATTTAGCATGATTACTCAAGGAAATGTGGCCTGTCTAGATTTGATCAAAAATTACTTTTTTCAAATAGTGATGGTGCTGTTTCTTACATCAGTAATGTCCTGACTATACTTTGTGATCAGCTGAATGCCACTTTGGTGAAGTACCAATTTCCTTCCGAAACAGCAAAATCTGTACATTATTCCAAACTTTTGGCCACCAGTATATATCTTTATTTTCTTTCTTATTCACCTTTCACACCAAAACTACGTCTGTTTGTATTATTTAATACTCCGCAATAAAATAAAAATTGTGTTCAATGAAAACTAAGATGTAATATTAATTGTTTCACATCCCACATCACATGATATTAAGCAGGCTTTTGTATACTTTAGCAAGCATAACTATGACCATATGTCTCTGCTTTTACTGTTTACTGATTTTATTCTTCACATCTGGATTGACAAAATTCAAACCAAACTGTTGAGCGTTCCTAGATAATATAATCCAAAAATATAACAAATATATTCACATCGGATGATGACGTCACACGTCTGTGAGTTCCTGCATGAGAAAGTCACTTCTACATGGTACAGATAAGCATCCATCAAAATAAATGTCCCCAGTTGTCAAAGTGCACCAGACATACAACTACAATTTTTATACTGTGGCATTGAAATATTTCTGGTGAATTGAATTGTATTTACTGCATTTCGATGGTAGCACATTCTTGGTATACAGTCTGATATCAAACTGATGGCATCAATACTGATTACAAAAGAAATATCCAATTATTTCAGGGAAGAAAAATCATAATATCAAAATATCTTTGAGATATATTTATAAACAGGCAGGGTAGAGCCTGAGCAAAGCATTAATTGCTTTATTTTATTTTTGTTTAATTCCCTGTGTATACACCGATCAGCCACAACATTAAAACCACCTGCATAATACTGTGTACGTGCCCCTCGTGGCACCAAAACAGCACCATCAAAGCATTAATTACAAACAATATTACTTAAAGCAATATAAACTGAATTTTAGACCACTACAGCTAATTTGTGGTATTTGAGTGCACCTAATATGATTGGATTCACCTGACAGAAATCACCTAAAGCATTTGAAACTATAAAAATACATTTTAAATCATAAAACACTTTCTCTTTATGCTTAAACTGATTTGGAAAAAAAGTGAAGAGAAATGATAAAACAGAAAAAAAACATTTTACTCTGCCCAAATTTAATTGACACAAACAATCTGTCACAATGTTGTCATTCATATATACTGTATACCAGCCACAACATTAAAACCACCTGCCTAATATTGTGTAGGTCCCCCTCGTGCCGCCAAAACAGCGCCAGCCCTATTCTTCTCACCACAATTGTACAGAGCAATTATCCGAGTTACCGTAGACTTTGTCAATTCGACCCAGTGTGGCCATTCTCTGTTGACCTCTCAAATCAACAGTGCGTTTCCATCCATAGAACTGCCACTTACTGGTTGTTTTTTGTTTTTGGCACCATTCGGAGTAAATTCTAGAGACTGTTGTGTGTGAAAATCCCAGGAGATCAGCAGTTACAGAAATACTCAAACCAGCCCATCTGGCACCAACAATCATCCATGCGATTATCTAATCAGCTAATCATGTGGCAGCAGTGCATAAAATCATGCAGATACGGGTCAGGAGCTTTAGTTAATGTTCACATCAACCATCAGAATTGGGAAAAAATGTGATCACAGTGATCTGGACCATGGCATGATTGTTGGTGCCAGACAACAGTCTCTAGAATTTACTCTGAATGGTGCCAAAAACAAAAAACATCCAGTAAGTGCAGTTCTGTGGATGGAAATGCCTTGATGAGAGAGATCAACCGAGAATGGCCAGATTGGTTCGAATTGACAAATTCTATGGCGACTCAGATAACCGCTCTGTACAACTGTGGTGATAAGAATAGCATCTCAGAATGCTATTCTGAGATGCGGGATGGTGCTGTTTTGGTGCCACGAGGGGGACGTACACAGTATTAGGCAGGTGGTTTTAATGTTGTGGCTGATCGGTGTATACACAGGGAATTAAACAAAAATAAAATAAAGCAAATTAAGTGTTTTATCTCAGTATGGTTCATATTCATGCACTGAGCTCCTTTAAATGTACTTTTTACATGGAATGGTAACTGTTGTTATGACAAGCCAGGTTGGAGTCAGTTCCATTTTCATTGTCAAATGGAAAGATCGCAATATAAAGAGACTCCAACTGAGCTGTAACTGACCGAATTCTAACAACAGACTAAAACTAAATTCAACATAACACTAAAATAAATAAAAATCCAAAGGAAATACTTTCAAATCTAACTAAGATCTAGCATCATGAAATACATGATTTTACAGACTTTGGCCAGTCCAGATGAACCATTTGAAAGAGTTAGGGCATGTTGCATGCACCAAAAAAAAAAGACAGGTTTGCTGTAAAAAGAAGTCTGATGGTCCAAATTAATGCTTCTCAGTGCACAACAACCCCAATAATAGAAAAGGAACATCAAAAATTAAGCAGACTTATGCTGGAATCAGTAGCACATCTCAGAAACTATGTTTTCAGCAGATATATTTAGGTTATGCACTTCACAAAGTCCAATAATTTGCTTCAAACAGAGCTGTTGAACAACTCCAAGCAATGTACACAATTTTAAAATTAAGAGCACTGGTGTTATGAGAGGAATGTTGAATTCATTGAATAGAAATCATAATAACTTTTAAATAACAGAGCACTATGAAGAACCTTTTTGAGGCAGTAGATGTCAAAGTGAATTCAAATCCACGGCATGTCAAACTCTTCCTGTGTGGAGATCATTTTTAAAATGTTCTCTCTGTGTGTCTCAGGCATTGAGAGCTCTCCATCGGTCACTGTTGATGCTGTTTCCTGCGCCGTATGGTCCAGACACCACATCATCCAGATACGCTCCAGAACCGTCGATCTGCGTGCTGGAGTACGAGCCTTGATTGAGCTCCTTCCTGCCCAGACCGGAGGATGAGGTGTTGGGCAGGTGAACGTCAGAGTCATCTGGTTCATCAATCTGCGACTTGTAGGAGAAGAGGATCTTTGGCTCAGAACTGAGGAGAAACAAGGAATATGTGGGGGGAAAAAAGCTTAAATTGTTACAGAAAGAAAACACTAGAAAAAAACTTGAAAAGCCTTTATAATAATAACTTCTTAACATACACTACCTCAATAGTTTGGATGCACTTGACTCAATTTATGTTTCTAATCAGAGCTGGGTAGATTACTTCTGAAATGTAATCCAGTACTAATTACAATTAGAAGCAGACCGATATATCGCTTTTAACGATTAATCAGTGCCGATGGTTGCTTTTTGGAACTATCTGTTATTGGCAAAAATCTATGCCGACAGTTGCTGATTGTTTTTATTTAATATATATTTTTATTCCTCCATGTTCCAATGTGGCCGCAGATGGAGAAGTCTACCGTTAAAGTGGCTTGGTTCTACAGCATAACAGCGGCTTCTAGAGGTGAAATAAAAATAATTGTTGTCTAGACAATGTTCATCCATATTTTTATTCTCACTTCAATGCATTTTTTGTTATTTTTAATCAAGTGTTCTAAATCGAAGCAAAAGGCATGAGAAGAAAAGTAATTTTTCAACTATTTTAAAAACCATCGGATGATTTATCAGTTATATTTTACCACCTTAGTTATCGGTCGAACTCTATTGCAAATTACACAACTTGAAATGTAATCAATAAAGTAATGTTATTTGTTTATTTATTTTTTTATCACTGTTTCTCCCAATTTGGAATGCCCAATTCCCACTACTTAGTAGATCCTCATGGTGGCACGGTTACTCACCTCAATCCGGGTGGTGGAGGACAAGTCTCAGTTACCGTCAATCAGCACGTCTTATCACGTGATTCGTTGTGCATGACACCGCGGAGACTCCGCATGTGGAGGCTCATGCTACTCTCCGTGATCCACGCACAACTTACCACACGCCCCACTGAGAGTAAGAACCACTAATTGCGAGCACGAGGAGGTTACCCCATGTGACTCTACCCTCCCTAGCAACTGGGCCAATTTGGTTGCTTAGGAGACCTGGCTGGAGTCACTCAGCACACCCTGGATTCAAACTTGCGACTCCAGAGGTGGCAGTCAGCGTCGATACTCACTGAGCTACCCAGGCCCCCAATAACGTAATGTTTTACAGTAGTTTTAAAGTAGTTTTACTAACTACTAATTACATATTCTACAGTGTAATTAGATTACTGTACTAGTTATTCTTTCTGAAAAGTACTTGCATTACTTATTACTAATTACTTTCTAAAACCCCGATCAACCTCAACCAGATGAAAAATACAAGGATAGACATGAAACTGTTCTTTTAATTCTTTCAAATAAATCTTATAAAATCAAATAAATTATTCATGAACTGACCAAAGAATTTCAGGGGGCTGCATTAAATTAGAAAACATGCATTTTAACATTAGACTTTAAATTTCAATTTTAAATTCACTATTGTTTTATATAGAATTGTTCTAGAGTCTATACAGTATTTACCACAATTACATCAGAAGTACTGTAATTAAATTACTGAAAAATAAAGAGTAATCCATACTTTACTTTTTTCAATGAAAAAGTAATTTAATTACTGTACTTAATTACTTAGAAATGCATTACACCCAATACTGCTCACTGTATTTTTGATTATATTGAAATCTAATCATTAATTTTAAATGTATTAATTACCAATTAACATTCGTAAAATGGGGTTGTATGGGCGAACATGTTTGTAATATCCTGTCCTGCAACAAGAGGACAAACAGAATGAACTGACACTGAGGACGTCTGAATCACAGATGCATCTACATACCCAAAGAATCCTTTGAGGAACGTCACATAGATCAGAGGAGCAAAGACTGAGAAGTACAGGAATGTGGTCACGTCCACACAGCTGAAAACACAGAATAACACATACACAAGAGTCATAATCAAAAAAGTATATAAGTAATATGTCAGAGCACAATTCATAACCCATTGCAAGTATGCGTTACATTCTCAACATTGCCATAGGGGGTGCTATAGCAAAATTAGTGTGAAATGTCCACTTCTACGGTGAGTTTTCTTGTTTAGCTCAACTACTGTCATGGCGGAGCAACAGTTTGAAAAGAATATTGCTGAGCAAGAAAGTTATGGTCAATATTTTAATAGCAAATACCTGAATAATAGCACATCCAGTTCAATGGTACAAACTTTTGAAGGTAATTCTATCGCCCCCTTGAGGTTTGTTACTGGCACAGTAACAAAAGAAGGCACGTTAAGCAAGCTCAACCAGACCATGCGTTGGCTAAGCGCCATCTGCATAAGAATACTTGAAAAAAGCATGTTTCTTGTGAAGAAAACTGATATGCATTTAGCCGATGTTGATATCTGAAAAAGCAGAGCATAAGGGCATAATATTGCATAAATATAATGCATAATCCACAGCTAGGTATGCATTAAATGATATATACCCAACGCAAAGTGAATTCAAATAGTTTAAAGCACACCTAGCCATGGATTATCCTGCTTATACCATGGTCACTTGCCAGCATTGATTAGTTACAGCCATCATTTATTTTTACAGTGCAAATTTGGATTGGATTAATAACAATATCAGTTAAACTTATCTTCAGGTTGTTAGATCTAGAGTTCTGCCCATTCTACATCAGACACAGAGATAAAATATTGTGATAATAATCGTTTTTAACCAAACTCTCTTTAAAAATTGTGAATTTAAATACTCAATCCAGAAATACAGTAATAATAGACACATAATGTTCCTATTCCTTGTCATTTTCATATAAATGAGGAAAAACCAGGTTTGCTGACGTTGCTGAGCTGTAAAATTAGCACTTACTGTTCATGATGAAGAGAAAATCATCCAAAACACTCTAAACCTGCAGACTTTGACCTCTGAGACATCCATATGGTATACATTAATGCTGCTGATTGACTGAATTAAGAATAAAATCACAATGTGGCCTTGCACGATTACAAAACAGCAAAAGGCTGTGTGTTATGAAACAGTCTCCATCCGTTCAGAGCTTCAGTCAGTGATGTGCGATTGTGGGGCGCCCTCTAGCTGTTAGCTCTAGCATCACATGTTGAATAGTGAAACAATTTTAGATTATGTTTTTCATATTACAATATAAATTGTCTTGCCTTCTCTTGCCGGACAACGAAAGATGCATTTGATGGGTCCTGGATACCTTCTCTACCCCTTTGTGCAACACAGCTGGATGTCAAACCATCCTTTCCTTACAAGTGCTTTGGGTGAGTAATATGGGGCTGATGAACACTGCTGGCCTTTCTGTGATTCCTGTAGCTTCATAGTTGATTTTGAGACAGTACTACATGACTTGATGTTGTTTTATGATGTGACAGTTAATTCCAGCTCTGAGACTATACTCACGTCCGGAGTTTGTTTGAACAGAGGCAGAAGTCATTTCGGAGGACAGCAGAGTAGGCGCATTAATATGGAACGGTGATTAAAACTGACTAGAACTACCTGTGCATTAAACAGTTTTAACGCACATATTCCAACCAATCAGAATCGAGTTTTCGAACAGACCATGGTATAAATATATTTATATAATAATATTTTATAATAACAATATATAATATAATTTTATAATGAATGTAAACTTTTTTTTTTGTTTCATTTCCAATCATTAAACTGTGTTTTATATACTTTAGGGCTTTCAATCGATTTACATTTTTAAATCAAATTAATGATATTCTGATTAATTAATTGCAAATATCCCTATTTGCTGAGAAAGGCCCCCAAATAAAGGTAATTCAATAATATTATTGTTGTATTTGTTATACATTATAATTTAAATTATTTTATAATATACTGAATCAATACATAACAATCAAAATAATTATAAACACAATATACAGTCTACAATAAATATAATAATTCAGATAATTCAAAGACGTTACATTATTGTGGCAGATAATTGATAAGACAATACAAAAAGTTACTTTAAAAGACAATACAGGTCCTATTGTTCTTTTACATATTGTTGAACATATGCCTACCATTGGCCTACAGTCCACTGCAATCTATTTTGCAATTGAGTTCATCAATCTGTCCGAGGTAGACTTAAGAACTGTTCTAACATGATGCATTCTTGCATCTTTGTGTTATTTTTCTTGGTCTGCATACATATACATTAAACTATAGTACTTATAATTAAAACACAATTTAATGATTGCTTTCATGATTTAATGATATTAACTCAAAGGTCAAAATATTTGAAAACAGACCATGTGCATTCTCCTTTGACAATGCTGGCGCTATATTTTAGAACAGACATTGACACTTATATTGTGATGCGGTAATTTCAAAAAGACAAAATGTGTATGGACAAAATAACTTTTTTTCTCGTACATCACAAAAATATTACTATATTATTGTCGGGGCACAAAATGAACACCTGCCAAGTACCAAATGCAAATGTACCTATATTAACAACTGCAACATTTCATGATACAGTACCTTTGCTAATATAGTGACATTAAAAGAATACATTTGTTGAGCCTCATCAGATTAGTAATGCAAACCATTTCCTGGCCAATTGCAATAGCACCTGCTGAGCAAGTGCCATTAAGATGAAATCAGATGCTAACAGATAGCTCTCTACACTACAGGTTTACTCTAAATAGCTTTAAAGTGTCATGAAACCCCCCTAGTTGAGCACCAATCAGACTGAAAAAAAGTCTCATGGGTATGAACAAATGTAAAAATGTGGGTGTTATGGGGGAGGGAAGGGGAAAGGATGGGAGGGGAGGGGGTCAAGAGCTACTTTCAAAACACATATACAGCAAAGGCTGAACATCACATTATGAGTTGAGAGGAAAACAAAAAAAATGTTGGGGCACTTTGCTGTATGTTAGTCATGGGACAAAAGAGTGCAGTAAGGCACATACACTGAAAGTAAATGGGTCCAATACACAAAACATTAACAACACACTGTTTTTCAAAAGTATAGCCACAATAATTAAGCATAAAGTGTGTTAATGTAACTTCCCTCATACATAGTTGCTTCAGGTCTGTAGCCAAGAAACGCTTGCACCGTTCAGGTTATGGACTGCGGTCCGTCCTGATGAGTGCTTTCGATCTCATCTATTGTTTAGTGTTAATGTCCGCTCTCAAACCTGTTCAGCGAGTGCTGTTTTTGTCATACATGTGTACTAACTGAGTTTACGCATATACCTAATTTTTGTGACGTAGCTTCAACTTTTGTTTTTAAACCGGAAGAACGAAATGGCTCAAAGAAACGAAAAAATAACCACTTTCCCCTTGTTAATAAACATAATGAGTGCTATCAATGATGTGCAACCTGTACATATCTTTTAACATCTCAAAAAATGTGTTTGTGGTTTCATGACCCTTTAACTACCTGGTTAAAAATAATTAAAGAAAATATTAGTTCTTACCACAGGCCTTCAATTATGTCAGCACACAGCAGAGCACTGCCCAAACCCTGAACCAGATTCAACACAGACAGGATCGCAGCGTACACATAAAAACTCCTCTTGGCTGTGGGAGAAAAAGAAAGAAAACTTCATCGGATTCATCTAAGAATTAATAATTAAAGATGACAAACACAGATCACAAACTCAAACAGGCAGTGTGATGCGTTTACTCACATGGTAATGAGATTCTCTCTCTGATTGGAGTTTTGGGTAGAATGACTATCAGGAAATACACCTACGAACACATAAAATAAGCTCAAAACTTAAAGGCATACCGATATATTGGTTTAACCGATTAATCGGTGCCGATAGTTGCTTTTTGAAACTATCGGTTATTGTCAAAAATGTATGCAGATAGTTGCTTTTTTTTTCTACAGTATAACAGCGGCCTCTAGAGGTGAAATAAAAACAGTCAATGATACCTTGTGGGTATTTGTAATATCTGTCTCCAACTTCATATTTTGTGAATAATAATAATAATAATAATAATAATAAAAAACTTAATCTGGTAAAATACATATATACAGAACACCTCATCTAGTGAATTACTCTATATATGCTATTCAAAAGCTTAATTTGATAAATACCCTTTTTTGAGTATTGTAAAGGAGTCAAGTCTCCATCATTTAAAAATAAGAATCACTGGTCATTTGGGCTTATTTGTAGTTAAAAGTTGCACTTTTTGCACCAAATCTTCATTTTTTTCTGGCTATTATTTTTAATTATTTTTTCTTCTTCTTTTTATTATTGCGGTTAAAAATGATGCTGCATCTGCAATTGTCTTCTTTTTGGACTCTTGTAGCCTCTGTGCCTGTGTCTGACACAGTAAGGAAAGACTAAGAAATATTTGTAGAATTCTATAAATACATTTTAAAAATACAATCGGCCGATTAATCGGTTATCAGCCTTTTCCACCACCTTATCGGTCTCTGCAAAATTCACTATCGGTCGACCCCTAAAACAAACTAGACTGTTCAACTATGAGCAGTAGTAATAGTGATGCTTGCCTTAGCTTAGCTAATAAATAAATATGTCTAAAGAAAGAGATGATTAATTATGTACCAGGAAAAAGAAGCAGGAACTGGCCAACCAGAAGTGCCGCCCACCATGTCCGTAGATGTTGAAGTCTTTGGCCGAGAGGTGTTTATCTGGGTAACGAATCTCCAGAGTTCCCTGAGAGAGCAAAATATGTCTTATAAAAGATTTCTTCAGATCATGGATGATTATATTATCTCATATAAAACAGCACATACCTGTGTGATGGAGTACGCTAGAGACAGAACTGCAGTGATGGCCAACACTCGCTTGATACTGGACTTACTCTCCAGATGACCTGAACAAACATCATCACAAAACACGTTACTCAAGGGTTCATTGCACTTTTTGATCAATTCATTTCCATAATATTTCCATGATTTTTTCATGATTTTTTTTACAATCATTCAGATTACTGGACACTTAAAAATCATCCTTAAAGAGATTGCACTCACAAATAGGGCTGGACATTGATAAAGATTTCCAGACTTAGGACCTTCTAACATGGTAGTTTTCGAAAATGTACATTTTATTTTATCTTTTGTTTGTCATTATTTTGGTCAAATTTTAAAAATGTACAAATTCCATGTATTCCATCAATCAATATGATGTCTTGAAGTTGCATACATCTTATTGCATGTATCTACATTTTAGGGGTGTAAATATTTGCACTGACAGCGATTCAATTCGATTATGATTCTTTGCATTGTGACATCTGAAGTTTAGTCACGATTCGATTCGTTTTGAATTTTAATTCTTTTAAAAAATATACAGAAAAAAGATACAATGTTTTTACTGAACGTTCTTAATTAATATATATAAACGTGTTGTTATAAAAAAAAAAAACCTATGAAGATGAGTATAAAACAGTAATAAACATCTAAAAAGAACGTACCGAAAGCCAATCCCAGTATGATGACACTGAGCTCAATAGCCAATAAAAAGAACCTTGAGATTTCCCAAAGCACCTGTAAACACAAACCTAAATATTAGTAATGGTACTTTTATTATGCTTTTATGCACTTTTTGTCCTGGTCACTGTACAGTTTCATTGTATGGAAAAGAGCGGAGTGAATATTCTGCTAAACATCTCTTTTTGTGTTCAACAAAAGAAAGTTATTTGGGTTTGGAGCAACATGAAAGTGAATAAATTATTACAGGATTTCCATTTTTGGAGGAGAAAAAAACCAAAACAGAACTCAATAGGAAGTCACAATTTGGATAAGTCAGTACATGTATGTTTACGTGTGTATTTTTTACCTTATCTATAAGTGTAGCAGCACTGGATGTGCTGACAGTCATGGACACTATAGCGCGAGTGATGCCGACAGCCGCCACTACAAACACCTGAACAACACAAAAGAGAGAGTCTACTATAACAGTCTGATGAGTAAACCTAAAAGTATAACTCTTAAAAACACAACACACATGTGTCGTTCAAATATCAGTTACACTTTCAGATTTAAGTGACAGCTATTAAAGCGCAGTTCTCTCTCAGAGGGGAAACCCCATGAAATCCAAACATTCCAGTTTCAGTTCAGCAGCCGTGGAAAGTTCTGGTGCTTACCAGTATATAGAATGCTACGAATATAGGGCTGGAGGTGAGACGGATCTTCGCACGAGCAGAAGGAAGCTTCCACATAAGGAATATTAGGAAAGCCACATTTGGGATGAGCAGCATCAGATCCCAGAAACGAACCCTGAGAGAGAGCCAGATACAAACAGAAGCAGATCAGGACTGCAGGAGTACTGCATCTTTACTCCAGTGAGGGTGTGTCAACATGCTGTTTATTAACCATGTTCAACAGAAACAGCATGGAAAGAAACTGTTTATTACTGTAATACCTGCAAACACACACACAACACACTTATCTGAAACAGGAATTTCAGCTTTCATCTGTGATGGAAAGTACCTATTTATCCACATATATAACCTCCTGGGACCCAGCAAGCTGTTGTTTTGTAGACAACATTATAGTGTATAAGAAACACATGACTTTCAATTAGTTTCATAGGAATATCTGATTTTTAATTTATTGCATTTTTTACCTTATTAATAATTATTTTTGATTTATTCTTACATTTATTAATAATAACAGATTTCATAGGAACATGTAATTTTTCATAGGAATATTGTATTTTTTAACCTATGTACCTGAAGTATCTCCCCAACAGGTGAAAACTACTAATGTGTCCTACAGAAGACATTGAAGAATCATTCTCGTAAAAGAAAATCAAACTCTGCTTTGAAAACTCCCTATGTTTCCCCAGAGATGCTTATTTACGATGTAAATCTATCAAATAAAAATTCAAGATTACAAACTAATACTCATATTGTTTCTCTTTACATACAATTTGCTGATTTGTTATGTCAGACATTTTTTAAAAACAAAGAGAGGAAGTTGTTATGGCCACACTCCCAAACATTTGATTATCTCTGAAAAGCCCAGGATGTCCTCTTTAAAACATAACAGAATTTAGAACTGTGCCCTGGTGCATCATGCATGTATCTTCTCAGAGAAATTCACCATAAACAAATATGCCATCAACAACGGATGAAACTGAATTCCAGGGTCCAATGAGCATAAGAAGTAACCGTATTATATACAGAGGACAATCCCATTCAGAAACGAAAGCAGAAATGAAAGCTCATGTTTTTAAATAACCTACACCACTAAAGTCACATTTCATGGTCCTCACAAGTTTGACACAAGAGTGCACTGTTAGATCTTCAATATGATCATCTGTATCTAAGGAAAAACTGTTCAGTATATGTGATTCCAATCAGTATTCAGGAATTCAAACATGGCAAAGAGCCCAGACAAAAACTACTTTCCCAGTTTCCCATAACTCAGTTTCAAGCATACTTGTGCAATGCTGAAACATCATTAAACCATAATAGAAAGAGGTTATGCATATATAATAAAATAAACAATTATACAGTTAAAGTGAAAATGGCAACAACCACAGTCGGTTCCTCAGCAAATTTGCTGTAACTTGGTTTTACATACACCTCTTTGAATTTTCACTAACATATCCTAAATACACCCTATCTGTAAAGAATTTTGGACATAAAGGCAACTTTGCCTACAGGCATAATGAACATTTATTACAGTGAAAATGACCATACCTAGAGTCCCCAATGTCCTCGTACAGGATCTGCAGACATTTGTGTGGTTTAGTGATGTTGGTTTCATGATCTGGAATAATTTCAGATCTGTTGTCCGCAGTGGGAAATACACTGGTATTGCCATAATGAGAAAACCGTGCCACCTCTGTCACCGTCACCAACATGCTGGACTAAACCTCTGCAAGAGATAAACCACTGCAATTTACAATCACGTGCATGCCTTATATTTACATAAGCACATATTTCTTGAGGTAAATTGTAAATGTATGCAAATAGTCACAGAACTTTATCTAATTAGACAAGAATCATGCAATATATTTACCATCTGATGCATGGTGGACAGATCTTTCTAAAACATTTTTAATTACTCAGGGTGTGATGTTACATACAAACCACCATGAGTAACTAACTATGTTCCACTTTATAATTTTTCTCTTTACATGTTATGGCGTTTTTTTAAATTATTTTTTTATAACAAAATAGCTAATGAACGTGTTGATGCACCAATTACCTCTGAAAAAAAGATTGAGAATTATTATATTCTTGTACAAAATAAAAAAGAAAAATTACAATATTTTTTCCTTTGTCCTTTAATAATTCATACATTAGAGGGTTTAATATAGTGCACAAATCAGTAGATATGGAAAAGCATAACTTTAAAAAAAATGAAAATATTATGACTAATCCTTTTATTGACGCTAATAACAAATCAAAAATGCAGATGTTACATTAAGGAATCAAATGTTAACAATGTATCAAAGTTACTCTGCTGGAATGTGTTACATAAGAGAGCTCAAAGAGTCCATGTAAACAAACTCAACACATACTGTCCAAATAAAATTATAAATCTAAAATGAAAGGGAATCTTTCTTTATCTAGGTTGCACATATGTAGTATGTTTATATTACATTATATCATGTCAGACACACACACACACACACACACACACACACACACACACACACACACACACACACACACACACACGTCCCTGCATTTCAGCTGATAAAACACACAAACACGGATCACCTTTAACAGCTGCTGATTTGAAATCAGAGGATGATGTGCTCCAGTATTAATGCAGTCATACAGTTTAATTTAGGCATAATAACTACAGTCCGTGTGTCGGCTGTTTGTTGTTTACAGACAGAATGAAACTGATGCGTCAGTCGCGATGCGCTTGTCAGATAAAAGTCAGCGTTAATGCCGTTAACGTAACAAATATGGCAGCAATCTATGCTACACTTCAAAATAAAAGCCTTGCGCCAACTATGGCCGCTATCTTTGAGACACTTTAAAATAAAAGACTAGCCACCCTTAAATATTTGTTTCAGTTTCGTTGAAACATAATCTACATTTTCTACGACGGAAATTCTACAAAAAAATATTTAATGACTTTAAAGA
Source organism: Myxocyprinus asiaticus (assembly GCF_019703515.2). Classification (NCBI taxonomy): domain Eukaryota; kingdom Metazoa; phylum Chordata; class Actinopteri; order Cypriniformes; family Catostomidae; genus Myxocyprinus; species Myxocyprinus asiaticus. Next base: position 14,393,723 of record NC_059355.1, read on the forward strand.
TGTAATTCCCTTGCACCTTGAATATACGGAAGTGTACACAACTTTTTCAAAAAAGTTTTCAAACATATTTTTCAAGGTGAAAAATATTTTTTATAAATATCATGAATTTTTTAAGAATATCAAGAAGTTTTCTCATGGTTACACTATATGACCTGAACAAAATTAGCCTTTTTATAAAAATATAGTTTTAATGATATGTAAAAATAATTATTTAAAAAATAAAAATAAAAAACTTAACAAACAATCTTGAGGGTCTAAAGGGGTCCTCTGTTTTATGTTTTTTTTTTTTTTTTTGTCACATGACAACAAAATAGCTACCTAATAATACATCTGAATTAATCCACTTGATTTGGTGGACAAAACACATTCAAATAATAATCATATTTTTCAATAAAATGGTTTTACTAAAATATTATTGTGCACTATTCATGTGAACATTTCTTTTTAAAGAGTTTCAGCTTTTAATGAGACAATTATTTATTTATTTATTTATTTATATAATTTTTTACTGTCTCCAGATGTTTTTTGTTTTTCTTTACTGTCTCCGGACAGTTACATCACATGACATTTCTGACTTTAATGCTGCTTTACATTCAAGTCGGATGTGGGATATTCCTACTTGATACCTCCGATCTCCGGATACAGTCGGCAACGCGTCATACCCGGGGTCGTGGTTTAGCGTGGGGGAAAGCAAAGCCTTGTTACCATAATTACTCATACATTCCTAAGAGGAAAAAGGGGAGAAATATCTGACAAATTTGGCTATTTTAACAACAAAAAGTATGAAGAAAAGCTGTTCACTTCAAACAATGCCAAAAAAAATAAAAAATAAAAAATAAAAATAAAAAATCCCAAAACTGTTTTTATTGCCCGCCAACTGACAGAAATATAAGCCTAAAGAACTGTGGCTGCAGTCAACCATATGCTGGATCCGTGCTTTAATGTATTTGGGATTCAAGACTAAATCGATCATCATATAATCACAACAGTGGTTCCAGCAGAGACATAATGATGAGTTAACACCAGAAAACAACACAAGATACATGAGAAAACCTGACATGACCGGAGTGGAGCTTTGCTTATTGGTTTATATGCTTTAATCAATCAAACATTTTTAAGGTGATGTACTTTCTCGTTAAGTTTGGTTGGCGAAGTGTTTAGTAAATGGGGTCTCTGGTAAAGTTGCTCTGAAATGTGAAATTTGAGCTACTTTATGTGTACAGTTATTTAATTAATCATCAATCATATTAAAAGGTATAAATAAAAATGTTTTAAGATTCCAAATCCAATGACAAAATATTAACACGAAAGTCATGAAAGTCTCCAGTTAAACATGTATGGGGAATTCCTTCTCCAACCACTAGTTAAACAATAACGCCAAAATTGTGGGGGCCTGGGAAGCTCAGCGAGTAAAGACGCTGACTACCACCCCTGGAGTCGTGAGTTCTAATCCAGGGGTGCTGAGTGACTCCAGTCAGGTCTACTAAACAACCAAATTGGCCCGGTTGCTAGGGATGGTAGAGTCACATGGGGTAACCTCCTCATGGTCGCTATAATGTGATTCGCTCTCGGTGGGGCGTGTGGTGAGTTGTGCACGGATGCCGCGGAGAATAGCATGAAGCCTCCACATGTGCTATGTCTCCGTGGTAACACGCTCAACAAGCCACGTGATAAGATGTGCGGATTGATGGTCTCAGACTCGGAGGGAACTGAGATTCATCCTCCACCACCCATATTGAGGCGGGTCACTACGCCACCACGAGGACTTAAAGCACATTGGAAATTGGGCATTCCAAATTGGGGAGAAAAAAGGGAGATAAAAAATAAAAATAACGCCAAAATTGTGATTGGCAATGATGATTAAGCCCCACCAATTAAGGCGTGCAGTTGGCCTATATAAGCGGGTGCGAAATCACAATTTCTTCCGAATTTTCTGCCTGAGGGACAAGAGTGCTCATACCCTGAAACTCTGAAGCAGTAGTGTGGCCAGTTTTTGCAATGTCTCGTTCCCTTCATCTCAGGGAACCAAGGTTACATGTGTAACCAGAGACGTTCCCTTTCGATTCAGTTCACTCAACATTGCAACAAACGCTATGGGTAACGTTTCCCATCACACCGTACTACCTGACGTTATATCCCCAGAATGATAAATATATAAACACTTGCAGCCAAAAGTTTGGAATAATGTACAGATTTTGTTGTTGCGGAAGGAAATTGGTACATTAATTCACCAAAGTGGCATTCAGCTGATCACAAAGTATAGTAAGGACATTACTGATGTAAAAAACAGCACCATCACTATTTGAAAAATGTAATTTCTGATCAAATCTAGACAGGACCCATACCAGCAGCCATCACTCCAACACCTTATCCTTGAGTAATCATGCTAAATTGCTACTAGAAAATCACTTGCCATTATATCAAACACAGCTGAAAGCTATTTGGTTCGTTAAATGAAGCTTAACATTGTCTTTGTGTTTGTTTTTGAGTTGCCACATTATGCAATAGACTGGCATGTCTTAAGGCCAATATTAGGTCAAAAATGGCAAAAAAGAAACAGCTTTCTCTAGGAAACTAGGGATGTGCGCTACGACTAATTTGACTGTCGTTTACATGGAAGTTTTGTAACCGACTAGTCGACTAGACTAAAGAGAAACCAACCATCAGAAAACAGTAAAAAAAAAAAGAAAAATTTTTATGCAACCCATTTAAAATACTTAATCTATTCCAAATCCGATGCTAAATTCTACTGAAAAGGGGCATTTATCTGCGATGTGCTCACCTTGAATTATGATCATTGTACATTAAATATAGAACATAACGCACATTCACTGAATCAACATTAGCGAATATTTAATAGACATATTTATTGAAAACAATTGAATGAATAGTGCAGGATCAATTTAACAACCCTAAAAGCCTGTTCTAAATGGAAATCACCAAGTAAAAGTTACTTAACATATTAAAACAGTCAAGACATTGTTGAAAATAATTAACAGGTAAGCCAAATCTATGAGAGAGAAAGAAATGCGCTGAAAGGTTGCGCGTATTTCACGACGTGCAGTCGTGTATTAACCATTGATCTAATATGATGTTCAGTAAAGAACGTCAACCAATAAAAGTTACGTTGTTAAAAAAAAAAAAAGAAAAAAGTAGCTATAGGATAGAAAAAATAGGCCTGTGATGTAGCCTACAATAAACCTAATGTATTCTAAACATGACGTGCACACAGAATAAAAGATAGTTTAACCCGTTAAGCAGTCGGCACCTCATTGAAAATAGCCTTCTTAATCAGCGATTAAAAAAATTGCATACCTATTTTCTAGGCTACTTACTCAAAAGCATACATTTTTGATGAGTAAAATTAACCCGTCGACATGGTCTGGTGAAAGACGGGACTTGACTCACCTGAAGCATCTATCCTGCACTTGAAAAAGCCTGCTCAGCGGAAAAATAACATCCAAGCATGCATAGATGTAAAGAAGACTCAAATGTGAAAACATCCATTGGGACTTTCAAACATTTGGAAAGCCGATTCCCGCACCACCGAAGTGATTTCATAACTACTTTGCTGAGTTTACTTGTCTAGCGACAGGATATTTTCCTGCGCGCGCCGCGAGTGAGAGAGGGAAGAAGCACGCGCAGCCTGAGGTGAAATTAAACTTTGTATCTGCTCCAGATATCCTCTTTTTAAAATAATATTTGTATTATTAATTCTATTTACAATATGTAACATTAATATGACAGTAATTTAAGTGCAGCCTCTGTAAAAATATAAAGCCAAATGTTTGATCAGTTTAATGGGGGGAAATATTAACCGACTAGTAATTCCAGTGTCGACTAGCAGCATCAGAACCGTTTAGTCGACTAGTCGACTAGTCTCGCACATCCCTACTAGAATCTCATCAGTCAATCATTGTTTTGAGGAATGAAGGCTATACAATGCTTGAAACTGTCAAAAAACTGAAGATTTCATACAAAGGTGTACAAAACAGTATTTAAAGACAAAGGACAACTGGCTCTAAAAAGTACAGAAAGAGATGTGGAAGGCCAGATGTACAACTAAACAAGACTATAAGTACATCAGAGTCTCTAGTTTGAGAAATAAGACACCTCACGTCCTCAGCTGACAGCTTCATTGTATTCTACCCGCTCAACACCAGTTTCATGTACAACAGTAAAGAGAAGACTCAGGGGTCCAGGCTTTATGGGAAGAATTGCAAAGAAAAAGCCACTTTTGAAACAGAAAAACAAAAATAAAATGTTAGAGTGGGCAAAGAAACACAGACATTGGATAAAAGATAATTGGAAAAGAGTGTTATGGATCTCTTTTTTTCTCCCCTTTTCTCCCCAATTTGGAATGCCCAATTCCCAATGTGCTCTAAGTCCTCGTGGTGGCGTAGTGACATGCATCAATCTGGGTGGCGGAGGACAAATTTCAGTTGCCTCCGCGTCTGAGACCGTCAATCTGCGCATCTTATCAATTGGCTTGTTGAGCGCGTTACTGCGGAGACGTAGCGCGTGTGGAGGCTTCACGCTATTCTCCAAAGCATCCACGCACAACTCACCACGCATCCCAATGAGAGCAAGAAACACATTACAGTGACCACAAGGAGGTTAGCACCTGTGACTCTACCCTCCCTAGCAACCGGGCCAATTTGGTTGCTTAGGAGACCTGGCTGGAGTGTTATGGATTTTAACCCCATTGAGCTTTTGTGGGATCAGCTAGACTGTAAGATGCATGAGAAGTGTCCGACAAGACAGCCACATCTATGGCAAGGGCTACCGGAAGTGTGGGGTGAAATGTCACCTGAGTATCTGGACAAACTGACAGCTAAAATGCCAAGGATCTGCAAAGCTGTCATTGCTGGAGGATGGAGGATTTTTTGATGAGAACTCTTTGAAGTAGTTTAAGAAGTTCTGAAAAAACAAATTCAAATTGTAATAGTAATTTTTCACGTAATTAATATCCTGACTATACATTGTGATCAGTTTAATGCCACTTTGGTGAATAAAAGTACCAATTTCTTTCCATTAGAGCAAAATCTTTACAAACTTTTGGAATATATATATATATATATACAGTGCATCCGGAAAGTATTCACAGTGCTTCACTTTTTCCACATTTTGTTATGTTACAGCCTTATTCCAAAATGGATTAAATTCATTATTTTCCTCAAAATTCTACAAAAAATACCCGATAACGACAATGTGAAAGAAGTTTGTTTGAAATCTTTGCAAATTTATTAAAAATAAAAAACGAAAATAATCACATGTACATAAGTATTCACAGCCTTTGCTCAATACTTTGTTGAAGCACCTTTGGCAACAATTACAGCCTCAAGTCTTTTTGAGTATGATGCTACAAGCTTGGCACACCTAGTTTTGGGCAGTTTCTCCCATTCTTCTTTGCAGGACCTCTCAAGCTCCATCAGGTTAGATGGGGAGCATCGGTGCACAGCCATTTTCAGATCTCTCCAGAGATGTTCAATCAGGTTCAAGTCTGGGCTCTGGCTGGGCCACTCAAGGACATTCACAGAGTTGTCCCGGAGCCACTCCTTTGTTATCTTGGCTGTGTGCTTAGGGTCATTGTCCTGTTGGAAGATGAACCTTCACCCCAGTCTGAGGTCCAGAGCACTCTGGAGCAGGTTTTCATCAAGGATGTCTCTGTACATTGCTGCATTCATCTTTCCCTCGATCCTGACTAGTCTCCTAGTTCCTGCCGCTGAAAAACATCCCCACAGCATGATGCTGCCACCACCATGCTTCACTGTAGGGATGGTATTGGCCAGGTGATGAGCAGTGCCTGGTTTCCTCCAGACATGACGTTTGCCATTCAGGCCAAAGAGTTCAATCTTTGTTTCTCATGGTCTGAGAGTCCTTCAGGTGCCTTTTGGCAAACTCCAGGCGGGCTGTCATGTGCCTTTTACTGAGGAGTGGCTTCTGTCTGGCCACTCTACCATACAGGCCTGACTGGTGGAGTGCTGCAGAGTTTTTTGCATTGATGTTGAGTGCTTTTGGGGGAACATGGCATCAATGAAGAATAAGGTAAGAATTATTCTGCACCCTTTGACATACACATTGACTTAATCAACTTAATGCATATGAAAATACTTAAGAGAGTATTTAGGCTTCCTATGTACATTTTTCAAAGGTAACCGGTATGAGCAGATTTGGGAGGCTCTCTCGTATTGCCAAGTTGGTGTTGGTACTTTCACATTCAAATGCTTCAAGAGGCATTACATTGCACTTTTCCTAGTAGGAAGTTGGAAAATCTGGTTTTCCGATTTGAATGGAACGCTGCAGAAAAAATGTCTAAATGCCTCAGTAATTGAAAACATGTTCATCACAGTATTCACTGTATTCAAGTTTTTTTTTTTGTTTTTTTTTTTGGTGAATTGCATACATAAGGTACCAATGACAAATTAATTGGATCTGGAGTCTGGACAAAGAGATGTTATTGTTTGTTTTCTTTTAATTTCAGAACCAAGTTGTAATGTTGCAAAAAAAAAATAAAAAAAAAAATAAAAAATAAAAAAAAATACAAACACGTCATAACATTAACATTTTATTAGATGCAATACACATTAATTTAGCTTTGCATTACATTCAACGACTGTCAAAATCTTATACCTCTTATGAACTCAGAAACACTGTATTTAATTAATAGAAATATTGCAATTAAATATTAAAATTACCGCTGTTTTCCAATAGGGATGTGCGCTACGACTAATTTGACTGTCGTTTAAACGGAAGTTTTGTAACCGACTAGTCGACTAGTCTAAAGAGAAACCAACCTTCAGAAAACAGTAAAATAATAATAATAATAATAATAATAATAATAATAATATGTGAGACCCATTTTAAATACTTAATCTATTCCAAATCCGATGCTAAATTCCACTGAAAATGGGCATTTATCTGCGACGTGCTCACCTTGAATTATGATCATTGTACATTAAATATAGAACATGACACGCATTCACATTTAGCGAATACAGGTTTATTTATTGAAAACAATTGAATGAATAGTGCAGGATCAATGGAACAACCATTAAAAGCCTGTTCTAAACGGAAATCACCAAGTAAAAGTTACTTAACATATTAAAACAGTCAGGACATTGTTGAAAATAATTAACAGGTAGACTAAGCCAAATCTATGAGAGAGAAAAATATGCGAAAATTTGCGCGTATTTCATGACGTGCAGTCGCGCAATAGCCATTGATCTAATATGACAGCTGTTCGGTAAAGAACGTCAACCAAAAATAGTTACGATGTAAATAAATAAATAAATAAATAAATAAATAAAGTAGCCATAGGACAGAAAAAATGGGCCTGTGATGTAGCCTGCAATAAACCTAAAGTATTCTAAACATGACGTGCACACAGAATAAAAGATAGTTTAACCTGTTAAGCAGTCGACACCTCGTTGAAAATAGCCTTCTTAATCAGCAGATTAAAAAAATGGCATACCTAGTCTAAAACAGTTATTTTCTAGGCTACTTACTCAAAAGGTTAGGGTTAGGGTTAATTTAGGGTTAATTATTTGATGAGTAAAATTAACCCGTCGACATTGTCCGGTGAAAGACGGGACTTGACTCACCTGAAGCGTCTATCCTGCGCTTGAAAAAGCCCGCTCAGCGGAAAAATAACATCCAAGCATGCACATGTAAAGAAAACTCAAATGTGAAAACATCCTTATGGACTTTCAAACATTTGGAAAGCCGATTCCCGCACCACCGTAGTGATTTCATAACTACTTTGCCGAGTTTGCTTGTCTAGTGAGAGGACATGCGCCCCGAGCAATAGAGGGAAGAAGCACGCGCAGTCTGAGGTGAAATTAAACTCTGTATCTGCTCCAGATATCCTCTTTTTTAAATAATATTTGTATTATTAATTCTATTTAAAATATGTAACATTAAAATGACAGTAATTTAAGTGCAGCCTCTGTAAAAATATAAAGCCAAACGTAAATGTTTTCAAGTTATTATCAGTTTAATGGGGGGAAATATTAACCGACTAGTAGCATCAGAACCGTTTAGTCGACTAGTCCCGCACATCCCTAGTTTCCATATTGTAATCCTTCTGAACATTATGTGCTTATAGGTGAACATTAATAACGTCCTGCATCAGCACAAAATTAAACAGGTAAACAAAAGTCTTACTGATTTATATATATATATATATATATATATATATATATATATATATATATATATATATATATATATAAAGCTGTTATGGGAGCTGTCTTGCACTGGACTTTATTTATCAATATCATTTCCATCTATGAAGATGATTTTGCTGAGTTTCAGGTTTCTAACAGCTTTAACATGCTTCACACAAAAATGAACCTTAGGGTGGACAGCATATTTAATTTGATGCAAACAGTAACTCACCACTGAACATATGTCTTTCCAAAACATTTCCAGAGGACCAAAAACTAGGATAATGACAATACAACCTACTGAACAAACTGGATGTCTTTCCCATTCAGCCTCGTTTGCATTTGCATCAAATTAAATATGCTGTGCACCCTGACTAAAGTCCATTGTAAGGTGTGAGTCTAGCTAAGAGTTTATATTAAATCACTAGATCACTGTTATGTGCGCTTTGGGTTGTCCAGACATCATCCGAACACCCAGATACACAGGTTCTGTGAAGTTCACTTTAAAGGTGTGCAGTTCAGTTTTTTCCCCACTCACATCACTAACACTATAAAATGCTAGAGTACCATGACTAAAGCTGAGGCGTATCTCCACTTTCTTTAGAGATGGTGTGTGTCTAAGTGGTGTGTCCTTTCCTTTTTCATAAGCCCTCAGCAGGTTATCACAATACATGAGGCACCAGGACCCAGCGCTGCTTTCCAGACCACTTCCAGAACCAGAACAGGGAAGTCTTCCATAACACATGGCCAAAACCCAGGAGCAGCCCTCAGCTAGCAAGCTCCAGAAATGCTCTCCTCTGTAGAATTTCTGGGAGCTCAGAGCCTGGAAGAAGCTGGTAAACCTCTGGGAACTGTCTGGATATGGCTGCTTTGCAACATTAAAATACACTGAACAGATCCAAGCCTAAGACGGAGCTGGGTATTATTGTGCTCAATTTCCACACAGACTTTTTTCAACTTGGTGTATAATTCCATATCACTTGCAAAGTCCTCTAGAGGCTCCACATTCAAGTTGGAATCTTAGGTCTCAATTTCTTGGAATCCATCACTAAAACACAAGGCATCTTTCTCACCCATTAGAGTATTGATCTGGACTTCAGCTGTCCTTAACTGCTTCTGGAGGTCTGAGATTGTTTGCACTCTATTCCGTGCAGCATCTTCTCTGGGCTTCAACTCAACCTCAAGAAGCTTCATACCAGCAATTCTATAGGTCTTAACCAGTTCTGCCATTTCCTCCAGTATAATGCTCACCTCCTTTCTCAGATCAGCATGTGTCGCCTTACCTACAGCATCTCTGTCTTACTCTTTGGTCGCCAGATCATCCACTAGAACAAGCTTTTCTTGAAGACTATTCATTGTTGGAAGTAATCTAGACCTGCATTCATTTTCTCCAAAAGAGTTTCCTTTCCAATATCTGCTGACAAGGATTCATCAGCTGAGCAGATATCTTCCCCGTTGTTCGTTTCATCCTCTCTCTCAACAGAGTGTCCTGAAGATGGCTCGCCATTATGGTCGATGATCTTCTCTTCTACACCCGATTGATTTTTCCCACTGACTTTGAGTTCATTGTTGTCCTTGTAGTTCTCAACTATTTTTTTTAGTTTGACATTTCTGGATCTGATCAAGAACTTTGCTGTCCAGTGTGTGGAGAGCAACATCTTAGCCCAGAGACCCTAGGGTCTCTGGGCTAAGATGTTGCTCTCCACACACTGGACAGCAAAGTTCTTGATCAGATCCAGATCTTTTATCACTCTCAGGCATTTCCAGACAAGTCAGACAGAAACTGTGACCACAAAGAAGTGTGACCGGTTCCATGAAGAGATGGAGGCAGATGGAGCAGGTGAGTTCTGATTCTAAATAGCCCTAAGAAGATGCTTGTGCCATGTTGATGGGATCTGGTAACTGTGTAACACAGATGGGGGGGAGATGCAGTTAAATAAATGGTCCTTTGGCATAAATTCAAATTTTATTGCAGTGCAGTAGTGCAAAGGCAGTGCACAAATTACACACTAACTTTCAGGTGAGTAAATTGTCATTTCTTATTGTAATTTTTGGAACGTAATCATGAGGTTCGTCTCATGCAACACAAAATGTCTTATGACATCTCTTTCACAGTTAGCTTAACGTTAGTCTCAGCCTTAGGCCACATCCACACTAGTACATTTTTGTTTGAAAATGCATTGATTTCACCACATTTACACCTCTCATCCACACTGGAACTGCATTTTCCTCCAATGAAAACAGAGACTTTCGAAAATGCTCTCTATTACTGCGTACTCTAAAACACGAAGACCTCTGGAAACTGTTAGAAAATTTGTGCGGACGTGGCCTCAGATGGACCACCCACAGTCGGTTTACTGATGTCTGATGCAAATTGCTGCATACTGGAAGCACTTTTTCTATCTGGCAAGATACAGTATAGTCTGATGTAATCTAATCTGACTGTTTTAAAGCAAATTCTGGCTGTAAAGCCCAAAGTATACTTTGGTCTTGAAGTGAAAGCTTATAGTATTCATACTATCAAACGCTCAGCATTTCAAAGTACTCCATTTGACTGTGCACCATACACAGACGGTTGACGCATAGGCACTACGACTGCTATGAGATACTGGACTAATTCTCTTCAGGAGTTTAGACCCATAAAGATATCTTTATAGTCCATCAGACTCGAGTTATACAAACGCAGGTATCTTCTGACCTACTCACACATACACTCCTGATGTGCACATCCACTGCTTTTGTTTCCACCTTCATCTCCTGTTGTTCGTTTACATCATCTTCTTGCACTTCTTCGTGAACGCAATGGCTCAATGGCAGTGTTGTAGTCGAGATTAGCTCATTCAAGTCCAAGTCCAGGCTGAGACCAGAGTAGGTTGAGTCCGGGTCAAGACCGAGACTAAATGCTTCCGAGTCCTGACCAGACAAAGACCATAAAAATATGGTCAGAGTCCGGTCTCGAGTACTATAACACTGCCCAACGGTAAGTGTTGCCACCGTGTAGACCCATCAATTAGTGCAAATACTTCCAGATGCAATTCAGCAGACTATGAGAACAGAGACGCTAGAAAAATGTCATGCTGCACGTGAACCATGCTTGAGCACTCTGCTGATGCCTAGCGTATGTGCAAAACCGAAGTATACTTTGGGCTTTTTAAAGCCCATACTATACTTTAGTTCTGATGCGAATGCTAAGTGTCTGCTTACAGTCGAACGCTAGCCTTTGTTGGACTGTTTCTCTTTAGGAGTTTAGACTCATAAAGATGTATTTATATTCCTTCAGACTCAAGTTATACAAATGCAGGTATCTCCTGATTTCCTCACACACGAGCTCTTGACGTGCACATCCACTATTGTTGTTCCCACCTTCATCTCTGATAATAAGCGGTAATTCTGCGAGCTCTTCTTCATAAAATCAACAGCTCAACTGTGAGTGTTGCCACCTTGTGGACCCAATAATTACTGCAAATAATTCCAGGAGCATGCGCATTTAGAGTATCTGGCTGCACTCTGCTGATAACGAAATTTGCGTCACATGTCTGACCAAAGTATACATTGTGCTTAAGTGCACACAGGATTTTAAACCAGTTAATCTGGAAACCAAGTTGTGTATACAAGTTACCCGTTTGATACAATGAACATGTCTGACAAAGAACTATAACGGGAGTTCACAGAGTTTGCCTAGTTATGTCTGTGAAATAAGCAGTGCTAATTATGTGTGGACAGACAGGAATTCTGATGACGAGTCTACCCATATTTGCTGCTATTTTGTCTGTACAACCGTTCGCGGAGACTGCCCTGTCCTTATTTGAATTTTTGACAGAAATGAAAACGAGGCTGTAAGGGACTGACTTACAGTCTCTTCAGTGGCATGCACTGTATAGAACTGTGTAAGGATCCTAGATCACATGTAATTTACACAACTAGTGTAAAACAGTTTCCAGAGGACTAGTGTGTCTAATGAATAGCCTATTTTTGGCATTATCGCGCTTTTATTGGTGCGTCAAAACAAACTGTGATTGGTCACTTTATATGTCAGTCAGACGTCTCTTCCTGTATAAATGAGCGGTTCTTGGGCCCTTTCCCAAATGGCACCCTCTGCCCTTGTGGTCTTCCTCTGAGTGAAGACTTTGATGACGTAAGAGAGTTCAGACCGATGGGGCACTAGTCAGCAAGTCCATGAGGGTGCATGATTGGTAAAAGTGTGCATTTGGGACAGACTTCAAGACTTCAATCAGATGACGCATTTCTTACATTAAGTTTTTATTTACATACAGTTTTACAAATTATTATTTAAAAAATCAATGGCACTGATAGATAGGGTAAAGGAACACACTTTAAACTAACTATTGAATATATAGAACCCTCGCAAGCGCTACAATCACAAATCGGACATACTACGGACTCGTAGACTTCACAAGCAGGCGCAACTTAAGGCCATGAGACCTTAAGTCCACATGAAGTGCACCATTTGGCACAGGGCCTTGGCCAGCTGCAGTGCATTTTATAAAACGTTATGCTTCTGTTTATCGCATGTGCTTAGCCCATAGACTGTATAGCCCTAGAGATTAATTAGGAAAATACAAGTTTAGCTTACCTATAACCAGCACGAAACTTGATGCAGATACATTCAAGGTTTTTTGCAAAATAACTCTTAGATGAAGTCAAATAATCAAGTGAAACGCATCGCACGACCTTTAGTGGTTGTACTTTATTAATTTTGTTTTCCCGACGTTGTATTTTAGTTATTTACTTCCATTTAAATATACTCAAATGCTCCAAACGGCGCACTAGTAATCGGTGCACCATCAAGTTTTGTTTTCCTGCCATCAGTTTTGCACCGCCTACATCGCCCCTTATTATTTACTGTATAATCCAGAGATTCAGATCACATACACCTGTTTAATAATACCACAGTATTACAAATTATTCTACCACCATAGAGTGGCAGTAAATAGTACAGTGATGGTCAAAATTAAAATAACATGATACTGTAAGATTACCTTATTCACCATGGTATTCACATGGTTTTCCAAGATATTTACCAAATAAGATTTTAATGCTTTCTTATTGAAAGAGTCTCTAATATTGTTAATGTACATCTTGATTTCATTTAGCTAAACCATAAAGTTGGGTTTTACGCTGATAAATTTAGATTTATGGATATGAAATTTGGATATAATTATAAGATTAACTAAATGAAAGCTGTTAGTATTAGTAAAGTGGGAATAATCTAATATATCTAGAACTAATATAATGTTGTTCGAAATGTCTATTTTTCAAAAAGGCAGATTGAGTTTCGTCAATAATGTTGTCCAAAACAATTTTAATTATTTTAGCAAATATAAAAGCAATTAATTTATAATCGTTGTTTAAAAGACTAATCGGTCGCCAATTATCAATAAAGAGTAGTTCTTTTTTAGGCTTAGGAATCAGAGTAATTAAGCCTCGAGTCATAGAAGATGGGAGGCTAGTGTAAACAAACTCCTGCTTGATGCTACCTGCTCGAGCCACACACGTCATATATGTCAGCATGTCGGATATATGGGGTGCCGTTTGTGAAATAAATCATTTTTCAAAAACCGGTTCAATTATGTCAGATTTAACAACAGAATCTGCTCAGTTTGTCCAGATTAATGTAAATAAGCATTTATTTATTTTCTCTTTTTTATCCATTTATTATGCAACAAATACTTAAAAATAAATATCAAATCTAAATCTTCAATTTAAATCTAAATGTTAAATGTAAATGTTATATATACACGTTAAATCTAAATGTTAAATATAAATCCAACATGTAAATCTAAATATAAATCTTAAATGTAAATAATATAAATTCTAAATGTAACTCTTAAATCTAAATCCAAATGTTAAAATATACACTGGTGGCCAAAATTTTGAATAATTTACAGATTTTGCTCTTATGGAAAGAAATTGGTACTTTTATTCACCAAAGTGGCATTCAACTGATCACAATGTATAGTCAGGACATTAATAACATGAAAAATTACGATTACAATTTGAATTTTTTTTTCAGAACTTCTTAAATTACTTCAAAGAGTTCTCATCAAAAATCCTCCATGTGCAGCAATGACAGCTTTGCAGATCCTTGACATTCTATCTGTCAGTTTGTCCAGATACTCAGGTGACATTTCACCCCACGCTTACTGTAGCACTTGCCATAGATGTGGCTGTCTTGTCGGGCACTTCTCATGCACCTTACAGTCTAGCTGATCCCACAAAAGCTCAATGGGGTTAAGATCCATAACACTCTTTTCCAATTATCTGTTGTCCAATGTCTGTGTTTCTTTGCCCACTCTAACATTTTATTTTTGTTTTTCTGTTTCAAAAGTGGCTTTTTCTTTGCAATTCTTCCCATAAGGCCTGCACCCCTGAGTCTTCTCTTTACTGTTGTACATGAAACTGGTGTTGAGTGGTTAGAATTCAATGAAGCTGTCATCTGAGGACATGTGAGACGTCTATTTCTCAAACTAGAGACTCTGATGTACTTATCCTCGTTTAGTTGTACATCTGGGCCTTCCACATCTCTTTCTGTCCTTGTTTGAGCCAGTTGTCCTTTGTCTTTGAAGACTGTAGTGTACACCTTTGTACGAAATCTTCAGTTTTTTGGCAATTTCAAGCATTGTATAGCCTTCATTCCTCAAAACAATGATTGACTGATGAGTTTCTAGAGAAAGTGGATTCTTTTTTGCCATTTTTGACCTAATATTGACCGTAAGACACGCCAGTCTTTGCATAATGTGGCAACTCAAAAACAACACAAAGACAAAGTTAAGCTTCATTTAACGAACCAAATAGCTTTCAGCTGTGTTTGATATAATGGCAAGTGATTTTCTAGTACCAAATGAGCAATTTAGCATGATTACTCAAGGATATGGTGTTGGAGTGATGGCTGCTGGAAATGGGGCCTGTCTAGATTTGATCAAAAATTATTTTTTTCAAATAGTGATGGTGCTGTTTTTTTTTACATCAGTAATATCCAGACTATACTTTGCGATCAGCTGAATGCCACTTTGGTGAATTAAAGTACTAATTTCTTTCTGAAACAGCAAAATCTGTACGTTATTCCAAACTTTTGGCTGCCAGTGTAAATCTTAAATATAACACTTAATTATAAATGTTAAATCTAAATATAAATCTTGATCTAAACATTTAGAAGACATACAAATTAATAACGCCCCTGGGCTGTCTTGACCGATTACGTTAAAGCAGTGCGACAGGACAGCAGCAGACAGCAGTGGCAGATGACCCTGTGTTCCAAACAGGATATATCCACCTTCGAAGGGCACTTAGGGGGAACGATTGTGGCCGCCATTTTGAAGGGTCGTTCCAAACCTAAGGGCTCATAAATAGTTGCTTAAAAGGGCCCTTAAAAATGAGCGTTTCAGTAGGGTTCAACTGATGGACACTTTGCTGCCAACCGGAACCGGACCATATAAATCTGCAGGTTTGCCAAGTGTAATGTAAATTAAACCAGCTGCAACTACAATTACAATCTGGTTCTATACACAATAACATGTGACCTCCCTTCATCTTCATGGTTTATAAAAGCTTTTAATCATTATAATGAACTTTTTATTATTATTTTTAACCCCTGACTTTCTTTTTGAAACTGGCTAATGCTTATTTTATTGTAAATTCCCTGGATCTGTCATTTAAAAAAAGTTTAAATAAAATAATTATACACTGTGGCATTTTATTTATTTAATAATTGAACATGCACTGTGCATTTGTTTACAGGTTCATTTTTTTTTTTTTATTAAAATAAAACTTTTTACACATGAAGCTAAAATTTCTTCATGAAGTTTTAAATAATTTATTTTCGGTTTGCATTCTGAAAGCAGTAAATTATGTATAAAGATTTCGGATTAGGTGCAGGTGGTGGTCATTTTCAGCCTTTGGCTTGGATAGATGACGCTGTAGTGCGTTTCGAATTACCGATATTTTTGAGCCCTACACCCTTCAACCCTCGGAAGCTCTCACTCTGAAGGGTAAACCCTTTGAAGGGATTAGAGCATAGGGATGAGCCCTTCGGAATGGAACGCATGTTGGCAGATTCACTGGTAAAGTGTCTTCAATGAGCCACCTTCCTGCAGTTTATCTCCAACTACACACCTGCCTGGAAGTTGGAAGGTGGTCCTGCTGGAACAGGATTGGACACCCCTGCCCTCATACACACCATTTGCAAAAAACAAACAAACAAAAAAACGTATTACATTTATTTCTGATTCGTTATATGTTCTGTTGAAATCTCAATTTAGCAATAGACTGCCGAGGGCAGTAAATGCAATAAGATATTTTGCTTAATTTTTTGCTTAATTAATAGCTTAAAATAAATAATTTGAAAATTAATCAACTTGAAAAAACTTTTTAACTTGATTAAAAAAAAAAAAAATTAAAAGAAAAACGCTAGTTCTACAAATCAAAATCAAATCAAATCAAATCACTTTTATTGTTACAATAAAACAAGCCAGTTATTTCCTCCGAAAAACTATCAGAACAGCAAAACGCCAGTACAGGAATAAGATTGAAGGACAGTTTAACACCACCAACTCTAGAAGCATGTGGCAGGGAATTAACATCATCACGGACTTTAAAGGGAATAAAAACTCCGCCATGAACACCGTTGCCTCTCTCCCGGATGAGCTAAATACTTTTTATGCTCGTTTTGAGGGAAATAACACCGCCCTCGCGGAGAGAGCTCTCGGTGGCCAAAGCTACAGAGGTTAGTTCACTCTCTGTCTCTGTAGCGGATGTAACCCGATCCTTCTGACAGGTGAATATCCGCAAAGCCGCGGGCCCAGACGGCATTCCGGGCCGCGTCATCAGAGCGTGCGCGAACCAGCTGGCTGGTGTTTTTACGGACATTTTCAACCTTTCCCTGTCTTTGTCTGTAGTCCCCACATGCTTTAAAACATCCACCATTGTGCCTGTTCCAAAACTATCAAAAATAACTTGCTTAAATGACTGGCATCCTGTTGCTCTGACCCCCATCATCAGCAAATGCTTTGAGAGACTAATCAGAGATTACATCTGCTCTGTGCTGCCTCTCTCTCTAGACCCATTGCAGTTTGCTTACCGCAACAACCGCTCCACTGATGATGCCATTGCATCTACAATACACACTGCTCTCTCCCACCTGGAAAAAAAGAACACTTATGTGAGAATGCTGTTTGTAGACTACAGCTCAGCATTCAACACCATAGTGCCCTCCAAGCTAGATGAGAAACTCCAGGCTCTGGGCTTAAACAGCTCACTGTGCAGCTGGATCTTGGACTTCCTGTCAAGCAGATGCCAGGTGGTTAGAATAGGCAGCAACATCTCCTCATCACTGACCCTCAACACTGGAGCCCCGCAGGGCTGTGTTCTCAGCCCACTCTTGTATTCCTTGTACACACATGACTGTGTGGCAACACATAGCTCCAATGCCATCATTAAGTTTGCTGATGACATGACGGTGGTAGGTCTGATCACTGACAATGATGAAAGAGAGGAGGTGCACACTCTGACACACTGGTGTCAGGAGCACAACCTCTTCCTCAACGTCAGTAAGACAAAGGAGCTTGTGGTGGACTTCAGGAGAAGAGAAAGAGAACACAGCCCCATCACCATCAATGGAGCACCAGTGGAGAGAGTCAGCAGCTTCAAGTTCCTGGGTGTCCACATCACTGAGGAACTCACATGGTCCATCCACACTGAAGTCATTGTGAAGAAGGCTCATCAGCACCTCTTCTTCCTGAGACGGCTGAGGAAGTTTGGAATGAACCGCCACATCCTCACACGGTTCTACACCTGCACTGTAGAGAGCATCCTGACTGGCTGCATCTCCGCCTGGTACGGCAATAGCACAACCCACAACCGCAAAGCACTTCAAAGGGTGGTGCGAACTGCCAGACACATCATCGGAGGTGAGCTTCCCTCCCTCCAGGACATACATACCATCAGGACATCGCAGCATCAGGACCCGCACCAGCCGACTCCATGATAGCTTCTTCCCCCAAGCAATCAGACTTTTGAACTCTTGAACTCCCATGATCAAAATACATCAGCACTGCACTTTATTACTCTTACTCTTATATCTCACACCAGACTGTCATAAATTATATTATTATTATATTATATTCTCTCTTAACAACTTACTATCAACCGACAGCCTGAATGTCAATACAGTACAATACAACCTACTGTACATTCTATATATACTACTTTATATACTTTTATTTATTGAATAATGTGTATCTATATTGTGTGTATTGTATACTGTACAGTGTATGTTATTATTTGTATATTGTGTTGTCTGTAATTATGTGTATATTAGACTTTAAATTGTGCTGTGTTAATTTGATGTTATTGTAAATTGGTATATGTCTCATCACTGTCATGACTGCTATGTTGATCGGAACTGCACCCAAGAATCTCTTTCACATGCAGTACAAGTGAATATGATATACTGCAGTATGGTTTGAAATCAAATCAAGGATTTAAAGTTGCTCACTAGTACACGTCCAATGATCGTAGAAATCTCCTGACCGCATCTAATTCACACCTTGGATCATTAGCATGGACGGACCGTCACATAACATAAGTCAGAGACGCAGAGTAGCCTAGGCGCGTTTTCTTGCATGCTGAAACAATGCACACTTCATCAGATCTAATAGCTGGGTTCGCCGAAGTACAAATGGGTACAAATGTGAAGAAGCATGACAGAACAATCACATAATTCAGCGATACAAAGAACAAAAAATGTTGTGCATGTTCCGCAGATCCAGAATCCTCGCTAAGAATCTCCCTTTAAACCGTGATTACTAGATCGCTCATCCAAGACACTTTGCCTCTGCCACTGCTCTGTCGCACTGAATAGGGGGAGGCTGCAGATCAAGGTAGGGTTGCACCAGCTGTGCGTAAGTTCTCTCGTAAGTTGGGACCTAACGTTCATACTAAAGGCTTAGTAACAAAGACTTTTGGGAGAAACTGGCCCTGCAAATGATTGGTCGTGGCTTTGTAACAAGTAATGCTCTTGCTTTTATGTGCCTCCTCTTGACATTTGGTATGCTGTATGCTATTTACAAACATTTTTTTTGTTGTTGACATTTTGCTTTTCCTGTTGTTGTTTAAGGCCAAAGTGACAATCCCTTCACTGTCCACCCCAATTACCACCTGTGGGCACCATGGATTGGAAGAAATACATGCAAGTCCAGCCAGTGCCTCAACACAGAGTTCCAGAAAATCCACCAACCCAAAGAAGCTGAGCTTTGCGAAATAACTGCTTCTGAAGATAGGCTTAAGAATGAGCTTTATAAGAAAAAGGTAAATTGATTTAATTTCTCTTTTCTGCAACTAGCATCAAATGTGTCTTGGGCTTAGTTGGACTAAATTTATTTTTGTTGCAACTGTCTTTTGATTTGTTTTTTAGGTAGCAGTGATAAGGAAACTGGGCAAGGAATGTGGTGTTGATTCCACTGGCTCAAAAAGTGACCTCCTAGAGAGGCTTTCATCTGAGATTAAATCTAGACAGATTTACGACAAAGTATTTGAAAAGATCTGGGGCGCCACAGGTGAGAAACAAATGCTTGTGTTTTGATATGTTTGTGACTGCCACATTACCTTTGTAGGACTTATACTTCTATTACTGCTGTCTGATATAGATATTTGTTCCAGGAGGATGGGCTGTGGTCATGTGCCCTTGTGGAATTGTCTACAGCATAAAATGCTGTTTGTGTGCAGAGAGTCTGAAAGACCTTGCAGATGTCCTCCTCTCATGGAAACACATACCCAATGTAGTCATCTATGATTTTGCACGGGGACTGGCCACACACACCAATCTTCGCTATCCGGAGACGTTAATCTTCACGCCACACGAAGGTTGTCTAGCTGACCCAACAGATGGCAACATAAAGATGGCAAAGCTAAAGCTCTCTTTGCCATGGCTTAATATAAAAAAACAGACAAGTCCCAGACAGCCATGGCCACCCAATTACAAGCTTAGCAGAGCACTATGCCCTCAATGACAAACTCCATGAAGACAATTCAGAAGACGAACGGGATGCTCTCCGCAAGATTGTTCTTGTAGCCCAACTTACTGGTAAAGTGAATAGCCAGGTTGCGGAGCAGTTCTTTAGCAAATTAAAGAAAAATAACTACTTTCTAAATATGACCCTTCCATCAACCCACGTCTTCCTCATGAGAAGTATCATCCACCACCACAAGTCAGAAGAATCTGAGAAGAGTAGAGGCCTTCAGAAGAGTCTATGTGACAGAAGTGGTGCTGAACATCAACCACCATGCTGTTCTTGGTAATGTTTGGATTACTGCCATACCACTTTAGAATTGGTTGTAAATATTACTTGTACAGATGTTGTCATGTACTAATACTTTGTGTTCATCCTATTAAGATACTTCAGAGATTTCAGAGACCTCCACTCAATCTGGTGCCACAGATGTTCACCAAGTGACCATTAAGTAACACAGCAGAGGATCAAGCCACTTTACGTCACTTATTTTGTCTGTTATTGCTAAGCATTGGGAAGTACAATGTTATTTTTCCTTATTTGCATGTGGCCCATTATTATATCATCTTCTAATATCAACCTCATCAATTAACCCTAGCCCCACTATTTCTTTTATATCAAACTCCCATGTACACTGTACTTGATTTTATTGACATCTACATCTGTTATTGCATGGACTTATTGTATTGTATATAGCGTATTGTATTTATACTAAGTGTCATTAGCTAATAATCTAATTTTGCATACCTTACAGACCTTAGTGGCTCAGAGGCAACTATGGATGTTCCACCATTGCCAGAATCTGTTGCCCCTGTAACAAGCATGGGTATGGATAAAGTAATTGCACTAACTAACAATACATTTTCCATTGCAGTTCATTATGCGTGACACAGATTGTTTCGTTTTATTCCCATAGTAACCTCTGCAGATGTGACCATGGAGGAAGAGGATGAGCATATGATCATGGAGGATGTGGATGAGGATTCAGCTCAACCTTGGAAGAAGCCTCATAATCCTCTACAAGACAAATTGGTAGTTGTTCATGTCTTCACTATCAATGCTAAAACATACTGTCCACAGTAGCCTATATTGTAACATCCACAATTTGTGCCAAAACTGAAACACCCATTTTATCAGGACATGTTGCCTGTCTAAACAAAATATGAAGCCTTTCTTTCTTTTGTCCTTTGCAGCTCAGATACATCCTGGACACGGGGCGGCCGCCCCGATGAGGTCATTGTGAAGGAGGGAACGACATGCCTCAGATAAGAGCAGATTTTTGGACTTTGGGTTTGAGAAGGGAAATGGAGTCTGATGTAAGTAGTAACATTTGCATGTAGATATGTTTGATGCACCAAAAAGTAAAGCAGTGGGCGCAATGTATGCTCTTTGTTTTCTTTGTGGAAAGAAGTTAGACTTTTGTGTATGTGCTAGCTATTTGATTGTTATTTCTTACAGATTGGAAATGCCTGCATGAAACTCATCTATGAAGAGGCTTGAGCGCATGTATAAATCTTTTTCACATGATTTTATATCAGCTCTTTGTAGTTTATACTTTTTAGAGAATTTCTTCATTTCATATATGAATGGCAAGTGGTAGTCTGCTTAATTTTTCCTTTTGCTCTCACAGGGCAAAGACATTGCCGACATGTATGCCATTGTCACATGGAAAAAGAGTAAAGATCCCCTAGCCTACTTTCCAGTGAGTATTGAACGCATAAATCATACTATTTGACATCTACCTCAAGTCAGAAGTATAATAAAGTGTTCTTTATTGGTGTTATTTGTTATATATATATATATATAAATGTGTTTTTTAGGATGATGCTGACATGAAGGATGCCCTTGTGTTCCCTGCATGGACACAAGCCACCGGACCAGACCATTATCCATTATGTGTAAGAGATTTTATAACTCATGGTGTAGTTCATAAGAATATTTGATGTGTATCATGGTTTTTTATACAGCTTTGACTACTTTGTGGGATGGAGGGATTGTTCTTTTATGCTGGTTTTATGGAGGGGTGTTTTCACCCCAATTTCATAAGGCAAAAGTAATGCAAATGTGAAATGGATTGTCATAACACTTTCTATACTCCCTGGCCACAACCTATGCTTCTTATGCATCCCTAAAGGTACTGAAGCCACTCTTAAGAGAGATCCTCCTACTAGACTCCCTGTATAGTAATCATGAGTCTGGTTTTGGAGATGCCCAGTACAGAGACATCTTTAGGTCCACAGCTAAGAGATAATTGCCACGTTCCTATGGCATATAATGTAGACATGCGGTTGCATTGTTCCAGCGGTCTGTTTGTTTAGCTATGAGAGTATGTGGTTATCATATTAGATACAGTTGCCACGTTCCTAAGGCATATAATGTTGAAATGCGGTTGCATTGTTCCAGCGTTTTGACTTGTTAACTTGAGTTAGTGGTTGTCATATTAACAGTTTGCTCTTCACATTATGTAGGACACTGTATAAAGGATATTTCTGGGGGCATGGGCACAATGTGAATATGACAGCTTGTTTGATAAGTACAAGTTTGGTCTTAATAGATTAAACCAGCAAAGCAAAATTGTGGATGATGATGTCCATGTTCTGTGGGAGAAAGTAGACTCAAATGGGTGTGAGCAGAGGAGGAAAAATGCTAGTTTAATTTATGGCCATATGATATGCTGTGTTACATAAGCTTCATAACATAGGACTCCCCATGTCTCTTTATATTACTTTGTGTCTTTTACCAAAATCTTAGGAGTATTGCACATCGTCTCAACCCTGGACAGTGGACAGAAGTCACAGGATTGGATATTGGGGTGACACACTTACAATACTACTGTACAAATTTTTGTCTTTGTATGTGATCCTAGGTCCTTCCTCAAGAGACCGACAGCAATGATTGTGGGGTTTTCATGCTCATGGTAAGATATATTAAATCAGATTTTGTTGTACTTTTCTCTATTTTTTTGTCTTGGAAATTAATCTTTACTTTGTTTTTCAGTATGCCCTCTACACCATGCTGAACACTCCATTCAATTTCACTCAGGTGAGCTTTTCTATTTTCTTCCTTAGAAGGTTACTCTAAAGTTGTTGCACTTTATTGCTGTTATTGAATTCTAACAGTACTAATTGAATTCTAATGCTGTAATGTTCAATTTCTGTTAGCTTGACATGCCTGCAATCAGGGAGTGGTGGTGTCTATGTCTAATTGAGCAGTTTGAGACAGAGGGGTACGTGTACTAGTTTCTGTACATCTCAGTTTGGTGTCCCATTCTTGAAGTTCCTTCCTTGCCGATGGAAATAACTGGCCAAACTGAGCCATTACAGCGCAAAAAAAAAAATGTGCAATAAACCATCAGCATAGTCATAAGTCATCAATCATGCCATGTCATTCTTTTTCATAATAAAAATTCCCACATGGCAATACCCACATTTCTATTCTTGATAACCTACATTCAAACAATTTAAATGAAATTAAAACATTTAAATTATTAATGCAGCCTGTTGTTGATTGGCAGTAACAAGTGTTGTCCTATTGGGGGCCAACAAATGACATTTTTTCTTTCTTTTGAAAGGCACGGGAAAAGGTTCGCCTACTGGACCAAGGAGGCAAGATGTCTGACCGAAGGGACCTCTTTACAGGGGTTTTCCAGGTCTAACTCATGACTTGCCGCAACATGTTGCCGAGAGGAACCGAATGTCATCCAACCAGACACTGGTGGACTTCACTGTGGCAACAAGAGGAACAGATAACCACATTCAGGTACATTCATCAAGAATGCGTTTTACATTTTACATTTTGTTTCTTTTTCTTTTTTACTGCTTTTCAAACCAATAGCTTGTCTAGTAAATAAACGATTTACAGAGACATACATGGAAATGTTTTCAATGTCATTCTCAATTTTCTCTGCACACAGTCCATCATCAGTGGCCAACAGAATTTAAAGTGGCTTGACACTTTTTCCAAGCGTTCTGCCAAGACAGTGCCTGTGCTGGTATACATTGAAGATCAGCAGCAAATTAGTGCAATTCACTCTCACCTGACTTCAGTTCTGAACAGCACACCCACAGTGACAAGATCAAATTAATTATGGATGACCTTTTTCCAGAGGTAGGTCTCATGTGTTAGCTGTGCTCTGCATGGTGTCAGATTCACATTGTTTTTAATAAGTCAAATAGTTTATCCATAATGTGAGATCATTGCTATAAAAATAATTGTCTTTGTGGTTAATATAGAAAAGACACTTTTGATTTTGTTGTAAAAACTAAACATGCAAAATTATATTTGGCTTATTTGGGGTGTGATCAATCTCAATTCTTTCTCTGGTAGTCCATCATCTGTGTCCTCGCTTTTGCGGAAAATCTGTCCATCCTGGAGGCTATGCCCTATGCCCATTGGCATAAGGTACCGTAAGGATCCTATAAAGGAAAAAATTGTCAAACATGACATCCTGCCATTATTTACAAATAACCATTTTCTCTACATCTTTTTGCAGTTCATTATAGATTTAATGTATTCCCATTTTATGTTGTTTCCACATGGATCTACAATAATGCCACAGGACCCCAAGGTGTTACATACCAGCTTCAGCATATGGCAGACATCCAAGATGGTGAGGACCCTTTGACCCATTGGACTGTTTGATGGATCTGGGAAACGGGTTCAAATTTGTGGGCTGCAGGTCTGTGCCAAGGTCCCAAAATATGGAAAAGTGTGTTGATGGACCATCACATGTGAGAGACACCACCCTTACTCCAATATCAGACAGTTTTAGGATGCATTGTCGCACCAGTGTAGCCCTATCTGACCCAGTCATGCCATGCGTTAAAAATATGCTACTGGAGCTTTCCAGTGCTCATGAATGCAGACAGCCATTAGTACCAGTGCCTCTGTTGACATTGGAATGCCTTCATTTGCTGTTTTTGTGCCAATGTCCACATATCATTCATTTTTGCATTTTGCTTTTTGTCCCATCCCACTCTATGTGCTTCATGATGGACATTTCGTCCATCATTAGTGCACAGAGGGTCTCCTGTCCTTTAGCCTGTGCAGCGGATGCTTTGGCTTCGAGAGAAGTTAGGATTTCCTCACTAAATCCGGGATCTCCTCCAATGCTGCTGTACCATCTTATTGTGGATGGGTGAGGCAACCCCAAGTTAAATGTCTCCCTGACATACTTGTAGGCCTTAGCTGAGTAGAACTGCAATGTAAGTGCAAATGACTTTAGGGCTGGGTGGTATTGTGCATGACTAAATTGATCTCTCTTCAGAATTTCTAGTTGTACATCAGGGCAATTTTCAAGCATGAACTCTGTTAACAACTGAGATTCCTTTAGGGTTTTAATGATGTTCTGAAGGTTTGAAATCCTGTTTTTTTTTTTTAAGTTTTTTAAAGTTCTGTCTGTTTTTTTGTGTGTTTATTAATTTGATTTATTGTTTTAAGCAGCCGTCCAGCGAGAGTCTTTTGGCTGGCAAAGCAATAGCTGTGCTCATCTGTTTTGGGGGCATCAAGAGGAGTGTGAGTTGAGGTATGAGGGGAGTCCTCACTGCAGTCAAATATTGTCTCTGTATCTCTTAGTGTAGGGGCCTTTCTGTGGGTCTGTTTCTGAAACAAACAAGACGTGTATTTGTCTCCTGTCAGTATTAAAACTTATCCTGACTATCAGCTTGCTCTTTTGTACTCTGCAGCAGGCATTATTTAAATTAACGTGCAGGATGCCAAGGACACAACATTCAAAGGCCACCCTCTTAAAGTTCCAACCAACAGGCCAAGCTGGCTTCCCCAACATTTCTGATAAGTAGTTGACACAAGTAATTCACTTTAAAGAATTGAATGTGTTCATAGCTTAAAGGATAGTTCAACCAGAAATAGAAATGATAAATTTGTGGTGGCTTGTCAGAATGTTTTGTTAAAGTATATTACTGATGCTACAAGCCAAAAGGAGTAACTTGAAGTAAACCATGACATGTTATGTTGCTTATCTACTTAAAGGAATAGTTGACCCAAAACTGAAAATTCTGTCATTTACTCACTCTCATGTTGTTCCAAACCCATATGACTTTTGTTCATCTTCAGAACACAGATGAAGATATCTGAAGAATATTCTCAGCTGTTTTTGTCCATATAATGAAAGTTAACTGTGACCAAAACTTTCAAGCTCCAAAAAGGACATAAAGACATTGTAAAAGTTCTCCATGGGGCTCGTGTCATATATCCCAGGTGTTCTGTAGCGATACGAAAACTTCAGATGATAATCAGTGTTTTGATTAATTTCAGCATGAATAGTCATCAATAATCGATCATATATCTTCATTTGTGTTCTGAAGATGAACAAATCATACGTGTTTGGAACAGCATGAGTGTGAGTAAATGATGACAGAATTTTTAGTTTTCAGTCAACTATTCCTTTAATTCTGTCTGCCTGTCTTCCTTTTGCAGTTGTGGAGGGAAACTGAAAATTGTTGGCACAGCATCTGGGCGAAGCCTGACTATTTGTTCTGTCCTATCTAAACACTGCAGTGAAGTGACCAGAGCAGAGGCAGGAGTAGGCAGATATCCTGAAGTTTTGCCTCCTGAGCTTCACAAGCCATTCTCTCCACCTGACTGGGTCTTTTGGAAATCTAAAGAGTCGAACACAATAAATGTAAAGCTACATAAAGTTAGTTTGTTTGCTTATTTATACATAAACAACAATGAACATGATTTGACAAAAGGGTTGTAAGATTAACAGCACTTCTTGGCATCAGTTTAAATTAATTGGAAAAGGAAAAAATATGTTGTTTTTTTTCTAACAGTAAAAAAAAAAAAAAAACAAAAACAAAAAAAAACAGAGGGATTTGTCCCATATATCTTCGAATTTTTATTGTATTGTTCAGTTTAATAGTCAATTTTTGTGTGTACTTGGAAGCTTCAGTTATTGAACAAATATATATGTATGATTTCCTTGAGTGTGCATAAATGTAAAAAATATATATATATATATATATATATATATATATATATATATATATATATATATATATATATTTCTGATTATGATTTAATAGACCAGGGGATTGTGGAAATATTGATTTATTGATTGGCCAATGATTAAATGCCCATTAGCTGGTAAGTACATATTCCAGAAATGTTTAAATGAATTCTAATGCATGGGATAATTCCATTAAGTAAAGGTAAATTAATGTATATACTACATACTGCATATGAATTGTATGTAATATACTATACTACATTTTTATATTTGGCTCTTCTGGATTTATGCTAAAGAGTTACTGTCTAGTTACAATATCAACACAAAGCTAGTCGTTTTTATTAACAATCACTGATCTCAGTGATTATAAATTTTTTTTTTTTTTTTTTTTTTTTTTTAACTCTCAAGGCAGAGAAACGTTGCATCCTGTAACAATCTGCAGATGTGTCTACTGGATACTTTTGCTTTAAAAAGTGTAATTTATACAATTTGATGTTGTATTTTTACTGTTGATTATTAAAGATTATCGTTATCCCCATGACTCATTTGTGCTTAATAGGTACATAGTCTGTATAAATTACAACTTCTGGGTACTTTTGCCACATCCTTTAGTGAATGTTGTTTCGCAGTTAAACGCAGCACATCGGGTCATCTTCAAAGTTTTCGTCCGTTGGTGGTCGATGCCCTCTGTCGGTAGGGAATAGTAAAATGGCCGCCAGAGCACTTCCGATGGCTTCACCTTCTGCTAGCAGTTTAGAATTCTATGAGCAATCGAGTTATATATACATATATATATATATTTAGATCAGTGGTCGCACTGCGTTATTTCTTACCCCTAGCTTATTCCGGCAACTCCCGCTATTAATATAATAAGACGTCAAATGATTGGACGAAAGTTGTCTATAGCCTACGTCACCAGCTTGACGACATCTTCTGATTGGATGGTTATCTTATACGCCTTCAAGACAAGGTATTGGGATGATTCTAACTTCTGACACTTTGCCATTCCGACAGTTGAAAAACTATTTGTTTTTTCTTTTTATTAATAGTAAATGGCTGAATAAATGTACTGGAAAGAAAAAAATAGTTATATGTGACAACACTTTGTCCTGAACAATAATGAGTGATATGTAGTTTTTTTTTTTCGTTTTTTTTTTTTTTATGACAAACCGATTTTGCCTGGCTCCCACAACTATGGTTGGTATGCCAAATATAAGAATATAAAATATAAAGGTAATTATCACTTTCCATGAGATAATGTGTATTTTTTTTGTAATTAACACTTTCAGACTTTTCTGAGAATGCTGTGGAAAAGAAATGCATTATTACGTAGAGATGGAATGTGAAAAAATTCAGTTTTAGATAGAAAGAGTACAAGAAGACAACATGTATATACATTTTTATTTTTTTACTGAAAAAAAATAATGTCATTGGAAATCAAATCAAAATTGTATCGACCTACAGAGCTGAAATATTCTTCTAAAAATCTTCATTTGTGTTCTGCAAAAAAAAAGAAAGTCATACACATCTGGGATGGCATGAGGGTGAGTAAATGCTGAGAGAATTTTCATTTTTGGGTGAACTATCCCTTTGTTCTAATTTTTAGTTTGAAATAGTCTTTTTAATTTAAAAAACTAATTGCAGAATTCATTAATGATAATAACTTATACAAAAGAAGTGACAAATTATGTGTCGTATATTTAGCTGTGTGGAATATACTTAAGCAATATCACATGAGCAAGAGTGCGATATGGCCTTATATCAACACTGCTGTGATTTGGCCGCAGGCAATAACAGCAGTGCTGATTTAGGGCCATATAGTATGATTGTGAGTGTGATATTGCTTATACAACAGTTCAATGAACAAGTAAATATAAAACAATAAAATAAAAATAAGGAAAAACTGAGTACGGTCATAAAAAACGCATTTGCACATGGAACTCTTTCTTACGCGACATATCAGAATCTGCCGTTACTGGTTCAAACCAAATGATGTGTCCAAGCTTCTAAATCAAAAATGTCACTTTACAACTAGTATCACGGCTTGGGATGTTTCTAACAAGTTATTGGAGAAACAAGGAGGGGTGTGTGTGTGTGTGTGTGAGAGAGAGAGAGAGAGAGAGAGAGAGAGAGAGATGGAGTGTGTGCAATCACCTGTACACCAAGCAGAGATGCTGTAGTGTGTTAGTCAACTTTCTGATGTTAATGTAATTTTTGTCAAATGCATCCTATTTTCTAAGTGGAAAAATAGCCATCCAAGCGGGGGTATTCCTCCCTTTTTTGCGGTAGCAGGTGCGCAAGTGTCTTTCACTATTAGAAACCGCAATCTCCTCCCCCATTTTGAACAGTATATCCTTTCCAATGTGGAAACTCCGGTAAGAGGTAAGCGCCTTGAGTATGTGTAATTAATCAGTCTGTTGTGTCTCTCAGCTGTGATGAGCCTTAATGCTGAAGTTGTTAGTTTAAAGCTGTTTAAAGATATTTCATAGCTTTAGTAGTGTAGTAATAATCAGAGCGATCACATAGTGCTGATGAATGAAAACACTGACTGACACTGACTCACTTCATGTCACCTGAACTGACTTATATTACACACAAAAATGTTTTTTGCCGCCACCTGCTGGTTAAAATCTGTAATGTCACAAAAATAAATGAAAAGAGACACATACTGTAGCTCTGAACACCTCTGCACTGCTCTTACACTTTAGTTTAGTACTGCACGAACACAAGCGGAGTGATATACAGTGAAGCGTCCTTGTGCTGATGTTCTGAGACATCAGTACTCATGGAACGTCTCTCGTCCAATCAGATTTGAGGACCGGAACTATTATGTATTGTATAGTAAATAAGTCAATCAGTTGCATAGGACAGAAGAGAGTAAACACACACACACACACATTCAAACAATGGAAGATGCGGTATTACATCGCCTCCATTATAATATTAATCGACAAAGCAGTAAACAGCTGATTTAAATGCATGTGATAGTTTTGCCTTGTCTAATGTTAACCATTTAAAATCCGCACTGAACTTCGAACTTAGTGGCTGTATGTTTTTCTTCAACAATATGTTACTAAGGCTATATGAATGACTTCTCAACTGCCCAATCACAGACCGCTTGTAAGTAGCTCTTAGTAGCCGATCCGAATGCAGGAGGCGGGACCTGCCAGAAAACGGCTGGGGGAAAAAAATTAACGCTGTCGCACTGCTTATGTCATCAGTCAAGACAGCCCAGGGGCGTTCTTAATTTGCATGTCCTCCAAATGTTTAACTCAAGATTTATATTTAACATTTATATTTTATATTTGCATTTAGATTTAACATTTGGATTTAGATTTACATTAAGGATTTGTATTAATAATTTACATTTAAGATTTATATTTATATGTAGGATTTATATTTAACATTTATATTTACGATTTATATTGGAGTTTTAAATTTAGATTTAACATTTACATTTAGTTTTAACATTTACATTTCACATTTAGATTTGATATTTAAAGTATTTGTTACACAATAAATGAATAATAATAATTAAAAAAATATATTAAAATGCTTATGCTTTACATAAATCTGGCTAAATTGAGCAGATTTTGTTGTTAAATCTGACAAAATGTAACCCATTTTTGTAACTTGTTTTATTTTACAAATGGCACCCCATACAGATACTGTATATTACTGTTTACTGGAAACATTTAATCCAGGATAGACAAAAAAATTCTGGTCTAATTTCAACAGGATCACTTATGAATGCAAAGGCTCAACTTAAACAAGAATATTTATATATATATATATATATACATGAACACGCATGTAGTGCTGCATACCCTTTGCAAACGTATCTCATGTTTTATAAAAAAAAATAAATAAAAAAAGCTCATGACCATGTGGCACAAAAAGATAGCATGCTGTTATGTTTATTGCAAAACATCCCGTCTTCATTATTATCTTTAGTTATGACTCCGTTTCTTGAATACTCGGGTAAAATGGAATGAAAACATCTGTGTTTTTCAGACACAGCTGCCCAAATGTGGGTGTTTCAACATCATTATATACAACAAAAGAAAGCCAAATTAATCAAGACTGTCCTCGTTTTAGTTCAATTTGAATGCTTTTTAAAGGGATAGTTAAACCAAAAATGAAAATTCTCTCATAATTTACTCACCCTCATGCTATCCCAAATGTGTATGACTTTCTTTGTTCTGCAGAAAACAAATTAACATTTTTAGAAGAATATTTCAGTTGGTCCATACAATGCAAGTGAATGGTGACCATCATTTTGAAGCTCTAAAAAGCACATAAAGACAGCATAAAAGTAATCCATAAGACTCCAGTGGTTTAATCCATGTCTTCAGAAGTGATCCAAAGGATTTTGAGTGAGAACAGACCAAAATGTAACTCCTTTTTCACTGCACATCTCATCATTGCAGTCTTTAAGCACAATCATGATTTCAAGCTTAATACACTTCCTCGTGCTTGACACATGCGCAGAGCCCAAGATGGTGCAATAGGAAGTGTGATTGAGCTTGAAATCATGATCACCAAGAAAACTTCTGATGTCAAGATTTAGAGTGAAGTTGGAGTTATATTTTGGTCAGTTCTCATCCAAAATCAATTCCGAAGATATGGATTAAACCACTGGAGTCGTATGGATTACTTTTATCCTGCCTTTATGTGCATTTTGGAGCTTCAAAGTTCTAGTCACCATTCACTTGCATTGTATGGACCTACAGAGCTGACATATTCTTCTAAAAATCTTAATTTGTGTTCTGCAGAAGAAAGTCACACATCTGGGATGGCATGCAGATGAATAAATTATGACAGAATTTTCATTTTTAATAAATAAAAGTAAAATTCAGCTGCATAAAGTCTATGCTGATAAAAAAAAATGATATTCAACCAGTTACAGTAACCACTTTTAAGAAGTAAATATAAAATTTTTCTACAAAATTACAAATAAAACAAAAAACCCTTGAAACTGTTTTAGGCCATTATTTGGTAGAGAACTTGAAATCATGGTACATTCATAATCACAGCTCTGCTGACAGTAATCTAAGTCCACAAGCTTATGCACAGTATTAAATGAGGGGCAAAACAAGTCCATCCAAGTACTGAGTATTTCTGATAACGAGAAAGAGGCTCAGTGTAGTGTTATGCCATTATGACTGTACATTCTCTTTCCAACAAACCTTTGGCTGTGTTTGAAAGGAATAGTTAAACCAAAATGAATAATTTTGTCATCATTATCAAAATACTGCAGCTAGATCAAGGCAGCGAGGTCCACCACAGGTAACGGCTCTCTCAAGAATGAGAAATTACTGATCTCTGGACAGTCGAAGGATGTGGTTGGATCATTACAAATGAAGGGGAAGACATAATCCACAAGCTCGCTGAGATGAGAGTACCTGAGGAACACACATTCACAAGTATGTTACAGGCAACTTAACATTTGCAACCAATTTTACTGCCATAATGTGATGTGTTTCCAAGTGAACCAGGATAATATATACATACACTTATCAGCCACAACATTAAAACCACTGAAAGGTGAAGTTAATAACATTTATTATCTCGTTACAATGGCACCTGTCAAGGGGTGGGATATATTAGGCAGCAAGTGAACAGTCAGTTCTTGAATTTCATGTGTTGGAAGCAGGAAAAATTGTTTAGGAATGGTTTGAGGAACATGACAAAGAGTTCAAGGTATTGACTTGGCCTCCAAATTCCCCAGATCTCAATCCGATTGAGCATCTATGGGATGTGCTGGACCAACAAGTCCGATCCATGGAGGCCCCACCTCGCAACTTACAGGACTTAAAGGATCTGCTGCTAATGTCTTGGTGCCAGATACCACAGGACACCTTCAGAGGTCTTGTGGAGTCCATGCCTCGACGGGTCGGAGCTGTTTTGGCAGCACGAGTGGGACCTACACAATATTAGGCAGGTGGTTTTAATGTTGTGGCTGATCGGTGTACATATATATATATATATATATATATATATATATATATATATATATATATATATATATATATATATATATATATATATATATATACACACACACACACACTACCGGTCAAACGTTTTGAAACACTTACTCATTCTTTATTATATTTTTTTTTCTCCACATTTTAGAATAATAGTAAAGTCATCAAAACTATGGAATAACATAAATGGAACTATGGGAATTATGTTGTGACTAAACAAAATCCAAAATAAATCAAAACTGTGTTATATTTTAGCATCTTCAAAGTAGTCACCCTTTGCCTAGAATTTTCAGAAATGTACTCTTGACATTTTCTCAACCAACTTCTTGAGGTATCACCCTGGGATGCTTTTTAAACAGTATTGAAGGAGTTCCCATCAATATGCTGGGCACTTATTGGCTGCTTTTCTTTATTATTTGGTCCAAGTCATCAATTTCAAAAAAAAAAAATTTTAAATTACATTTTAGATTTATAATGAAATAAATTAATATGGTGGCACAATTATATTTTTGTCTACAAAACTAATTTCAAACATTTAAGCATACGCCTTCAAATCAAAAGATTTTTAAGATCATGAGAAACATTTCGGTCAAGTGTTTCAAAACTTTTGACCGGTAGTGTGTGTGTGTGTGTATATATATATATATGTATATATATATATATATATATATATATATATATATATATATATATATATATATATATATATACGCATATATATTTGCATATGTGTAACTTACGAGGACTTGTTGGCTTTGGTCTTTTCCTGTATGAGTTCTCCTTTTGGGTTCACAGTGAATATATGAGTCTCTGGTACACCAACCTCCTTATATGCATAGGCATCCTTCATTTAAACATGCACACACAAAACATTGTCAGGTTTCCCTATGATTCCTGAAAGATGTTTTTTCAGGCACACTTACGTACATTAGTTCTGTTGCCGAAGGCAGCGTAGAATAGCCGTCTGATGGGATTGAAGAGATCTCTGATATCAGTGAGACACGCAATCTTAAAAACCTCTGGCTTTTTCTCAACCACCTCCCTGAAATAAACAAAAAAACAAAACAGACATGGACACATAAACACACAAAAGATCACATGAACAGTAGTCTCAGCCTCAGATGGCGTGCCCAAAATACGTTCATAGACCATGTAGCACAAAAATGGCCAGATCTGGCTGAAATCAGCAGTTCCAATCGGATTTTACGCAACTTCTAGGAGTCCGAATTTACCAGTTCAACAGAGGTCTGTGTCAAAAAGCTAGCTGGTTTTGCTCACCTGTGTAGTGCTGAAAACAAGCTGCTGGGAGCCAGAAACACTGGTCCTTTAGGCAGCACAGTTCCTCTATCATTCATCCACTGTAAATAATCTTTAGTGATGTCTGCCATGCCTATAGCTCGAGCCGAACAGTACAGGAAATTATAGCCATTCCTGCAAGAGAAGAACAGAGCGTACATGCTAATAACTGCTTATATATGTAGTATATAGCCATTATACGTCAGTGAACATTCAAATCATTTGCATTACTGTTACTTTAAGAATGTTTTTACATCTGTTTTATGAATTATTATGCACGTGTATTTCTTACTGATGTATTTTGTGATACAGTTTGGCGATGCCGTGATGAGTCCAGTCTTTCCCCAGCTGTGGTAAAATGTGACCCAGCGCATCTGATCTGAAATGGCGAAAAAGAGAAGGTGAATAAATTTATCTTATATCTATACACTAAAAAAATTTGTCACACATCAACTTATATAGCCACACACTCACTTTGTGATGGTCCCATCGATGTCTGAGATGATGATTTTGTCATTGTAGTTCAACAGGTAAATGGGGGCTTCACAGCGGCAGGTGCCCTGATACTGTGTGGTCACACTGAACACAACCTTATTAGCTCCCTCACACAGATGTAAACACTCCTGCCACACACACATACACAATATCATAAATGTATCCATGACATTGCACAAAAACTGATAGAATGAATTAATAAGTGACTGTTTTAGATGAATGTCTGGGTCATATTTCTCCAAAAGTCAAGAGAAAGTTACATTTTGCATAAGGAACATGAAGCTTCATTTTAGGTCCATTAAGATTTTTTCCATTATGTTTCAAAATATTTTAATGACAATTAGGCACATTACCATACAAATTCTCATTACTGATATGCAATAATTAAAAATTATCCTGTTGACAATTTTTTAAAATGAAAATCACAAATTAAATTCAGTACAGATACTACTTGACATACTTAAACTGTAGTTCACATATCAATAATGGCGATGAGATTTTTTTGCATTACAGTAATGACAACAAGACTTATTTGCATTTCAGTATTGACAATGAGATTGGCATTACTGTGAAATGCAAAACGATTTGCTTTTTTTTGTATTATCAATAATGCACACTGCACATATCAATAATGGTGATGATACTTTTTTGCATTACAGTAATGACAACAAGATTTTTTTGCATTACAGTACAGAAAATGAGATTTTTCACATTACAGTATTGACAGACTTTTTTCCATTTTACAGTAATGACAGTGAGATTTTTTCACATTATGGTAATGGCAAAGAGGTTTTTTCACATTAAAGACTATGAGATATTTTTTTTTTTTTTTTTTTGCATTACAGTAGGCTACTGCGAATTGAGGAAGGAGGTTTAAGTAAGCAATGACTGATGACCATTGAATTATTGAAGATTAATATACAGCCCCATTTCATGACTGTTAAACTTCTGGTGTTCATTTACACAATTACACACTTAATTTAACTGCAAATAATTGAACTGCAATTATTTTCTAATAATTATTTTTTAATACAGCCATACGCATTAATAGGCTTTCATATTATTACAGTGTTTTCAGCTCGACAATCATCCCATTCAGCTTTCTTTATGAAAGTTCAAACACAAACACACACACACTGGTGTGTCTATCCTTATGAGGACTCTCCATAGACATAATGATTTTTATACTGTATGAACTATAGATTCTATCCCCTAACCCTAACCCTACCCCTAAACCTAAAAACATCGTTTACCAGTTTGTAACCTAAAAAAATGGCCTCGTAAACCTCCCAAACCCGCCCACAAATACTTCAGATTGCTTCTTACAATCTGTTCAGAAGTCAGTCGCAGTGATTTATGGCACGTCTGACTGATACACTGTGCTGTGTTTAAACTGTCACTCTTCTGCCGCACAGAGATAGAATCATCATCATCACACGAGAGTTCAACAGAGCACTTCCTAAACACAAAGACACAACAAAAACAAAACTTTAATGGGCCAAAAGATCAAAAGAGCAATGCACATCTCCCCCCAAGTGAGCCAATAACATTGGTAATATCAACTTTCATCATGTTTATCATTAGAAAGAGTCAATAAATCATCTTTGTAACCATACAGAGTGCATTTAGTTCAGTGTTATAAAAACTGGCTGACAAATTGCTTGAGGTGCAAAAATACCTCAGTATGAACAGAACAGTATTCTAAGTTGTGGCACTCAATTTCTTGCACACAGTTTTGCAAGCACATGTGCATGGCTTACTTAAGTGTAGAGGGTCCAGCGACAGAAGCAGATGCTTCAAGTTGATTTCCCTCCGAGTCTGGCTTTGAGCTTCTCTGAGAGTCATAACATGGTAAAATATTTTATAAACCATCTAACACACAATTAACAAAGCATGATCTCTGACCTTCTAGACTGTATCTAACAAGTAAGTCTTAAAACAATGTTTTAACTTTGACATAATCTTTTGAACTGATACTGAATGCATGATTTTACCCCCATTACAAAAATGGAACATTCTATAAAATTGTCCTCTTCAGTTTGTACCTCAATATTGTTCATGTCTTTCCTCCTCCAGGAGAACCACCAGCGGGCGGACTTCTTTGGCATCTTATCTTTGACTAGTTGAACAACGGTGCTCTAAAACAGAAAAACAAGTCAATTTCAATCAATCATTTAACACTAATCAGAGAGTTCTGACCTGACGTACCTTTGGTAAATTCTTCTGGAATGCTTGAACCAACAGAATCATTGAAGCAGTTACTGCCCAGTTATAATACCTGAAAAAAAAGACAGCCCAAAAAACATGCACCATTAGAAAAAAATAAAATAAAATCATATCATGGATGTGATTAAACAATAGATAAGCAGTGTTGGGGAAAGTACTTTGAAATGGTAGCTTCCCAAACTGTAAGCTACTCATAAATTAAAGCCGTTAAACAACAGTCAAGATACTATAAAAAAAATAAAAAAATAAAAAATCAGGTAAGAAAAAAAGAAGGTAAAATTATGAAGGTTAAAATAACTGACTAACGTTAATTTCCGACACTGCTGCACATAATGAAAAATATTACACATAGGCCAAGTAGAAATCCACACTGACTTTGAGTTGATGCAGATGACAAGGTTTGGATCTTCAACAATTCCAGGGTTGTTGACAAAGTCTTGATACTTGACCAGCTGTTCTGTGAACTTCTCTGAAACACAGAAACCAAAGTTCATGTCTAAACATACAGGAAGCAAATGTAGCTAAAGTTCTAACCAGGGGCGACCGACAAGTTGAGGATCTTCTCAATGAAAATACAGCGAATTGAAAAAATCACAGGCAATCACGTTTAATATGCAACTATATGGAGCAGGATTTTGGACCATTGAGATTTCACTCTGGGTGGAGCTAGCCAGCAGAACACTTAACGAAGAACTCCTTACCTTTACTGATCTGGCTGATGTCTCCTCTTCCGCACAGGGCCATAGTGACGTCCAGCGTGTCTGTCGTAGAGTCGGACAGATACTCTGTCCCGCTGTCTCTATTCCTGCTGCCTAATGACAGTGGCTGATCCAAGGGAGGAGACAGGTTGGGTGGATGATTTGAGCAGAGTTCCGACTCTGCCTCGCTGAAAGGAAAGAGAAACAAATTTAGAAAGTAAAGTGAGAGTAGAGGGAAAAGAAAGAGAGAAAAATCACCCAATTTGAATTATCAGGCCACATGAAAAAGTATGCAGGGCTACCAAAGTCAGTGCATCAATTTATGAGATTTAATGTTTGGGCTCTCTATCGACACCTGTGGTTGAAACATAAAACTGCAAATGACTTGCAGAGGAACATTGTTTTTTTTTTTAAGTTGTGCTTCGGCACTGCTCTTCTTCTATGGATGAATCTGATAGCGGATCTGACTGGCCACACCAAGAAGAGTCACTGATAATATGAAGAAAGTCCTACAATATGTATATACAAAAAATGTCATGTGAGCAAGTAAGTGCTAAGTAGCATATCAGACACTGGATATTCTCTTTGTTTACGGACATAATGTAAACATCCAAGGCCGAATGATGGAAGCCTGAATTTTCCATCTAAATTGAACCCAACATCTCTGAATGTAAAATCCTTAACGTAGGCTTACCATAGTGACTCAGGGTAAGGCAAGAATGCGGTTTTGAACATGGATTTTACAGTCAATGTACTGGTTCAATAATAAAAGGGTTATTCCAGATGAAATTTTAAATTATGTTAAAACTTTTTCTGAAGAATGATAAACATAAATGATGATGAAAGTTAAAATATGAAATGCCATGGATCAAGACTTAATGAGTAATCCATTATTTTGTAGAGGGGTCAAAATGACAATGCCTATGATTTTGAAGTGAAAATGCGGGTCAATAAATAACCTTAGAACGGTTTTAGCGTTATTATTTTATTTTTACAAAGTCCAAAAATTGGTCTCTTTTTTTTTGTGTCGCTTTTTTTTCAAAGTTGGAGTGCCTATAAGTCCAGAATTATTAAATATATTTTAATATCCTTTTAGATTCTGGTTTAGAACAAACTTTCATTTTTCTGTCTTCATTTGTAAGGTCCCATATGGTTTAAAAACAGAGGTTTAACAACGAATAATGTTAATACATATTTTTTTTCAAAAATAGTCAAAAAATGCAGGTATTAAGAATAAGTGACACATGTGGCTGTTCAGTTAGTGCGATAAACTTTATCTAGTTTTTTTTTATTATTGTTTCAGAAATATACATTTGTAAAGCTCTTGAAAACATCATTAGGGAAAATGTATGGATTACTAGAGTTAACAACAAAAATCACAATTGATCACAAATGAGATTAATCACAATTATTATCTATTGACAGTCCCAAAAAACAAAATACAGCAGTGAGCACAACATTAAAAACTACAAGCAAGAAAATGTGTGCACATGTCTAACCTCTTAGGGAAGTACAGGGCAGCGACCTCAGAGTTAAGACTGGACAGATCTTCAAGATAAATATCCGTTGGTCCCAAATGATGAATCCTTTTGACTGGACACAGACACACTACAGGAAAAGAAAGAGAGGCAGAGAAAGTGTTTTACCCAAACTCTTTGAAATACTTTTGGATGAATAAATGCAACTTATTAAATAAAATCTTTCCATTATTTGCAACTCCTGAATTTGTTCTCTGTAATCAGTCGAGTTTAATTTAATCCACTACCTTTCCTCTTGGCTGGAGAGTCTGATGCTTTTGAGACAGACTCAACCAGAACCCTCTGATCTAATGGCAGACTCCACAGATGCTGTCAATCCAGCACTATCAGAATTCTGATTGGTTAGCAAGGTCTCTACACCTGCCCCATCCTCTGGCTCTCCCATGTTGAGTGACAGCTTTTCAGCAGAGCTTTGGCTAAAGAGAGTTGGTATGGCAGTGATTGTGTCTGATGAGTTTATTGCATTTTCTGCTTCTAAAACTTCCTCTGTGTACATCTCAATAATGAAAAAATTGCTTGGTTTTTTGGAGTTGTCCAAGACAGTATTGTTATTACCAGTCTCTGTGCTTTCTATGTTAACCACGTTGTCTGAACTAGTCATGCTGTTGGTAGAATTGGTGCCATGAATTATGCTAGCAGTGCTAGATATATTAGACATTTTGGCATAATTTTCTGCTCTGCTAACAGTAATTTTTGCATAGTCTTTGATCTTTTTGGTTTCCAATGCAGTCCAAGCTGGTGGTAAGGAGTCGTCAGCATACTGAGAGGTCACTACATGCGATTCGTTGTCACTGACGTCCAGCTGTTTGTTATTTGTTGATCAATTGTAAACTTCAGACGGGACAGGGATGGTCGTTGCAATCTGAGTTTCTGCTCTCACTATTGTTATTAATGCCGTAGAATCAGTCGTCTCCACGTCAAAGGATGCTTGCCAATGGATTGTCCGGAAGTGGGAGTGGTCAGATGGCATGAGGGGGGAGGGCGGGACATACAGGGCATCAGATTCATCTCTCTCTGCCTGGCACACCTACACAAGAGAGAGAGAGAAAAAATACTGTAGAGTATTTCAAATCAGTGCTTCTAACCTGGTGGGTAACAACCCAAAAATGGGTAACAGGATAACATATGTAGCACACAAATATTATGTGAAATTGTGAATTTTTATACTGTATAAAATATATTTATATTTCAAATTGAACAACTTTGTTGTGAACAATCCATGCAATTCTCCTGTCAGCATATTTATAACGGGAGCCAGCTGGTACGTGATAGCTGTGCAGTATGTGTAAACCTCACTCCCCTGGCCTCAAGAGGCACACTAGTGACTGACACTAGAAGCTGTAGCCTTTTGCCTCCATGTGAGTGTGCTACCACCTCCCATGCTGGCAACACCGGTTCGAATCCCACTTGGAGCGGGTTGAGCAGGACCTGTTACATATTTAGTAGTGTTTTCAAAGGCAAGCATCACTGTTACAATTGCTCATACTTGGGGTTATGGATTTTTCAAAACTGTTTGTGCAACAGACATAAATTATACCTCAAATCATGCAGCTTGTTGTGGAGAGGTGTGCTATAACTTTTCAAAGTGATCAGTCTTGGGTTTTCCAATAAATTGCCAAAGAAACCGCAAAGACTGTTAAGTTTTGCATGTGCAAGCAACAATCACTGCTATTAGATCATAGTGTTGCCTTTGAAATGTGAGATCATAACATTCTTGAGGATAGGCTTGAGAATTATGCTGGCATTTGTGGACTGGCATTAGCATGGTTTAGGTCTTATTTATCAGACCGCTACCACTTTATCAGTGTGTAAGCAAGGAATTGTCAGATCAAGCAGAAGTGAAGTATGGAGTGCCGCAGGGCTCAGTATTAGGTCCTCTGCATTTCTGTTAGTATATGCTAAAGGGAGACATTATCAGAAACCATGGAATTAGTTTTCACTGTTATGCCGACAATAGTCAGCTTTATATTTCCTCAAGACTGCTAAGAGTGGTGAGTTTTGCATGTGCAAGCACCACTCAAATTTTCTTCAGGAAATGTGAAAGTGTAGTTTCGCTGCCTATTGTTTAGATAAGCCTTGCCAAGATGTTCCTATAATGACAAAAATGTTGTACTCTTGGTTTTGGAACAGAGCAGCAGTGTCCTATTCTATTCTGAAATTTTGCAGTGAGTTTATCAGAGATAAAATTACCTTTGGAAAAGCACCCCTGTTCCACTGCATGTGAGGTCCTACAGACTTCTGTGGTTTAAACAACTCTGAGTCACTCTTAGGAGAGGAGGGATGACTGTAGAACACAGTACTGAGAGAGAGTGTGTGAGCAAAAAGGAAATAATGCACAGTATTCAGATTTGGGTTGAGATCATATAAAACAAACAGGGTTTATACAGTGGGGTCCTCTTGTGAAAATGCTTCTATTTAATTTAACACATCTTTCCCTCATTATTAATAATAGTATCAACATAACAATTTGGGTGAAAAGTTAAATTGAAAAATTGACATGAATTTGAGAATGTCTTGAAACCTGAGGATCATGTTCCATGTATGATTTGAGATTGGGGAAGCAAAGAAATCTGACTTTTTGAACAAAGGAGTTCAATTTGCATATTCCATTAGTCACTTGGAAAGTGTACACTAAATCCCACTTTTTCAAATTCTAATTCACTTCCTTATTTAATAATTTTTAAAATCCTAAAACTTTATATCCAGGTTCAAATTAAACTTTGAATCCCAGATTTTCAATGTTGACCCAGACTTTTGATCCTCACTGTGAGAATTTAGCTCTTATAAGATGATTAAGGGATATATAATTACCTCTCATTAACTGAGCATTCTCCATCAGAGTGAGGGTGCACATATCTGCTCTTAGCTCCAGACAGTTCTTCATAAGGTTCCTCTGACAGAGAGTAGTATATAGACTTACTATTAAGAGTAAAAACACAATGAACCAATAAGTTACAGCATTCTGATTGGAGCATCCAACAATGTGTTTCTTTGTTCCTTAAGTTAGTAGAACAAACTAGTAGAGCACAGCATGAGCGATGCCAGGATCTTGGGTTCGATATTCCCAGGGATAAAATCTGACAATTTGAGGAAATTCTGAAAAATGGGGCAGCACC
Source organism: Myxocyprinus asiaticus (assembly GCF_019703515.2). Classification (NCBI taxonomy): domain Eukaryota; kingdom Metazoa; phylum Chordata; class Actinopteri; order Cypriniformes; family Catostomidae; genus Myxocyprinus; species Myxocyprinus asiaticus. The sequence continues at coordinate 14,436,243 of NC_059355.1, forward strand.
AACAAATCAATAGCAACGGAATTTTTGGTTTGATGACAGTGGTGGCTAATACCAAGATACAATAACTGTAACATGGTATTTTGTTGAAAACGATTTTTTTGGTAAGGGTATAGTCAACAATGAACATGGAAACTTGTTAGATCTGTGGATATCATTGTTACACAAAAAATACTACAAAATACTTTATAACTTAGTATAATGTCAGACCTTGTTACCATAGGTGATTCTTCTTTATGGACATCCTGGTCTAGACTCTCTTTCTCGTCTGAGGAGGAATTGACATCCATTTGCGTGTCAGAATGTGCCCGTTTCCTGCAACGTTTCTTGTGGCGACTTGACAACGACGTGACACTGAAGGGAGATTCAGTTAGCTCAGGAACTTCAGGAACATCAGTGGGGATCGGAGAGGTGCAGAGATGAGCGGGAACCCTCGTCTGAAAGAGAGAATATAATGAAAACAATTTAACAGCAAAGCATTGTACAACCAATCTCTTAACTCAAAGTAATCTGGGTATACCTCAAAATCTTCATTCTCTTCCACAAAGAAAGCTTCTCCATTATCACCCAATTTCATATGCAGATTCACAGGCTCTCCATTGATCTCAATGTCTACCTGTGGAATCAACTGAGGAGTCACAAGACCTAAACAAATAGACCTTCCCCTCATGATGCGTTACCTAACGCGTTTCCTGGCATGAAAGCAACAGTATATCTAAAGACCATCCCATAAAGTTGCGCTACCTTCATTCTCATTAGTGACAGGACCATGACAAGGGTTCCCACACTTTTTGACCAATGCATTTCCATGACTTTTCCAGTGATTTATGATTACTTGATAAGGATTTTTTTTTTTTTTTTTTCATAAAACAGAGATTGCACTCACAAAAAGCAATTGCCTGCAGATTAAATATTTTAGAGCAGAGCATATCTAGAAAATTTAGTCACAATACATTTATATAATTTCCATGTCTTTTCTGGATCCAGAAATCAATTAAAAAATTCCCTGCATGACAACAGGTAGAACTTATTTGTAAAACATCACAGAATAAAAATATGATCATTGTTACTGCCCAGAAAAATGTGCTAACAATGTTTTAACCATTTTTTCAGTGATTACTGCTGAAAAAAAGATATCAACTCTGTTTTTGTTGTTCTTGTTGTTTTTTAGTTTTTTCAATAAAAACATTTTAACAAGCCTTTTTCAATAAAAACATTTTAACAAGCCTTTCATCATTTATTTTTGGTTCTTTTCAAATGCCTTTATGTACATATTTTTATATATTGTTTTAGCCTTGACTCAGACCCAGACTTTCAATATTATGAACTATGAAAATCCATTATAAAAATACATGGATTTTTGAATACAATACGTTTAAAAATATGATCATCTAAACAAAGAGTAAAATAAACAAAGCATTTCAATTTTTATTGTGTGTAAATGATTTCCATCAATTTGTCAAAAATGTCTTCTGTCCCTCAGTTGATGTGTCATTTCCACCACACCAAACAATTTTGCACCTAATAAAGTTTTTTTTTTCAAAAGCTAGTGTACTTGCAAACCAAGTGGACAAAAGTGACACTGAAGAGCATGCTTGACATGAAATATGAGACAAAACAAAGACAAATCAAGGGAAATATCACTTGTGAGCAGCAGAATATTTTTATTGGCCATCATTTCCAGTCAAGCTGTAATTTTGCCAAATTATGCAAAAAGTGTGAAAATATTGTTTATCTAAGTTTTTAGGATACATACAAATGTTAGCTATGAAATTAGCCTAAGAAGGACAAAGGGCATTTTATGTAAAACAAAAATTTTTCAAAATGTCAGCATCATTTACATCTGCATCATTTTCACAACAGAATTTCATTAAACACAATACAGAATTCCAGACATGCTGGAAATGACACTGTGGTGGAAATTTTCATGATTTCTTAGAGAAAAATTAAATAAATCTCCTGTGATGCATGTACTACATGCACTGTTGAACATTGCTAGTATAATAAAATTAAAAATAGTGTGTGACATTTTTTTTTTATTTAGAAATCCACAGTGATAAAAGTGCAAGAAGTTGAAGAAATACTCATGTAGGTCAACCTGAGCTCTCCTCTAAGATCCAAAAAGTTCAATAACAACTAAACTGCCCTAATGATAATAATCATAGTCACTGTAAATATTAACTTTCAAAAATGTTCTGCCCCTCCCAAATCCTTACCACTTTCTCTTTGGACTGCAGGACTCCCAGTTTTCCAAAGCGTACGTGAAACGGCGAGCACTGGAAACTGCCATCAGGCTGGCGAACCACTATGACGTCGATGCCGTTGGTGAGTGTGGCTGGATTTAGCCCATGATACAGTTCTTTAATGGTCACAAACACTGTCTCGGCCAGCTGACCCACGTAATTCATGGTCTGAGACTGAGAAGGAAGAGAAAGACAGTAAAATAATTGAGACATCTCTGATGTCCCCTCATTTGTCTTCCCTACTCCTATTCTTGAGATTTCAGACACTTACAGTAAGACTGTAAGTCTAAAACGTGTAGAGATATTGCATATTGCACTCAGATCGACAATATGCAATATCTCAACTTTATCATCATGACATGTTGCCACATTTGAAGTTATTCCAAGTGACATCAGTGGACCAAAGTTGTACAACTGGATCTATCTGATGAATCTAAACATTTTATATTCAATATATATTACAAATATTTATTTATTAATATTGTCAAGCTCTTTGTAACACTAATAAATATCTGTAGTGACTAACTAAATTTTATGTGGTAGGCATTTATCAAATGTTCGAACTGATGTATTCGTGTAAATGGCTTTAACCCAAGGAAACATACACACAAGGAATACATAAGGAAACAGCTAAAAGAATAACTAAAACAGTGACAAAGCAGTCTTCAAACAATGCTTTAAGATGAAAGAGCCTCTCCAACCTCTTCCCAATGAAACATTGGTACTACTAGTCCTTTACAAAACAATTTTATCCTGGTTTAGGTTTATAATAGAGGTCAACCGATGGATTTTGCAGATACCGATAACTAAAGTAGTGGAAACCGATTAATCAGACCGTAAAATCGATTTATAGAAATGTTAAATAAATAAAATAGTCTTGTTCCTATGCCAAGCACAGATATAGGCTACAAGAAAAGTCCAAAATGTATCAAATCCAAGATGCAGGTCATCGTTCAACCAAAATCCAAATAATAACCAGAAAAAAATTAAGAAATGGTGCATAACGTCGATCTTTTAAGCCCAAAAAACTCTTATTTTGAAATGGAGACTTGGCTCTGTTTTAATGATCTATATTTAAGTATTTGCCAAATTAAGCTAGCCTATACACTGTATGTACTAACGGGGCACTTTTCCATATAATCACATTTTCTTTGTATGTCCTCACTTAAACTTATAACATTTGATTCTCTAATCAAAACAACAAATATGGATTGAAGTGAGAATAAAAACACAATTAGTGTCTGTGTATAAATAGACAATGAGTTTGTTAGCTCTCACGTGGATGCACTGAGCAGGCTAGATACTGAACCGTGGGGAGCAGAAAAGAACTGTCAAAAGACCTGTGTAACAAGGTAATGGTACTTTATAAAGATGGAAAAGGATATAAAAAGATATCCAAAGCCTTGAAAATGCCAGTCAGTACTGTTCAATCACTTATTAAGAAGTGGAAAATTCAGGGATCTCTTGATACCAAGCCAAGGGTAGACCAAGAAAGTTTTCAGCCACAACTGCCAGAAGAATTGTTCAGGATACAAAGAAAAACCCACAGGTAACCTCAGGAGAAATACAGGCTGCTCTGGAAAAGGAAGGTGTGGTTGTTTCAAACTTGTGTGCAGATATCATGAAAATTACCCACAACCACGTCTTGATGACAGTGAATTTCAATCGAAATCTCAAATTTTATCACACACACACCAAAAACAAAACACACAAACCCCCCGAGAACAGTTTGTTCCAACAACATCAGTCTAGGCCTATATAGTTATTAAATGATGTCAAATGATATGTAAAAAAAATTAAATAAACATTTTTACACAGCTAGGCTAATTCACAAAAAAATATTTTAAAACTGATGGTGTTTATTATCCATTGTCAAGCCTGTATGATGATTTTGTAACTTACACACAGTTATCGGCAAAGGAGGTATAAGTTCATCAGTACAATAACCTCAATACAGCTAAATATCGGCTGACTAACAATTTTGTTACTACTTTAAAGTGTTTGTTAATTATCACAGATGATTAAAATACCTTCCACCGGACACTTTTTCCAAACATCCAGAGTGGATTATCTGTCATGATGAACTCTTACCCAGATTGACAGATGATGCTGACTTCTGCTTCCTGTGAATCCCGGTACCCTTCACCCTTCAGCTGCCATCAAGGTCTAAAAACCTGCTTCATTCTATGATCCTGATCAGTGTCCTAGTGATGTTGAGTTAACTAATATCTAAATGTACCATCAACACCACACAAAACTGTGTCCAGAACCTATTTCACTTTAAACTCAAGGCCTACTCACTCTCTCTTTGTCTCTTTCTCTGATGACTTGTAAAACTGACAAAAAAGGTGATACTGGTGATTTTGAGAGAGAGAACTTCTCTGTCATACACATTCAATGCCTCCCACCCCCAAGACAAACACCTACAGTATATGTTCTGTCATATATCACATGCTGTGACCTGACTGGACATACAGCTGTAAAAACTATTATTCCAACAGATAAACTAACAGATTATATTTATTGAGCTGTATTCAAACTGACTACTATATATATATATATATATATATATATATATATATATATATATATATATATATATAAAACGCAAAACAAGGATTCATTAATGATGGGGATGAAATATACTTTATTAAACGTGTAAAATAATATATAGACAGAAAAGGTGCAGATCACACCCGCTACTTATTCTGGTTTCTCTCAATGTCATGTGGGTTTTTAAAATACACATCAAAACCCTTTCTAAAATTCAGTTCAAATGATGTTTGATATCAGGAAACAAACCATCCATACCGTATTTTCCTTCAGATATTTTATATTTTCTTTAAATACAGTTGATTTCAGAAGTTTACATACACTTAGGTTGGAGTCATTAAAACTCATTTTTTAACGACTCCACAGGCAAGTCATTTAGGACATCTACTTTGTGCATGACATGAGTCATTTTTCCAGCAATTGTTTACAGACAGATTGTTTCACTTTTGAAAAACACAAGCAGCTTGGAAAATTCCAGAAAATGATGTCAAGCCTTTAGGCAATTAGCCAATTACCTTCTGATAGGCTAATTTGAGTCAGTTGGAGGTGTACCTGTGGATGTATTTTAAGGCCTAACTTAAAACTCAGTGCCTCTTTGCTTGACATCATGGGAAAATCAAAAGAAATCAACCAAGACCACAGAAGAAAAAAAATGTGGACCTCCACAAGTCTGGTTCATCCTTGGGAGCAATTTCCAAACGCCTGAAGGTACCATGTTCATCTGTACAAACAACAGTACGCAATTATAAACACCATGGGACCACGCAGCCATCATACTGCTCAAGAACGAGATGCATTCTGTCTCCAAGAGATGAACGTTGTTTGGTGCGAAAAGTGCAAATCAATCCCAGAACAACAGCAAAGGACCTTGTGAAGATGCTGGAGGAAATGGGCAGACAAGTATCTATATCCACAGTAAAACAAGTCCTATATCAACATAACCTGAAAGGCTACTCAGCAAGGAAGAAGCCACTGCTCCAAAACCACCACAAAAAAGCCAGATGACAGTTTACAAGTGCACATGGGGACAAAGATCTTACATTTTGGAGAAATGTCCTCTGGTCTAATGAAACAAAAATTTGAAAAGTTTGACCAAAATGACCATCGTTATGTTTGGAGGAAAAAGGGTGAGGCTTGCAAGCTGAAGAACACCATCCCAACCATGAAGCATTGGGGTGGCAGCATCATGTGGGGGTGCTTTGCTACAGGAGGGACTTGTGCACTTCACAAAACAGATGGCATCATGAGGAAGGAAAATTATGTGGATATACTGAAGCAACATCTCAAGACATCAGCCAGGAAGTTAAATCTCGGTCACAAATGGGTCTTCCAAATGGACAATGACCACAAGCATACCTCCAAAGTTGTGGCAAAATGGCTTAAGGACAACAAAGTCAAGGTATTGGAGTGGCCATCACAAAGCCCTGACCTCAATCCGATAGAAAATTTGTGGGCAGAACTGAAAAAGCATGTGTGAGCAAAAGGCCTACAAACCTGACAAAGTTACACCAGTTCTGTCTGGAGGAATGGGCCAAAATTCCAGCAACTTATTGTGAGAAGCTTGTGGAAGGCTACCTAAAATGATTGACCCAAGTTAAACAATTTAAAGGCAATGCTACCAAATACTAACAAAGTGTATGTAAACTTATGACCCACTGGGAATGTGATGAAAGAAATAAAAGCTGAAATAAATCATTCTTTCTATAATTATTCTGACATTTCACATTCTTAAAATAAAGTAGCGATCCTAACTGGCCTAAGATAGGGAATGTTTTCTACGATTAAATGTCAGGAATTGTGAAAAACTGAGTTTAAATGTATTTTGCTAAGGTATATGTAAACTTCTGACTGCAACTGTAGATGCCATTATTCTTAAAATGGCTAAATATTGGCCGGTTAATACAATTTATTAATAATGAATGATTATTATTCTTGTGTTGTGATAATTTACAGTAAAAAAAAAAAAAAAAAAATCCAGTACAAAATTTAGAACTCAGAAAGAGAGAGTAATCATAATCAAAAAAACCTTTAAAGAAAAGTCAGAAATCCGTTTCTATGAATAGGCCTACTGGTTCGAGGCTACTCAGTCAAACAAAGTCCAAATATCAATGCTCTGTGTGAATGGATTAACTTATATGAAGCTAGTTTCAGAACCGTCAACAGCAGGTTGTCACTATTTAGGTTTGTGTGTCCCAAACTGACAATCCTTCAAGGTGCAATATGTAACAATTTTCATGTAATATTCACCTTTTTTTTGCCAATGTGTGAACGGCTTGTGACGCAACTTAAAAAATGAGCCCTTCCCGGACTTCCAAGGTTGCCTATTAAAGCCTGTAGATTGATTTTCATGCGAAGGGAGCGGGTCGCTTTTGCCGGAAAAATCCAAACAATTTGATGTTTATGAGCGCTCCCAAGAGCCTTGCCTCAGACAGCAATAGCTTCTCTTCTGCTATTCAACAGCGACAACAAACTGCAACACTAGGTAATGTTATCTTAGAGATGGAATCCAGCAAACGGCCAGCTCCCAGCACAACACCGACTCCTACACAAACTCTGAGTAAGCCAAAAAACAAAAAAACAAAAACAATCTACTTATTCCAGTCTGGCTAAGTGGAAACGTGTTCGTGGTCGAGCGAAAACTAGAGTGAACATCGGCAGGACATTTGATTCCTGGAGGGACCTTCATTCGGTTTTGGGGATCAAAACAGACCCTGAATTGGCATTCTTCTTATTGGACAGGTAAGCTTACATAACTGCAAAGCATGTGAAATATAGTGCCATAAGGACTGATCTGTGTAATTTTAGCTAACTTGATCTTGACTGCACAGTAACTGTCATAAACAATGTTAATCTGTAACTAGATAGTAAAGTTTGAAGACAAACTTTATGTTGGCTTGACAAAGCCTTGTCTGAAAGTTTAAAATAGTTTGAAATGTTGGAAGTTTGAAGGTTTTACAGTCAGACAGACAGAAGGAACATCATACAGATAGACAGCCACCTGCAAGAAGTCCTATGCAACCCTACCCCTTGCTTGTTTTTCTGAATGGCAAATTGGTTGCTAGGGAAACCCCATTTGGTTGCTAGGCAGTTACTAAGCTGATACTGAAAAGGCTCCTTGCTACCCTGAGTCAAATGAATGAAACCAGAAATCTCTATGATGTTCTGGTGCAGAGATATGTGATTTGTTACATTGTTGCTAGGGTAACCACATCTGGTTGCTACGTAGTTACCAGGGTGATACTTAACATGGCTCCTTGCCATCCTGAGTGAAATTTGTCAACCCGGAAGTCTCTACGATGCTCTGGTGCAGAGATATGTGATTTGTTACTTGGTTGCTAGGGTAACCCCATCTGGTTGCTAAGCAGTTACCAGGGTGATGCTTATCAAGGCTCCTTGCCATCCTGAGTTAAATAAGTCAACCCTGAAGTCTCTACGATGTACTGGTGCAGAGATATTTGATTTGTTACTTGGTTTCTAGCGTAAGCCTATGTGGTTGCTAGGCAGTTGCCAGTGTGATACCAAGAAGGCTGCTTGCTGTACTGAGTCATACAAGCCAACAATGAAGTCTCTACGGCATTCTGAACTTGAGATACCCATCTAAGCGATTTTAAATGGCAGTCAGTGGGGACTGGTTGCTAGGGTGCTCTAAATGGTTGCTAGGGCGTGGCTAAGTAGTTTCCATGAAGACTGATTGCTCACCCAATTCAAACAAGCCAACTCTCATGTCTGTAGGACATTCTGATCAGGAGATATCCATCTAAGCCATTCTGAATGGCAGTCAAAGAGTTTTGGTTGCTAGGGTGCACTAAATGGTTGCTAGGTTGTATGCAGTTGCTAGGGTGTTAAAGTGATGGAGTGAAAGAAAGAATAAAAAGAGTGATAGAAAGATAGAAAAGAGAGTGATGGAGTGATGGATAGAAAGTATGAGTGGTGGAGTGATAGTAAGTAAATTGAATTCTCTAAAGGAGTTATTACAGGGAAAAGTTTTCACACCTTGATCAAATCAAATCAAATCACTTTATTGTCACACAGCCATATACACAAGTGCAATGGTGTGTGAAATTCTTGGGTGCAGCTCTGATCAACATAGCAGTCGTGACAGTGATGAGACAGTACCAATTTACGATAACATCAAATTAACACAGCACAATTTAAACATCTGATATACACATAATTACACTCAACAATATACAAATAATAACATACACTGTACAGTATACAATATGCACTATATAGATACACATTATTCAATAAAAATAAAAAATAAAAATATATAAAAAAGTATATATAGTATATATAGAATGTACAGTAGGTTGTATTGTACTGTATTGACATTCAGGCTGTCGGTTGATAGTCAGTTGTTAAGAGAGAATATAATATAATAATAATATAATTTATGACAGTCCGGTGTGAGATGGTGATGGGACTGTGTTCTCTGTCTTTTCTTCTTAAGTCCACCACAAGCTCCATTGCCTTACTGACGTTGAGGGAGAGGTTGTGCTCCTGACACCAGTGTGTCAGAGTGTGCACCTCCTCTCATATAGGCTGTTACATCATTGTCAGTGATCAGACCTACCACCGTCGTGTCATCAGCAAACTTAATGATGGCACTGGAGCTATGTGTTGCCACACAGTCATGTGTGTACAAGGAATACAGTAGTGGGCTGAGAACACAGCCCTGCGGGGCTCCAGTGTTGAGGGTCAGTGATGAGGAGATGTTGCTGCCTATTCTAACCACTTGGCGTCTGCTTGACAGGAAGTCCAGGATCCAGCTGCACAGCGAGCTGTTTAAGCCCAGAGCCCGGAGTTTCTCATCTAGCTTGGAGGGCACTATGGTGTTGAATTCTACAAACTGTAGAAGCTGTAGTCTACAAACAGCATTGTCACATAAGTGTTCTTTTTTTCCCGGTGGGAGAGAGCAGTGTGTATTGTAGATGCAATGGCATCATCAGTGGAGCGGTTGTTGCGGTAAGCAAACTGCAATGGGTCTAGAGAGAGAGGCAGCACAGAGCAGATGTAATCTCTGATTAGCCTCTCAAAGCATTTGCTGATGATGGGGGTCAGAGCAACAGGACGCCAGTCATTTAAGCATGTTATTTTTGATTGTTTTGGAACAGGCACAATGGTGGATGTTTTAAAGCATGTGGGGACTACAGACAAAGAGAGGGAAAGGTTGAAAATGTCCGTAAAAACACCAGCCAGCTGGTTCGTGCACGCTCTGATGACATGGCCCGGAATGCCGTCTGGGCCCGCGGCTTTGCGGATATTCACCCGTCGGAAGGTTCGGGTTACATCCAGTACAGAGACGGAGAGTGAACTAACCTCTGTAGCTTCAGCTGCGAGAGCTCTCTCCGCAAGGGCGGTGTTATTTCCCTCGAAACGAGCATAAAAAGTATTTAGCTCATCCGGGAGAGAGGCAGCGGTGTTCATGGCGGAGTTTTTATTCCCTTTAAAGTCCGTGATGATGTTAATTCCCTGCCACATGCTTCTAGAGTTGGTGGTGTTAAACTGTCCTTCAATCTTGCTCCTGTACTGACGTTTTGTGGTTCTCATAGTTTTTCGGAGGGCATAACTGGCTTGTTTATGCTCCTCCGCTTTCCCGGAATTGAAAGTGGAGGTCCACACATTAAGTGCCGCGCGAACATCGCTATTTATCCATGGTTTCTGATTTGGATAGATCCGTATTGTTCTGGTCGGAACCACGTCCTCCACACACTTTTTGATGAAACACATTACGCTATCAGCGTAAAGCTCAATGTCGTCATCAGAGGCGGACCGGAACATCTCCCAGTCCGTGTGATCAAAACAGTCTTGTAGCATGGAATCTGATTGGTCCGACCAGCACTGGATCGTTCTGAGGGTGGGTGCTTCCTGTTTCAGTTTCTGCCTGTAAGCGGGCAGAAGCAGAATGGAAGAGTGGTCCGATTTGCCAAATGGTGGGCGGGGGAGGGATTTGTAGCCATCCCGGAAGGGAGAGTAGCGATGGTCCAAAACCCGGTCCCCTCGTGTGTTGAAACTAATGTGCTGGTGGTATTTCAGTGCGACTGATTTTAAACTGGCTTTATTAAAGTCCCCGGTCACAATGAACGTGGCCTCAGGGTGCGCGGTTTCCTGCTCACTTATACTCCCATACAGTTCCTTGAGTGCCCGGTCTGTGTCGGCTTGTGGGGGAATGTACACAGCTGTGATAATGACCGCTGTGAATTCCCTCGGTAGCCAGAATGGTCGACACAGAAGCATGAGAAATTCCAGATCAGGAGAGCAGAAAGACTTGATAGAATGTACGTTCCTCTGATCACACCAGGATTTGTTGATCAGAAAACATACACCACCACCTCTGCTTTTACCTGAGAGGTCTTTCGCTCTGTCCGCTCGGTGCACGGAGAACCCCGCAGGTTCAATGGCTGAGTCTGGAATCTCCGCAGGCATCCAAGTTTCTGTAAGGCAGATAATGCAGCAGTCCCTTGTATCTCGTTGGAAAGAGATCTGCGCTTTCAGCTCGCAGAGCTTATTATCCAGAGACTGAACATTTGCCAGTAGAATAGTGGGTAGCGGGGGTCGATTTGCACGGCGTCTTACTCTGATGAGAACGCCGGCTCTGTTTCCCCTTTTCCTTTTGCGTTTCCGCGGCCGTGCAGCCCAGACAAAGGGCTCCGCTTGCGTGTTTGTAAAAAGCGGGTCGGCATTGAGAAATTTGAAGTCCGGTTTACAGTGTGAAATTGCTGAACCAATGTCCAAAAGTGTTTGTCTGTCGTAGACAATAAGGCAGACAACATCCAAGACAAAGAACATAAGAATTGTGAACAAAACAAACAAAACACTACTATGTTGTGTCGGAGCTCGCAACGCAGCAGCCATACTCAGCACCATCTTGATATCCATGACTCTCTGAATGGGAGTCAATTTAAAATCAGTCCAGTTCAGAAGTCCGATCAGTTAGAAAAGAGATAGCAACCCGAGTCAGAACAGTCTGAAGGTCTGACCCGAGTTTGGTGTTTGTAGCTTTAAAGCTCTAGGAGGAGATACAGTTTAAAATTTGGCTCAGAATAATAAAAATAATAATAAGCTTAAATAGTAGATCAGTATGTTGGCTTGACAGCAAGGTAAACTACAATAACACATTAAATGAATGCTAGACAGTGTTCAAGATAATGCAAAAAGACCCATTCATTAGTGTAACGTAAATTGGTTATACAGAAAATATATACATTCTATTATTATAAAACAACAGCGCATTGATGTATCAAAATGACAGTTGTGATGGAATCACATCAATACTGAATTGTGTCAACATATTTATATATTTTATAAACAGCTACTATCATCATCCACCAAATTTAGCTAACAGCTACTAGATAAAGCTGGCTAGCTAGCTAACACAGACATAGGCTATTGTATAAATGCAGTCAATGTATCATGCAAAGAAAAGTGATTACTTCAAACTACAGTCTCGCATAGTCAGACCAATATCCACACTTTGTTTTTGCCCTGTTCCAGCACTGGAGAGTCAAATATAATATACAGTCTCAAAGTTTGTAGTAAAACAATCACAACTGTGTAGTTTTAATTATGCTACCTCATCTGTCAGCATGATGCCGGTGAATCACGTTCAGTCTCTTTGTACGTTACGTCATTGTTTTGGCCGATGCTCGTGTCCCTATGGAGTGTGTGCGCGAGCACGAGCAACAGGTAGCTGACTGCAGTTCACTTAACGGCCACAGGTGTCATTAATAACAAGGGTTTCTGAATCTTACATACTGAACTTTTAATAATGAGAAAACCCAATTTAAACAATCAGGAAGAATATTTTAACCTCAGTAAATTCAACTTAATAGGTCAATAAATTCCAGAGAAAAGAGATTCATGACGTCATATACATCTGATCAATGCAAATACTGTATGTTGTTTTGACTACGTGTCCACTGGCAACCGAACAAAAACAAACATCAAAGCCCCGTACATCTTTTATTTAAAAAAGCTTTGTTTAAATATATATACATATATTTATTCTTATTATAATCATCAAAGTACAATATTACACTTCAGAAACTCAGAATCATGTCAGAATCATTCTTTGTTACATTCGTCAAAAACAGCGATACAAAGTAACTCTCCTTGTAAACACAAGACATTCATTTTAGCAGAAAGAGTCACAGCCGTGGGGTAAAACTGATTTACAAACACGTTACAATACAATCATCTGAAATAAATCTAACGTTAAAGGAACTGTAAATACACTTACCTCAGAGACACCAGCGATTCTTTAAAAACTTCCGGCACTCACACACACAGAGCACACGTCACCAGGCCAAACACTCTCAGACCAATCAAAAGCTGGCTTTGGCCTCAGGACACGCCCACATTTGTTGGCTTCTGTTGACGTTTGCGTTGTTTAGATTCTGATGTTTCAGTAAAGCGCCATCTTGTGTAAAAAAATATGCCTTTATACATCAAATAATCCATACATTTCACTTTCTTCTTTTTGATCATATTAACATACAGAATTCTTCAAACAGCCAGTTTAGTTCAGCTTTTATTTATCAAAATAGACAGATAGATAATCTATCTAGAATAAGAGCTAATGGTGAAAATTATTATTATTATTATTTTACTACATGTTATTTATTTTTCTTTATAGTAAAGAAACCCAATGTAAAGTTAAAAAATCTCACTTTTATTTGCTGTCCATCACTGCTGGCATATTAAACCCAGATTTGATTCCAAACCAGATATTCTTATATCAGGCAACCCAGCTTATTGATTAGACAAAACATAAAAAGATTGATAGTCAATTAACTCAATGAAAGTCAATGAACTCCTTGTAGCACATCTTTCAGACTTTAATATGGAAGCATCTATTGAGACATAAAAATGCTTTGGAAATGTAAAACAACACAATATCTCTAATGAAGGAGAACTATTCCAAGACAATGAGATAACATAAAAACTGAATCTTAAAGGTGCACTCAATATTTTTTCTGCAGTAAAAAAAAAAAGTTGCACTTCTTTAAGAAATGAACAGTAATTTTGAAACACATGTATAAAATCATGACCACTCACATGAGATGAAGACTAAAAGCTGTTTTTATTGGAGAGGGTCCCCGAATGGGGTGGCCATGTTAGGATCACATGACCAACCAAATACTACTTGTTTAATCTCAGGACCCAGCCTGTTATCGGACACTTTCATTCATGTATTAAATTAATCTTGGCTGACTGTAAATAGTGAATTTCTACAATGGCATCTGTAGCAGAAAATTTGCGTTTGATTGATGCTGCATCCACGCCACTAGGTGTCAGTAAGTCCAATATGATATGCGCAAGAAAAAACACTGAATGTACTTTTAATGACTTTGAAATACTATAATCAAACTAATTTAATAAGAAAATGAGTAATTTAATATGTAAACAGTTGTCTAAAATATTTAGAGGAAACAGTATTCTGTATACTGTCATAATTCCCAAATATTTTCTCAAACACCATCTACATAAGGTGTGCAAAACAAATGTGTATGTATGGAATAACCTCAAACAGCTTCATCCTATATGCAGAGTCTCGCTCACTTTTCTAAATAAGGCAGCTCATCTCTTTTCCTGTCATTTCAAGCTGATTCCTCAGGGTTTCTTCTTCTCAGTGTGCTGAGGACAGACTGAACATTCTTTGCCCTTATATGGCTAAATCCCTGCTGTGGGCTGGCTCTGTTTGGGAGAGTAGAGACTCCTGATTGGCTGAGAAGAAAATGGGAGGGGTGCATTACAGAGGCTTATGCTCTAGAGAAACTTTTGTCCCCCGCAACTGGCGTAACTGTGTCACTCTCCAGGACAAAGACAAGTTCTAGTGGACAGTACATTCCATCAGCTGTAGCCGAGGTGAGTAGTGTTGTGTTAATGTTCTCTAATTAATGTGTTATAAAGGCTTATAAAGGCATAATACAGAAGTGTTGGCTGAGTTTGGGGCTCTGAGGAAAGATCTGGATGGAGGTGGTGACATATTTTTGGGTTATGGAGCTAAAACTGATCCAGAACTGATCGAGGATCTGCTTTTACACTTCTGAGCAATGATTTCAGCCACTCTGGCTGATTTGGGACCAGCTGTTTTGGGACAAATGCCCCTCTAGAGTTTAATGGGGTTGTGTTTCCATCAAGGTGGATTTGAGAAAGGAAATATCTAGTTCTATGACCCATATATTATATCTTAATATATACTTTGCTTCTTAACTCACAAGCTTTTGGAAACCACAGGCGCTGTCTTAGAGAGCTCATAAAACTTGTTAAATTCATTTAGCTTATTCCTTATTAAAATATACTCATTCCTGAAGTCTTGCAAATGCAAAAACATACTTTTCTTAATGGGTACTTTTGTATTGTTTTCTAGTAAAAATATCTAAACATGCTTAAAACAAGATCAAGTTACTTGAAGCAAAATTGTGTAACTTTACAACACTTACTATCTTTTTTTTTTTTTTTACTCCATTTGAAAAAAACCTTTTAAGCAGAAACCTCACTATTTTGTAGTACTATTTATTTGGCAATGAGGTAGGAAAAATAAACTTATTTTAAGATATATTCTCTGAAAACAACATTACAGATGTTTTTGATATTTTTACTGAAAAAGGCAAAAAAAAAAAAAAATTTACATTATTTTTGGCAGTTTTTTTTCTCTATCTTCAGCCAAAGTTGTTGTAGAGATGATATTGTTTTCAGAGAATATATCTTGAATTAAGTTTTTTTTTCTTAGCTCACTGCTTTTTTCTTGTTTTAAACTTATAACTGACAACATTGTGTTAAATTTATGCTTTAAACAAGAACAAATAAATACATTTGCCAATAAAGTAATATAAATAAACCATTCAAGATATGTCGATATGTGTTATTGTAACACGCTTTATTTTAGCATGTCTGGAACACTGAATTGACCAATCAGCATCCAGGACCGGAACTATGCATTTCAATTAAGACTCCAACAAGCTGTCCAATGTCTTTCTGAAAAGAGTTACTCAGGAGTTAATTTGATAACAGGAAGTATGTGCTTGCCAAAACAATCTCAGAGGCCACAAATGTGAGGAAGAATGTGACAGTGTTTGATGTCCTTTGCTATCTGGTCTGGACAGTTTCTAAATTCCTGAAGATGAACTGGACATTGTGTTGTGTTGACTGTGTGACACACACATACACTTAAACATGGCCTGAAAATAAACAGTTAGTTAATCTGTAATGCGAGAAAGAATATATGTAGTTAGACAGTTTAAAATAAAGCATAGTCCAAATTATGAACAAAATTAGAAAGCAATAACTGGAAAATTTAATAGAATTTAGTCACTCACAATTGCCTATTTTAATGCTGTTGTACATGAAGAATGTTTATTTTTGTTCAGTGTAAGACATTTAGATAATAAAATGTAAAATGAAGGTGGTAAAGTACAGGTAGTTTGCATACAGACCAGGGCTGTTAAAACGATGCAGTGTAATTGAAACTGAACAGTCCACTGTATTTGGTTACTGTAGTAAGCAGATATTGAGCGACAATGAATACTTTTTTGGACAGTCACATACCGAATTCCTTCCTGTGGTGACAGTTGTAAGTCAACATCCAAATGATGTCACACACATGCACACATGAACACAAAGACAGAATTTCGTTGATAGCGACTTCCATGCACTTCCATAAAATCATGCATTTTATTGATATAGATGATGATTTCAATATATTTCACCCAGTAACATAATACAGGAATACACCGAACTTGACAACAGAAACTAGAGAGACCATTAATGAATGGAGTGTCACACTAAATGTGACTAAATCTGTTTTGCATGACAAAAAGAAAACTTCATTGGTGAAATTAGTCATGTAGTCAATAGATTACATGCATCGTTTGCTGAGGTTTGAGCAGCATCTCACAGGCAGGCAATAGACAGGCTAATTCCAACATCATCATATTGATTTTTCATATTTCATCCACAAATTGGGAAAGCCACTCTCTGCCATTTTTAACCATTGCCATTTTTGTCTTTCTCAAATTCATTCCAACAAAGTTTGCCCTATCTTCACCAAAATTAGTGCAGATCATCTTGATAAAGCTGCACAATCTTGACCAATTGATTTTGTATTTTCAAAAATGTTTGCCTGTAACATTGTAACAAATTTGCTGGCAAAGAACCCAATCAGGATTCGAGACTGTAATATTTTTGCATATTTGCATGAAATTTTGCATGTATCATTGCCGCAATGCCCTGATAACAGCACATCAATTTGGTAATAGTGCTCAAAAGTTATGTACAGACAGAAAAAAAAATTCCCTGGATGAGAGGTCAGTTAAACAGCACTAATATGGACAAAGGTCATTATTATGTTGGCTTCAAAATCCATAAACCAAGACCAAAATTTCTAACACTAACTCTTCCCAGAGCATTCAGCTTGGTACAGACCTTCAGACTGTTCTGGAATAGTGTGCTACATCTTTTCTAACTGATTTCACTTACAGTTTTCACACAGAGTACATTTAAAAATCTGAAAAAAATCACAAACATATTTTGGACAATGTTCAAACAGGTCAACAGAATGCTCATTAATTCAAACTCCAACTGTCAAAAATTCAAATGTAAACAAACCCTCAAAAGGCTTTTAATCTGCTTTAAATTGCTCTCTCTCTTTCAGATGTTTAATCTGACAATGTGACAGTCTGTCTGACTGCCTATCGAGCTAACTGGTGGTTTGTCTTCCTGTAATGTTTGTATAACCATCAAACTTTTAAAAGTTCAAGAGTAGTTTAAACTTTCAGACAGATTTGTCAAGCCAACTTCAAAGGATGTCTTGACAAACTTTACCTATCTAGTTCAGAAATATTTGACTACCAAATGCCATGATTGACCAATAAGAATCACGTATTCCAGAGAGCCATGTAATAAAGAGTTATAAATATTGGCCTATCTAAATTTTAGCTTTTAATTATCTTCCCTAAATTCACCACCAGAGGTACTATGACCCAAACAAATATACTCCATCTTATAATGTGTATGCCACTGGTGTGTCTAATCATGCTTGCAGTTCTATTCACTAACATTTTCTGCTCTTTCTCTAGACCTAAACACAGTCAACATGTCAAGCAAGCGTGCAAAGGGGAAGACCACTAAGAAGCGCCCTCAGAGGGCCACATCAAACGTGTTTGCCATGTTTGATCAGTCACAGATCCAAGAGTTCAAGGAGGCGTTTAACATGATTGATCAGAACCGAGACGGATTCATCGATAAAGAGGATCTTCATGACATGCTTGCCTCTTTAGGTAAGTCTGGTTGAGAATGTGACTGGAAACTTTTAGAGGTTTTGACTTAAAATGTCATGATATTACTTCGTTCTCTATGAGGACACTGTAAAAATAGGGCATGCAAAACGAGCTAGTCGATCAGTTGTCCAGAGAGTAGTCCTGTAAACTATGTATTTGGCTGAAGAAATTTGATCAGAGCTCCTGATATTTCCTTTGGGTTTGTGTGTGTGGTACCTGTGTCCAGGTAAGAACCCATCTGACGAGTATCTTGAGGGTATGATGAGTGAAGCACCAGGCCCCATCAACTTCACCATGTTCCTCACCATGTTTGGAGAACGTCTCAATGGAACCGACCCAGAGGACGTCATCAGGAATGCCTTTGCCTGTTTCGATGAGGAAGGATCTGGTAAAAAAAAAAAAAAAAAAACCACTATCTCCATGAAAAAGAGGATCTCTATCTATCTCCACATAATATCGGTCCTAAAACCTGAGCTGCCTTGCTTTCTTCTGCTTACATAGGCAGCTATTTTCAAAAGCCTGGTGCACACTATATGATTCTGGTCACGATTCTACCATCTGAGACAAATTTCGGGAATCCTAAAGGATTTCTGTCATCGTAGGGCAAAATTGGCAATCTTACAACGCTCATTGTGACATGTTCACCGATGGTGATTAATAGCCTTTGCGATGATCTTTAGCCTCCGACAAAGTGCTGGCAGTGTCAGAAATTTAGCACCGCAGCCATATAGTGTGACTGCTAATAGGACGGCCAGATGAGATAGTCCGCTGCTCTCTCGCACCCCATTTCACTTGGAAAGAAACCTGCTCTGTGTCTGCACCATAGCAATTAGTGCCCGGTTATCACTCTACTCAACTCTATATAAAGATATTTAATAAATAAATACGCTGAAAACACTTGGAGGAAAGTGTAACACTTCTGCAATATGAAAGCTTTATTCCCCAAATTAAATAAATACAGAGCTTACAAAATGAAAATAAAGAAATGGTTGTATGGGACCGCGGTCCCAGCAAACACAAAGTTCCTAACGTTCTGGGAACATTCTCCTAACCTAAAGGAAACGTTGTATTTACGTAAAGAAAACTTTCCTGGCTAACCAACAGGGAACGTTAGAATATCTGTTCTGGGAACATTCTGGGAACCAGGCGCTAACGTTCCCAGAACGTTCTGGGAACCAAAAATTGTTAGCTGGTGTGCGATACAGAAGCGGAACATGCCTCTGTATGCGGGGCACGCGGTCTCGTCCCGCTCTTGTATACACTATCAGGGGCCGCAACTGACTAGAGCGAAGCATAACTAACTTGAAATATTTTTGAACACATACACTCATGAAATAGAGACGGAATGAGTCAAATGGATCAAACAAAAAAAAACGCATGGGAGAATACAAGAAACTGAATGGATTGACAAGCAAGCATTTATTTTTATTATCGAAGGTGACGTTCCGGCCCAATTTAACCCCTGTTTATGGGACGTTTTAATCAAAATCAGCAGATACAATTTAATACAATTAAAAAAATCTATGTCATATGTGTGCAATAGTCTTAGGAAATTTGCAAGTGTGATATATTATCAGCCAATATACAGAAGTTTGTAATTTTTTGGGCCACAAGCCTTTTTATTTTTATAGTGAATCTTTGCTTATGGTAGATAATTATTACTGTAGGCTACCTCCCCCAATCGCATTCATTCTCATCATCTGTATTTTTTTGTATTTATGATCAGGCTCTCCACTCCCTATACGCATATTACGCAGTCTGTGTAGGGCACCAACTCCATAGGGGGCACCAGAAACTCCACCGGCTGCCCTTGCTCGCACGCTACACTTTATTCAAGGACCAGGTAGCAGTCGTGGAACATAGACTATCACCCTTTCCTCGCAACTTTCGCACTGCGTCAATCAAATCACGTCCCACCAATAACCCCACCAACAAATCTCCCCGTTTCACTTCTATTCTACTCCCGTGAGTCACGTTCATTAATCGGGATGATTGGGACCACAGTCGGCTATGATGTGTATCATACAGTCTGACAATGTTGCACAATGTGCCATGGTGATATCAGTGCCTTCATATCGTACAGTCTGACAAGCAACAATCTTAAAGGACTGTAAAAATCCTACAGTGAATAGTGGGCTTAAGACAGCATCCTAACTAGGGCTGGTAGCAATACTGATTTCCCAATCCGATTCTGATTTTTCAGAACTATTCAAGACAAATCAAAAACAGATTGTCGAACCAGCAACAGCTTAGATTCTCTAACCCTTCCTGTGTGTATGATAACTGTCTTTTATCAATCCTTGTACAGGTTTCATTCATGAAGATCATCTTAGAGAGCTGTTGACCACTATGGGAGATCGTTTCACAGATGAAGAGGTGGACGAGCTTTTCAGAGAAGCTCCCATTGACAAAAAGGGCAACTTTAACTACGCTGAATTCACCCGTATACTCAAACATGGGGCCAAGGACAAAGACGACATATAGACAATCACAGACAGACAACCACAGCAGGACAGCACATTGCAAACACATACACAACAGTCTGAATAAGCATGCATAGATGTAACTGCAATGAAGCATTTCAATATTTTGCCTTTTTACATAATATAAATACATATTTTATTGTATGCTATTTTAAATGAACAGATTAGGTTGCTAACAAAAATCTGTGAAATGAAATGTACATGTTTGGTTACTATAGGGTACATATAAATGTGTGCAACTCAAAACCTAATCAATCATGTTAAAGATGGCATAAACCTGTTTAGATGTGGTGTTCTATGCCCCAGTTATTTATATGTGCATGTTTAGGAATTTTCAGTATCACTTTTAACAGATTTCTAGGGCATTATATGAGTGTTATTAAACATTCTGAAGTGTGATGGCAGTACAACTATAGATAGAGAATTACAAAATATACTTGTACATATACTTAAAGATCACAATCTTTCAAACTGCACTTTTCCTGAGAAGTCTTTGACTCACACTTGGAATATATGAGCTGAAAAGTTTTGCTCGTACTGCAGTTTGTATTTTCCCATCAAACCCTTTGAATATCTAGCTTATGAAATAAATGATTCCCAATGGCAGCTCTCAGGTAGTTCATATGAAGTCATCCATCAAACTATTTTATAATGAAATAAAGATAGTCTCTTAAAATAGTAAAATTCTTAAATTAGTTTCTGCTCATCTACAATGGTGTAACAATGAACATTTGGAAATATTAAGAATCCAATAACAATGAACATTTGGAAATATTAAGAATCCAATAAGCTAGTAGACATTTTACTGTACAACATACATTTCCAACAGTTAAAATGTGTCAAATAAAATATGCATCTATTTCTACACAACATGAATACAATCGGATATGAAAATCAAGCTTTTATTTCTCTGTAATGTTTGTACAAAAGAACAGAGTAAAATCTCCACAGCAAATGTTTAAGGCAGATATTGCACAGGCTAGTCAAAAGGTTTTCTAAAGAAGCAGGTAAGGCACAGTTGCCGGTTTCACTGTCCTCAGTTATAGATACATGTATATGAAAAAAAAAAAAAAAACCCATTCACATCCATCTTCATGTATTTGGGTCGTATAGGAGAAAGATACACATAAATACGATGAAAGCTGATCTATGACAAAAGACAAAAGCTGATCCAAAGGGATATTTACATGTTTCACAATGTCATTTACAACGTCAGGAAAATTTACATATTTCTGATGAATTGAAAATTGAGGATGAAAAAACCCATTTACTTCCAGGACCCATCACCGTTCCAGTAAATAACAGAATGATCACAGTGGTTTCTGAAGCGTTAGTGAATTGGATCTGTTATTAAGTTTGATGTCACTACAATATGATGACCTTATCCAGTTTAAAGGGATTATTTACTCACCCGCATGTTATTCCAAACCTGTATACCTTCTTCTGTGGAATACAAAAGGGGATGTTAAGCTGAATGAAGAACGTTCTTCAAAATTTCTCCTTTTGTGTTCCACAGAAGATGAGGGTGAGTAAACAATGATAAAATTTTCATTTTTTTTGCCAACTATCCCTTTAAGTCTGTAAAAGTGGCTTGTAAACAGATTACCCTTACAGAATTCCTTCATCGGAATTAAAACTCACTTTGATGTGTTCCAGTGTAAGAGGTCACAAAACCAGACACAATGAGGTAAAATGAAGGCCAAAGCCAGCTGAAAACCACACTAAACACAAACCTCAACCTGAGACAACACTGAAATCCAATAACATACGACAAATCATCCTGAAATGTTTACAGTACTTCAAAACATGACCTCAGACCTCACCTTCAATGAAACGTTAATTTACCCAGCATAAGAACTAAATAAAAATTAAAAAAATATACAGAATGTGTCAGAATTATGGCACTTGAGTATAACAAATAATTTGAACTGACCCCAAATGTAATGTTTCTGCAGCCATCTTAAAAAGTTAAAATTATTACTAAAAAGCTATTTTGTAATCTGTACATGTTCTCACAGTTTCATGGAAACTACAAGCATAAAATACTAGCATATCTAGGTCGTCTAGTGTCCAAAGCAGATATCACTGGAAAGAATCTTCCATTTCTACATAATATTTGTCAGTTCTCTATATACATTCACAGATTACAGGTGAGAAAAGGACCTATTCAGTCCAGAGAGGTGTGAATGAAATGTTTGTAACATACTTTTTAAACTCATTTGTTCTGTAAACACACAAAATACCTTCCAGTCGAAAAACGCTGACAGTCTTTCCCTCGTCAAATTCGCTCACACACTCAGACACATTCATAACTGCATTGCATACGTCGTGAAAGAGAATTTATGAAAATGTAAAGTACTATAATTAACGCTGGGTATCTAACTCACCAAACACTACCGTTAAAACCACAATAATCCATGTAAATCAGCAAAAATAGACGACTACTATCACACTACATGAGAACTTAAGGAAATCAATGCTGACAGCATCTTTGAGATGACCCCCACCTCATTTCATCTCAGATATGAAACACTGAGCGATGCTCCCTGCAGTACGATCAATTTTCTGCCAATTCACCCACCCTCTCCTCACCCCATCGCATAGAGACACTCAGCCTTGTGTCACACCATTCACAAAGGCTCTCAGATGTTATTCCGGGAGCAAACAGAGGTGGAGAGATTGTATTGTGGTTCCGACGTCATGACCAGGTCAGATTGATCTATAATGTGCAGGACATATGAGAACACACACACACACACACGAAAGACTGAGATTTTGGGAAGTAGAGGCTTCATAAAAAGTTTTTTTTTTTTTTTTTAGCAATTTTTCAAACTGCATGTTCTTATGGAGAATCTTGGTCTAAGGATATGTAGAACTTTAAGGCCAGAGTACTCTTCGGTTTTGTGTGTGCTTGTGCGCATTAGCTTGCACAGTGCGCATGGCTAATATTTTGTCCACATTGTTGGGACATGTGTCGAACGCGTCCGTATGGGCTCATGGGTAAAAAAGTACACTTTAAAATGCTCGACTGTGCGCAAGACAGAATGGAACGTAGAAAAACGAAGTATACCCTAGACTTTAGGTGTTACTGCAAAGTATAAAGTTTTCTGGAAAATTTGAAATAAAATACTAAATTTAAATGCCTACATTTGTTTAGATCCTAATCAGACTCCAATACTGAAATGTTATATGCTGATCATTCACAAATCCAAACTATAAAGCAAGCCAGATGACAAAAATATGTGGATATATTGATGCAGAAAGGCAAGAGCAATTATATATGGAGCCTCTTGACATTTTCTGTTGTCTGAGGTAGAACACTACACGAGGCCACTTCTGAAACTACTAACATCCTAAACCTCTTGGTCGTCAGTGATACACCTAATGATGTGTACAACTCGAGAGGTTAGAGCATTTTAAATGTTCAAGGTTTTAATTTGCTGGTGCTTGCATGTAGTGGCACTCAAACTTGATAAGCGAAACAAAAGTGAGAGATTGAGTAATATGTTCCCTTTTAAAAGGGTCCACTCGGTCTCAAACTTCATAGACTCAGTTGTTCAACAATAGCTACAAACACCCTAACCAAAATCTCTTGGTCATCAGGAACCTGATGTGGACAATTCTCCTAAGATCACTGAGTTTGGAGTATTTGTAATGTTTAAAGTTTTGATTTGCTGGTGTTAGTGAAACATAAATTTGAGAGATTTTAGAGTAATGTGTTCCCTTTTGAAAGGGTCCACCTGGTCTCAAACTTCTCAGAGTCTGAAATATTTGACTACTTTTGAAGAGCATTTCATACACACCAATACATTTCATATAGTTGAAAAGGTAAAAGGTTTGGTTTAAAAAAAAAAAAAAAGTTAAAACGTCTTAAAAATATATCCTGGTGTCATCAAGTTCAAAAGTGTCCACTCCGTAATCACCTAAAGTGATTCTTGGTTGAAGTGGTTCTCTGGGCACCTAGCAACAGAAAGACAACATTGACAACAGGGTTGTCCCGATTGAGAGACACACGTAGTCAACATTTTAACATCATCCAAAATGCCAATTTTTCCATCCAAAATAAGCAAATACGAGTCCAACTTTGAGTTCTCATGTGCAAACACAACCTCAAAACAGAGCTTCCACATGGATCAGTTGACCGTTTCCGTAACCGTATTAAGCATGTACTGTTGAACCCATGTGTGCGAGATTGCACTCATAGGAGGACTGGGTTGTCGAATTTCACTGTGATGGACACTCCACATGGCAGACGACATAAAGCTACCTGATTCTGGAACATTTTTGGCTCCTACGGCCGCATTGGCGACACCAGCCGTGTAAAGAGTATCTTGCGCAACGGGAAGGCCCGGAAAAGAGTGCGTCGTTACTGGAACCGATACTGGTATTACAGGATTCTCCATCAACTCTGGTGTAGCAACGAACTTCTGTGTTTCTGCTCTGGAAGAGAAGGTTGAGACTGCCTCTGAATCGCAATTCTTGGAAACTCCAGAAATTTTGTTTAAAGGTTTGTTTGGTTGTTGTTGCATTGTTTGCTCTTTCTTCTGACAGTACTCTTGCTCAGCTGCTCGCTGCAACGCTGCATCCACTAGAAGCTTCAGATCACTGAAATCTTGAGGACACAGCTCCGGAGGTGTAGGGGGAGGGGTGTTGAATAGGACCCCAGTAGGGCTCACCGCTCCAAGGGCTGGGATAGAGGTAGAAGCAGGTGGAATGGTCGTCAGGTGATTTTCATACTGATATCCAGTTAGACCTTCTTGTCTCAGAAGACCTTGTGTGTCCAGCTGCATCAAAGCCTGAACGCCACCATCTTGACTTGTTGAACCTGATGACGGCAAGCAACCGGCTCCAGCCAAAATGGCTGTCGCTGTGTTACCCAACAGCCTTAAGTCCAATACTGGGGCGGGGCAAATGACAGAGGGGCGGGGTGTAGGGAGGGATGAAGGAAGAGGGCTTTCTGGAGAGGAGGATCTGTATGGTTTGCTGGCACGCCGTGACATGGTAAACTGGGTGGGGTCTTTGCCATCCTTCCGGATCAGGTTCGGGAGAAGTCTCCGTCGAGCATTTATAAACCAGTTACAGATCTGAGAAACAAGAGATTAAATGGTAAATGGTCTGCACTTATATAGGGCCGGGAATCGAATTAAAGAATTTAAAAGAACTTTATTGACCTTACTTTAAAATATAAAAAAAAAAGCAAAAAAAAAAAAAGCATTTAAGGTGCGGTCACATTTTCCTTTGCCCAGCAAAATTCAGCGAAAAAGGCGTGGATGAATGTGAAGCGATACTGCCAAGCAGTATCTCTTTTATGCTGCACTTTATACTCTGGGAGAGTGAAGTTAGCTCAACGCTAAAATGATTAGCTCGTCCACTGCAAATATTCAATGTACCTATGTACGAAACAAAACCCACAAAGACGTCACTGCCAAACCAAGTAACTTCCTATTGGTCAACGCTGCAAATACGCATGTCAAAGTTCACCAAATTTGAACTTTACGCAAAACTTGCATAGGGAAATCTTCGCCATTTGAAGTCCATCAGAAAAAATTCCTGATCATGCGCATTCCCATTGTGATGACTGTACAGTATTTTGCCTGCAGAATTTCACCGTGCAAAAGTAAATATGACTGCGCCTTTACTATTAAAGTTAAAGTGTGTCATTTTTTAATGTAAAATTTCTCTCATATCCCAGTTTAATGTGCAGAGTCAATTATTAGTCAAGGTAGGTTGACGTCCTGAAAAGAAGTGTAAACACTAAGACTCTGTGGCGCTAACATTGATTTTTCTTTTTTTTTTTTTTTGAGCGCGCCTGACTGGCTTACCAATGGTGTAAGTTTGGGGCAAAACTACTTGTTTGACCAATCAATGATAAACAGATGTGAGGCAGAGGGAGTGTTTAAACAAATCTGTTATGAAAAGTGTTATTAATGCAATTCTGTTTGGTGCCACTTGTTTAGGGCCCTATAATTTACCGCAGACTGAATCACGGAATTCAGTCTTTAAAATAGTTAACTTTAAAAAAAGGAATGTCATGGAATTTGAGAAATTTGGGATAAAAATTAATGTTTGAATGCACAATTTATCAAAATAAATACAGCTGAAGTCAGAAGTTTATATACACCTTAGCCAAATACATTTAAACTCAGATACGTTTTTCACAATTCCTGACATTTAATCGTAGAAAACAGTCCCCGTCTTAGGTCAGTTATGATCACTACTTTATTTTAAGAATGTGAAATGTCAGAAAAGTAGGAGAGAGAATGATTTATTTCAGCTTTTATTTGTTTCATTTTTCAGTTCTGCCCACAAATTTTCTATTGGATTGAGGTCAGGTATTTGTGATGACCACTCCAATACCTTGACTTTGTTGTACTTAAGCCATTTTGCCACATCTCTGGAGGTATGCTTGGGGTAATTGTCCATTTGGAAGACCAATTTGTGACCGAGCTTTAACTTCCTGGCTGATGTCTTGAGATGTTGCTTCAACATATCCACATTTTTCCTTCCTCATGATGCCATCTATTTTGTGAAGTACACCAGTCCCTCCTGCAGCAAAGCACCCCCACAACATGATGCTGCCACCCCAATGCTTCACGGTTGAGATGGTGTTCTTTGGCTTTCAAGCCTCACCCTTTTTCCTCCAAACATAACGATGGTCATTATAGCCTAACAGTTAAATTTTTGTTGTTTCATTAGACCAGAGGATATTTCCCCAAAAAGTAAGATCTTTGTCACCATGTGCACTTGCAAAGCAGTAGCTTCTTCCTTGCTGAGCAGTCTTTCAGGTTATGTTGATATGACTCATTTTACTGTGGTTCTAGATACTTGTCTACCTGTTTCCTTCAGCATCTTCACAAGGTCCTTTGCTGTTGTTCTGGGATTGATTTGCACCTTTTGCACCAAACTACGTTCATCTCTTGGAGACAGAATGCATCTCTTTCCTGAGCAGTATGATGGCCACGTGGTCCCATGGTGTTTATACTTGCATACTATTGTTTGTAGAGATGAACGTGGTACCTTCAGGCATTTGGAAATTGCTCCCAATGATGAACCAGACTTGTGGAGGTCCACAATTTTTTTTCTGAGGTCTTGGCTGATTTCTTTTGATCTTCCCATGATGTCAAGCAAAGAGGCACTGAATTTGAAGGTAGGCCGTAACATACATCCACAGGTACACCTCCAGTTCAGTACACCTTCTATCAGAAGGTAATTGGCTAATTGTCTAAAGGCTTGACATCATTCTCTGGAATTTTCCAAGCTGCTTAAAGGCACAGTTAACTTAGTCTATGTAAACATCTGACCCACTGGAATTGTGATAGTCAATTAAAAGTGAAAATCTGTCTGTAAACAATTGTTGGAAAAATTACTCGTGTCATGCACAAAGTAGATGACCTAAACGACTAATATTAAATCTGTGGAGTGTTTAAATTTGTTTTAATGACTTCAATCTAAGTGTACGTAAACTTCTGACTTCAACTGTATGTCTAAGTGTGATTATTAACCTCGTATACACAGGATTTTTTGGCTGCCACCTGAAATTTTTCACACTCAAATTTTAAAGCTCCCTGCTCACACATACAGTGGACTCATTTCATAAAAATGGTCTCATTTTACAGATAACCCCCTAAATTTTAAGAAATGATTGCAATAATTAATAACATTGCATATGTTACATGTACAATTTTATTATTAAAAAAAAAACATTTGGGGAAAAAAAAAAAAAGTGTCTAAAGTTTAAAAGCATACCATTTCAGTTCGCTGTCATCTATTCTCTATTAAAAAGTCTTATTTTATTCCACTTGATGGCAGCAAGTACTCCAAAAAAGATTTTTTCCTCTATTACCTTCCATCACATTATACTGATCTGAAATGTAGGTGGAGCTCTAATGCATTTTTGCCCTCACCCATAGACAGCAATTCATTTTTTGAAGTGCTGAGAGCTTCCACACAGTTTTGTTGATATCTTGGCTTCGGAGTTGTCTAGAAGACCGATCTAGGTGTCATTGGAAAGCAGAGAATCTTTACAATGATGTGTAACATTTAATTTCTATAGATGGGAACCTATTTAGCTGATGATTTGTTTCTCATACTTTTTCTACCAGACTTCATATTTTGTTCTAAATTTGACACAACATTGCATTATTCACCCAAGCAAGCTAACAAACAAGTAAACAAGTAATTTCTTTAACTCATTTTAAAGCTAACAACCCAAGGTAAGATTTTAAATAATGTTTGAGGCTATTTGGGACTTACAGATCAGTGGTCAACACAGAAAAGAGACGTTTGCATTTTACGCCATACCGAAATAAAATGTCACTGTGATATTTTTGAAAATAATTCAAACTAATTAAACTGTACAGTCACCTTCCTGAGAATGAGAGCTTTCATTTGATATGTGACTTGTCTATTTAAGTGCTACGTGAAGGACTTTTATATTCATTTTACAATTTCTACAATGTAACCTCTAGGTGGGGTCAATTTGCGGCAAATTTTTTCAGGCCTTATTTTCTCATTTTATGTAACTAAATAAAAAAAATGGGGTTCTCTGAAAATTTCAGATTCTAAGATTTCAAATGATACCACATATGCCTAACTTACGCATCCAGTGACTTCAGTGTTTTAAGTGATAAAATGGCTTGCCATATAAGGCCTCCCCAGAGTTTAAACCATCAAAGGCTGTGATTTAATTAAATAAATATATAATCTGCATGTGCTGCATGCTTCAAAGTGAATGTGTGAAGCTGGCCACTCATACACTGAAAACACAACATCATGAGCATCCTGCATGCTCTGTGTATAGTAGATGACAAAGAGCAGAGCACTCATTCACTTTGAAGCACAATTATATAGTTTATATATAAACTATATAAAAATAGTTTGTATGCATTTTTCTATATTCACAGCCTTTTCAGATTTAATAATCAATAGGGGTGTAACAATTAGCTCAACTCATGATTTGGTTCACGATACTGAACTCATGATTCGGTTCATGATTCTTTAAACTAATCAGAATCAAGAACAATTAAGATTAAAGTAATAATAATAATAAAAAAATAAAAAAAACTTTCAAAAAAGACATGCAGAACAGTTCATTTCCTTTAAAATTTAGCTAAAAAGTACTGTTCATAAAAGTGCTAAATAATCAGAGATGTACTGGGGCTAAAAATCAGCCCAGAACCGGGCAAAGGTGACACCAAATGGAAATATTAGCTAATTATTTTGCTTACAGAAAATACAGAATTATGTTAGAAACATATGCTACTTCACAGAATGTCAGTGATTACATATAAATTTATGTTTTTTTCTAATATAATATTGTCTCTGATATACATTGTCTGACATATAAAATATTTTTCAAAAATACATAATTAACAGAAGTGCATGCTTATCCAGTTAAACGATAATAATTTACTGATGAAATCAAATCAGACATGACATTTGACATTAGGATTATAATATTAGTTATGTAATATTCACTATAATAATAACAATGATAATAATCAACAATAATAATAATAATCATGAATCAATAATTATATTCAAGCAATATAACATCTGTCATGATTTTGTGTAGCACTATATTTAATAAAAATAACGAAAAAATGTTGTTTAAGCTGGGAAAATGTGCTCTTCATTTGACAAATTATGCAAAGTTGGAAATGAATTGTTCTATTTTCATTTAATTTAAGTTTTATGTAATTTACCTTTTCGATTAACAAAATAGAATTAAACTGCCCAATGAATTTCTATGACTAATCCTGTAACAAACAATCAGAAAAGGATTTAACAATCATTTCATAGAAAAATAGCAAAAAAAAAAAAAAAAGCCAATTTCATATTTTAGAGTGCAGCATAGCTAGAAACACATTCACTTTCTATTCAAGGTTGTGTCTAGAAGGGATCCCTCTTTCGTCAACTTCTTGCACATGTGCAGTCTGTTATGTATAGTCTAAGTATGTGTTATCAGTTAACTATGCTTATCAAAAGAACGACATATAAAGTTAAAGATCAGTTCAAGATGGCTAGCAAAATAACAACGGTATGCTCATGAACTGCTTTTAATTTTAAACAACATAGGCATTAATTATACAGTATTAAGAAGATGGCAACATATGTGCCGCAGTGATGTAGCCTGCTTGAGGAATCGAGAATGGCCAGCTAGCGCTCCTCGTTGCTGCGAGTTCTGCAGCTCGTGCCCTTTTCCAGTGGAATCCCATAGAAAAATGCAAACAAATGTGTCCCCACTCAAGATATACATCCACTGAGGTGCAGATGCCATATTTGTTAATTAAAATATAAAGTTGCATATGGACAGATTAGAACCCTAAGCCTCTAATGCATGGGGCGAATTAGTTACCACTAGACCACCCGGTTCGACTCCTGCTATTGCTGCTGATTGATGTACTTCTCCACTGACTTACAATATCACATGACCGACATTAGCACAAATAGAGATGAAGTTATAAAATTTACTATGTGAAATATTTATTTTAGAGCTTGAACTAATCATCAAGAATGACTATCAAAACAGACATTTTAAAAATCTTTTACTAGCGCTCATCAAATGCAGTGTATGCACAATATTCTCAGCGAGTCCACTGTATTTCACTAGGTGGGCGGAATTTCCGGTTGGCTAGCGGAACTGCAATTGGTTGGCCAGTCACTGCTTGTTTGCGTGTCATGCAGTTAGATTCTTGCTCTTTATTCATTTATTTTTTATCCCCTTTTCTCCCACTTTGGAATGCCCAATTCCCACTACGAAGTAGGTCCTCGTGGTGGCGGGGTTACTCACCTCAATCCGGGTGGAGGAGGACAAGTCTCAGTTGCCTCCGCTTCTGAGACCATCCATCCGCGCATCTCATCACGTGGCTCCTTGTGCATGACACAGCGAAGACTCTGCATGTGGAGGCTTATGCTACTCTCCACGATCCATGCACCCCATTGAGAGCGAGAACCACTAAATCGCGACCATGAGGAGGTTACCCCATGTGACTCTACCCTCCCTAGCAACTGGGCCAATCTGGTTGCTTAGGAGACTTGACTGGAGTTAATCAGCACACCCTGGATACGAACTTGCGACTCCAGGGGTTGTAGTCAAGATTCTTGCTTTTTAAATATTGTAAGATGTCTTTAAATTTCCCCAGACAATGTGTGCAGTTAATTGTTATCCTAATAATCAAGTGAAACTAAAGTTTTATCTAAAACAGCAATGTTATGATCAGAAACCACTCGCAAAGCACAGCGCTCCAGTCCCAGATGCTGCTTCTTCCATCGGCTGCCTAAAGGAGGATTGACTTAGGAACATCTGTTTGAAAAAGCTTGGAAAAAAAATTGTGTACTCTTTTCACTTCATTGGCAAGAAGTAAACAGTGGGGATTACCACAGTTACGGTCCAGCTACGATAGACGTCCAGACACGGAGCATTATTACAAAAACAATTGCATTATTGTGCTAACAGGTGTGTGTACATGTGCTGTTAGTTCATTAGACATTTTGAGAGTTTGTTCATTTCTATTCAGCGTTGGCCTGAATGCTTCACGTGTTTTGAAATGGCATTATTGAGTATAAAAACTGAACGTTGATTTACCTGAACTGTCGGTGAGTAGTATTGATTTTTTAAAATGTTTTCATGCTATGATGCTAAATGGATAAATATGGTCTTTCACTGTAGAATTTATTAGATGAGACATGTACAGTAGTGAGATGTTTTATAACTGTATTATGATTTTCCTCTTTCCTGCATTTTTCCTGCCTGCAATTCACTTCCTTTTGAGTGTCTTTGCAGAATGTGTTTGTCTTCCCTTAAGGGGAAGAGGTGATTTGGAAAACTGTGTGGACATTAATTCAGTATCAATTAAATTGATTTGTACAGTGCTTTTAATAATACATACCGTTTTATAGTTGCTTTACAGAGAACATTGAACTTTTGTGTACAATGTTTATAATATATGTCCAAATAAATATGTTTGTGTTGCATGTAGTTCTTTTTGTACAGTACAGTTTATTGTGTGGCTGCTAGACATTGTTATTTACTACACAAGAACAATAAATTCAATCTATCAACAGGATCAGTTGTTCAGTCAACACAAAAACATTTAATGTAGGTTTAGGCTAGCATTTAGATATGGAGATTAAGTATGTAAATTGACAGTTATAAAGATAGACTGAGCTCACTACACATTCATCACCCGCAAAATAATAGTATTTTGTTCGAAAAACAGCAGCATGACAGTCTCATCGCTGAGTCCTGTAATACATGTGTATCCTGCTGTCTGGACCTCCCCTGTATCTGCAGTAAGTACATAATCTCGGTACAAAAAACTCTTCAGGTTCTGACTAGATTCAATATGTGCTATAAAATAACCATAATTATCTACATTTCTCAAAACATGTCCAACTTTACAGCTGTGAAGGCGCTAATAGGCTACACAGCTTTTCAGTTTAGTCTGCTAACGTTCTTCCATCAATGTATAAAGACTCGACAAAATAGCTAAAATGCTTCTATTTGCGATATTTGGCCATCATCCTGAAACCCATAATCATTAACAGAGAGGTGAGGAAGAACAATATCACACACTATAATTCTCTGATAATTTGTTGTCAAGTTTCTGTCATTTTTAATTCTGTGTTAGTTCATAACAACGATTGTTTATGCTTAACCGGAAGTTCTGCCCACATTGCCCGTAAAACGCCATGGGACTCAGGAATATTGTGTATAATCTGTATAATCTTGTGAGATTGACGAAAGAGGGATCCTTTCTAGACACGACCTATACAGTCTGGAGTCAGATGTGGTGCCCTCTGTTGCTGCTGCAGTGAACTACATGCTTTTTCAGACAGCCGCTTCTAATGCAGACTGGAGGGAAATTATTTTCAGCACAGGCCTTGCTGTCTGCATTCCTGTGCACTGACAACACTGCAGCTCTCTGCACTCAGTCAAACACAAAATACAGCACAGACTGTGTGTGAATGTGTAAGAGAAAGTCTTAAAATTATAATTTTTAATTATGACTGCTAAATAAAAAATAAAGAATTGCTAAATAGAGAATTCATAAAAGTTCACTCTTTACTTAGACTCTGGTGCATTTTTGGGCTGCTAATTTAAAAGCTTACCATTCACAATTTTTTTTTAGTCTATCACCTCCCATCACAATATACAGATCTGAAATGTAGGTGGAGCTCTAACGCATCTCAGCCCTAACAGATGTGCTTGTGGATAGACGTTGTCTAATTTTCAGTTCATGCACCATCTTCATTGTTTCATCAAATATCTCGGCCTCTGAGTGGACTAGAATCTCAATATAGGTATCATTAGAAAGCTGAGATCCTCCCCTTTTGGACTGAAATATACCATTTTATCATCAGTAGTTGATAAATCATCATAAAATGTTGTTTAGCATGCTTTTCCTGCTGGACTGCATATTTTGTTCTAGACATCTAAGATACAACATTGGATTATTCACCCAAGCAAGCTCACTGATGACACAGATATAAAGATTGTGGCTACTTGGGCTTACAGCAGAAGTGATTAGCACATAAAAGATACGTTTGTATTTGATGTCTTACAGAAATCAGATTTCATTTTGTGATTCTTAAAAAAAAAAAAATTAAACTGTGGTATCAGGGCAACAAAATAAACTGAATAGTCTCATTCTTGAGAATGAGAGCTTTCATTTGATATAACTTGTTTTTGAAGTGCTTCATGTCAAACTTTTCTGTTCAAACACATTTCTACATTATCATCTCTAGGTGCCGCTCATTTGCGACACTTTTACGGTTTTATATTGTTACAATATATTTATATTGTATTATATTTATACAAAAT
The DNA here is from genome assembly GCF_019703515.2 of Myxocyprinus asiaticus. Taxonomy (NCBI): domain Eukaryota; kingdom Metazoa; phylum Chordata; class Actinopteri; order Cypriniformes; family Catostomidae; genus Myxocyprinus; species Myxocyprinus asiaticus. The sequence goes on from NC_059355.1 coordinate 14,470,627, forward strand.
GCAGAAGTGATTGTGTTTGGTGAAAAGTTCAGTTTCTAAGCTTTCAAATGATACCACATATGCCTGACTTGCGCATCCAGGGACTTTAATGTTTTAAGCGTAAACGTATTTCGCAATATAGCCCAACCCCCGTGGACCCGCCAGCAAGTCCATAGAGTTTAAAGGGTTTTAAACCCTAGTCTCCTCGGTGCTTACCTGTGATACAGACAAGTGGGTTTGACTCGACAGAGTCATTTTCTCCACTTCTGATGGATATGCGTTGAAGCGATGCTCGTACAGCCAGTCCCTCAGAACCTGAACAGATTCTTTGGGGAGGTTGCCACGGCGACGACGCTTGCCAATGGCCCCGGCTCTTCTGCTACAGGTGCTCAGGTTCAGAGGGTAACTGTCATCCTCACAGGGGTCACTGTCAGACATGGTAGAACACTCTGTGTCTCTATTGTGGTCTTCTTCAGAAGCTGAGGAGATGAAGACAACAGGGAACTTTGTTCATCTCAAAGAAAGACCAGAGACACTGCAGATGAATGCGAGAGAGTTACTTTAAAACAACTTCAGTTCGCAAACACCAGAAATGCCACTTTGAGTTCACATGTAAACAATTAAAAGATTGGCCATGTTTGGAATGTCATACTGACATCCTACTCTTGACATCTCTGTAAAGTATGAAAATATCTGTATGCATGGAATACTAGATGATCCACTAATACTACATTAAAAATGTGCAGTAAACAACAGAACACAACCCGGACAGTATACAACCATATTCCATTCTGAACATAACCAGTGCCTCCCACAACATAGCGAATCAGCTTAAGCGTAATTTCTACATTATCCCAGCCTGAAGTCAGTTATAGTCATTTAAAATGTGTCCTGGACAAAGTTGTTTGACTGCACTGTTATTTTACACATCAAAAGATGCTTAATAGCTTTTCCATTCACACCGTTAAATGTCAGTGACTGCTTCACCCCCATGATGATGACAACGACTAAGGAAACTGGGGGGACATCTAACTTATCTAGCTGTATTGTTCTGTACAGACACCCTGGGGTTTTCAGTTTACAATGAAACAATAAGTGTAGTTACTTGTGATTAAAGAATTATTATTATTATACACAGACAAGACACAGGACATACAGTTGTGCTCAAAAGTTTGCATACCCTTGGAGAATTGGTAATATGTACCATTTTTAAAGAAAACATGAGTGAGCAGGCAAAACACATTTCTTTTATTTCTTATGGGATTCATATTCAACTGTAGGTTATAACAGAAATGCACAATCATAACAAAACATGGCAACAAAAAAAAAAAAAAATGAAATGACCCCTGTTCAAAAGTCTGCATACCCTTAGTTCTTAATACTGTGTATTGCCCCCTTTAGCATCAATGACAGCGTGCAGTCTTTTGTAAGTTGTCTATGAGACCCCAAATTCTGGCAGGTGGTACAGCTGCCCATTCGTCTTGGCAAAATGCCTCCAGGTCATGCAAAGTCTTTGGTCGTCTTGCATGAACCGCACGTTTGAGATCTCCCCAGAGTGGCTCGATGATATTAAGGTCAGGAGACTGTGATGGCCACTCCAGAACCTTCACCTTTTTCTGCTGTAACTACTGGAGGGTCAACTTGGCCTTGTGCTTAGGGTCATTGTCGTGCTGGAAAGTCCAAGAGCGTCCCATGCGCAGCTTTCATGCAGAAGAATGCAAATTGTCTGGCAGTATTTTCTGATAACATGCTGCATTCATCTTACCATCAATTTTCACAAGATTCCCCATGCCTTTAGAGCTCACACCCCCAAAATATCAGTGAGCCATCACCATGCTTCACAGTGGGGATGGTATTCTTTTCACTATAGGCCTTGTTGACCCCTCTCCAAACACAGCGCTTATGGTTGTGACCATAAAGCTCTATTTTGGTCTCGTCACTCCAAATTACAGTGTGCCTGAAGCTGTGAGGCATGTCAAGGCGTTGTCGGGCATATTGTAACCGGGCTTTTTTGTGGCAGTAAAGGCTTCTTTCTGGCAACTCGACCATGCAGCTCATTTTTGTTCAAGTATCGTTGTATCGTGCTCCTTGAAACAACCACACCGTCTTTTTCCAGAGCAGCCTGTATTTCTCCTGAGGTTACCTGTGGGGTTTTCTTTGTATCCTGAGCAATTCTTTTGGCAGTTGTGGCTGAAATCTTTCTTGGTCTACCTGACCTTGGCTTGGTATCAAGAGATCCCAGAATTTTCCACTTCTTAATAAGTGATTGAACAGTACTGACTGGCATTTTCAAGGCTTTGGATATCTTTTTATATCCTTTTCCATCTTTATAAAGTTCCATTACCTTGTTACGCAGGTCTTTTGACAATTCTTTTCTGCTCCCCATGGCTCAGTATCTAGCCTGCTCAGTGCATCCACGTGAGAGCTAACAAACTCATTGTCTATTTATACACAGACACTAATTGCAATTTAAAAAGCCACAGGTGTGGGAAATTAACCTTTAATTGCCATTTAAACCTGTGTGTGTCACCTTGTGTGTCTGTAACAAGGCCAAACATTCAAGGGTATGTAAACATTTGATCAGGGCCATTTGGGTGATTTATGTTATCATTATGATTTAAAAAGGAGCCAAACAACTGTGATAATAAATGGCTTCATATGATCACTTTCCTTAAATAACAGTTTGCATAATCAGTCATATTTTCAAAATTTCTGCAAGGGTATGCAAACTTTTGAGCACAACTGTAAATGGCAATCTTGACCTGAACGTTTTTTTCCCACAAGGAGTTTTCCCCTGCACATATGAATGATTCTGAAGTACTAGTTTGCTTTTCATTGTTCCAAACAATGAAAGTTGCTCAAAAAAAAGAAGATTCAAAGTGAAAAATGAAAGCAGCAAAAGCAAATTTTATATGAACTCTTAGCCCTTAAAAGACCTCTCAACATTAGAGCAGGCAAACAAACCTGACTTGGGTATTTCTATCTGTAGTTTAATTGACCACATCACAAAAAGACCTTATTCACACTAGCGCCATCTTTGATTTTTAATGGAAATGACAACGAGGCTGTGAGAGATAGACTTACAAATCTCCTCAATGACACAAATGGTACAAAGCTCCTAGATTATATCTGACAACTCATGTTGTCTGGAGTTTTTTGTATAATGAATTTCCTTGGACAAATATTTTATCAATGTTTTGTCCGCAAAACAATCCAAAAACACTTTAAACTGCAGTACAGCCCATTGAAGAGACTGTAAGGGTGGTTTCACATCTAGTACATTAAGTGAACCAAACCCAGTTTGTTAAAGGGAACCAGCCGCAAATGACCTCAGTGCTTTTGGTGTTCACAATGTAAGTGGACTTAAAAGAGGACCCAGTTTCTTTTTTGGTCCTATTCATATTAAAAGGTGCAATATGTAACAATTTTCATGTAATATTCGCCTTTTTTTTTTTGCCAATGTGTGAACGGCTTGTAACGCAACTTAAAAAATAAGCCCTTCCCGGACTTCCTAGGTTGCCTATTAAAGCCTGTAGACTGATCTTTATGTGAAGGGAGCGGATCACTTTTGCCGGGAAAATCCAAAGGATATGACGTTTATGCGCGCTCCCGAGAGCCTTGCCTCAGTAATAGCTTCTCTTCAGCGTCAACAGACAGTCTGCAACACTAGGTAACGTTAGAGATGGAATCCAGCAAACGGCCGACTGCCAGCACAACACCGACTCCTACACAAACTCAGAGTAAGCAAAAACAAAACAACAACAACATTTATATACTGAATTCTGGCTAAGCGGGAACATGATCGTAGTAGAGCAAAAACTAGAGTGAACATCGGCAGGGCATTTGATTCCTGGAGGGACCTTCGTTCGGTTTTGGGGATCAAAACAGACCCTGAATTGGCATTCTTCTTATTGGACAGGTATCCACACTTTGTTTTAACCCTGTTCCAGCTCTGGAGAGTCAAATATAATATACAGTCTTAAAGTTTGTAGTAAAACAATCATAACTGTGTAATTTTAATTATGCTACCTCATCTGTCAGCATGATGCCGGTGAACCACGTTCAGTCTCTTTGTACGTTACGTCATTGTTTTGGCCGATGCTCGCGTCCCTATAGAGTGCGTGCACGAGTAACAGGTAGCTGGCTGCAGTTCATTTAACGGCCACAGGTGTCATTAATAACAAGGGTTTCTGAATCTTACATACTGCACCTTTGATGTGGTCTCAGACCCCTTGTTGTTCACACCACAGCTCCATAAGAACTCAGACACCATTGCAGCTACGGCTGTCACGATTATGAAATTTGGCTGACAATAAATGTTCATAAATAATTGTGAATATTATGATAAGCAATTGTCATACTTCTTAAGGTTCATGTATGCTTATTACAGATAGGCCTCCACCTTAAATAGTAATTAAGTGATGTTTAACTTGAAATCATATAATACAATGGAGCTATGATTACTTTTAAGGCTTTAAAGAATATTGAATTTTTTTTATAAATTATTGCACAGGGATTGAATAACATAAGATATTACTTATGTTAAATCATTAATGAAACCCAGACAACACCACCAATTATATTACATTATGCAATAGTAATAATGTATACTGCATTTCTGTCCTAAATTCTTCACTCTCTCACGTTGTGTTAAGGCTCTTTGCATTACTTCGCATGAATGAAAACATTTGAAATTCTCTGAAAATGTGTTTCTTTATCATCTCGAGAGTAATGGAGCAAGCCAGCGTCTCCACTTGCGCGTCATTCACAATGTGTGTGAGCCAAGAACATTTGTCATTGCGCAAACAAAATTAAGTGAAACTACAAAAATCCTCTCTTGTATTTTCGTGGGAGTTGAGCGAACCTCCGTAGACGGTACGCCCATCAGAACACTTTCAAGCGGTTCATCTTAACGCGCTGCTATGAATGCGGCCAGTCCGTCCATTTTAGGTGCTCAAATAACACAAGAACGCAATATGAGACACAAAAACACATCATGGTAAATCTATATTAGCTTAAAATTCTTATATGTGGACAATTCTTAAATTGTGACTTTAAGTACGTAATGCAGCTATGTATGGCAAACCACTAGGTACTTATGTCATAAAATGCAAAGCGGACTGGTACATCGCACAAATCAATCGAACCATAAAAGGACCCACAAACGAACCAGAGTACGGTTCGCTTTTGGGTCCTTTAAGGGGGTTCTGACGCCACTTGGGCTGTTCACATATACACGTTATACCGCTCCGAGGGCGCTTGGAGTGCTCAAACGAACTAGGTGTAAAACGCCCTAATGACGAGAAATCCCTCGTCATTTCCATTAAAAATCAAAGAAGGCGCTAGCGTGAATAAGGTCTATACACCCCAAATGCGCCTTTAATTACGAAGTGGCACCCTTACAAAATGACCACGGTAATCAATGGTACGTTACCAGTTTTAATGAACTAACAATCACTTTAATATCGTATGTTCACACTATCATGGTAATTTTTTGTAAGGGAAACAGGGAAAGCTAGACAATCTTACATGCATTCATTTCTCACGGCTGAACTCAACAGTTAAGACAAACGAAAAAAGTAGCAATTCAGAGTGTATCCGCTGTTGTAACCTGAATCCCTAAAGATCTGCCAGAAATTTGGGAGTTCCTGTGTTCTGCTTCAACAAAGGAGATTGTGTGTGTCCTCTAGACATGCATGTTCCAGTCTGCGACTGTATCCATGTCACTGTTTAGTGTATCACACCCTCACATCTATACATGCACTGTAGCAATAACTTCTAAAATAACCCAAATGCAAAGAGGGGCATGCAAACCAGTTAGACGTTTATAGTGATTTGCGTGTTTCTTTTTAATGCATTTGAGCTGTAGTAATCATCCAACTCAGAGCTGCATTACACATTCCATTATATAAACAAAGTTGACGGATGCTTGCCTTATGTTACGCTACTAAGATAAGATTAAATTGAGTGGGTAAAATCAAGCTTCCAGAACTGAATGTTGAATCTTGATAAATTGCAACCAAACTGCTGTACTAGTTAACGCATATATCAATCTTAAAAAAAAAAAAAAGGAGAAGAAAAGTATTCAATTAACTCCACAACTGCGACGCTTTTTATCCCAGCTATTTCAAGTTTGGAAAACGTTTAGGCCTAGACTGCATATAAATTATAAGAACAATAAAATACAATTCTGTTTACAAATCCAAATAAACACAAAAGGGCAGAGACAAAACGTGGAAACAAACAAACGTACAACCAAACTATTCAATGAACTCCATGTCTGTGACGTAATTTAACCCAACTCTTTCACAAAACGACAAGGCTGCATATAAAAAAACAAAGATAAAACAAATGTCTTAAAAAACAAACAAACTCACAGTTCATTGTGACAACGTTCCACATAGCCAGCTGTCCCATAAAACATTTAGATTGTGTGTAGAATATGAAAACCGCTGAAGCACAATTCTGTATAAAAAAAAAAAAAAAAAAAGGATTACACATCTAAGACGTCACTAAACCCAACTTCTCATTTAGTTTAAAAAAAAATAAAAATGGTTAGACTGAAAAAATAAAAATAAAAAACCCACATACATGAAGGCCGCAAAAAAAAAAAAAAAGAAAGAAAGAAAAAAATTTGCAATGCCATTTTCATTTTCACATTGCCAACTTTTCCACGTTCTGAAAGTTTAGATTGTATATACAAAAAATTACATTCCGTTTACAAAATCAAAATACCAAACAAAAACAAGCAAACAAACCATTCAATGAACTCAACATCTGTGACGTCGCTTAAGTAAATTACTCCACGTTTGGAAGATGTTTGGACTGCATATAAAAAAAATAAAATCACAAAAAAACAAACAAAAACAAAACAGTCTGTTTCTAAATACGAAGAAACACACTAGGGCCGCAAACATAAAACAACAAAAAAAGAACGATTCAGTGAACTACATCTGAGAGATAATTTTTCGACGACGTTTATATTGCATATACAATAATAAAACAAAACTCAGTTGCCAAAAGCAATTTAACAAACAGATCCGCAGACGCGCGAAAAAGCGATTCGCCAAACAAACAAACGCACGTTACGTCATCGAATCACAATGATACAATGTAACAAACGCGTGTAAGTCCAGAAAACACGAATGATTGGTGTTTCGAAAGACAGAGGCCCATCAGAAATAAACATACACACGAAAATAAAATAGAACATGTGCATCAGACGCATTATGAAAGATTAATCAGCGTTCCCTGCATTTAAATACTAAAAATCACGCCACGATCACTCCTGCACGTACAAACCATCCAGATGCACTGAAGTGGCTGTAACTGTGCCTCACTATTCAAACACGTTGCATTTGCTTTCAACAAAAAGCCACATTCCTTTTAAAACCAACACACATCCTGCATCAATCCACGCTCAATAAGGTACATTTTTAATACACAACTCACCTCTTTTGTGGCATTTCATCGTGGATACAGCAGAAAAACACAAAATGTTGGAAGTTGCTAGTGTGGAAATGCGCGTTTAAGACAAACGTCTTTTTCTTCCTACAAACACACAGCTGTATTTCGTCCGAGCAGGGCTCTCATTGAAGCTCCAGTAATGAATCGTAAGTGTCAGGAGAAAATGTGTGTGGCTGTGTGCTGCTGTTGAAAAATAATCAGACGTTTACCTGCAATGCTGCTCCGCCAAACTCTTTTTCTGTGTGCCAGTGACAGGAACTCGAGCTCTCCTCCACACTGCCAGGGGCCAATGAGAGTGAGTGAGACACACATCTGTGTGGCATCACTCTTTCATTCAAAACTCACTGGACATGCACTTGGAAGTTTATTTGGGATTGGTTAAATGTTATTTTCATTGACAAAAAATAAATAAATAAAATAAAAAAATAAAAAAAATCTTAAAGTGATAGTTCACCCAAAAATGAAAATTCTCTTATCATTTACTCACCCTCATGCCATGCCAGATGTGACTTTGTTTCTTCAGCAGAACACAAAAATGATTTTTAAAAGAATATCTCAGCTCTATATGTCCATACAATGCAAGTGAATGGTGGCCAGAACTTAAGTCCAAAAAGCACATAAAGGCAGCATAAATGTTATCTATACGACTTCAGTGGTTTAACCCATGTCTCCAGAAGCGATATGATACGTGTGGGTGAGAAACAGATCATTATTTAAGTCCTTTTTTACTATAAATCTCCACTTTCAATTAGCCATTATGCTTGTTCTAATAATGACCAAGTTCTAATTGAATTGAAAGTAGATTTATAGTAATAAAGGACTTAAATATTGATCTGTTTCTCACCTACACTTATCATATCGCTTCAGAAGACATGGATTAAACCACTGGAGTCATATGGATTACTTTTATGCTGCCTTTATGTGATTTTTGGAGCTACAAAGGTCTGATCACCATTCACTTGCATTGTACGGACCTGCAGAGCTGAGATATTCTTCTAAAAATCTTTGTGTTCTGCTGAAGAAAGTCCTACACATCTGGGATGGCTTGAGGGTGAGTAAATGATGAGAGAATTTAAATTTTTGGGTGAACTATCCCTTTTGTCTCGATGTTTCAGAATTCCTCGGAAGGTCTGTTTTATTTTGTATGGTTTTATGTTAAAACCGAATGTTTACTATAGTCTGTCCTTTAAGTAATCATTTGTATTTCTATAAACTGTATTGTTTTTAAGTTTCCTTCATTTCCCCAGATAGTCCTTTTATATAATCCTTATACTGTCTATACTGTACACACACACATATATACATACAATACATCTACTAATTTGTCAATAAAGTTTTTCTTATTTAAACATATTCTTTTTAAAAGGGCCATGATGTGACATCATGAATGTTGATCAATAACAAACATTTTCTCAACTTCAATTTATCAGAATATTAAGGACTATTGAATGAAACAGGGTCATAAATGCAGCTTTTGCAGGAAATGTTTGTTTGCATGAAGATCAGATTTTTAATGCATTTTTTTTTTTTTCTCAGCGCATGTAGCAAATCTGGCTTTTTCATATGCAGGAATGTGCAGTTAACAGTCGCAGAAAACACCGGTGTAAGTACAGAAAACAATTCCTTTAAAACACAGGTTCTGTGAAAAGACATGGTCATATTTCACTTTAATAGCGTCATCTGACTTGAAGACAATTGTGTGTTTGACAGTCTGATCGTAAATGTTTTACACCGATAGAGGATGTACAGTGGGGTCCAAAAATCTGAAACCACATTGAAAATTTGGGATTGTTTTCATATAAACCTGGAAATAGTGAACGTTTTGGAATCTTGAAAAATGTAGAACAAAGTAATGACATAAAATTAATAAATATTGAGTGTTTATTCGCTATTTCCATGTTCATATTCTTTACATTCAGTTCATAATGCATAATGTTAGGAAAGAAGAAAGACTCATGAACACATTTGACCTTAACTCAAATTTACTGTATTTCTTACTAAACAAAAGACCCTGACATACATACTGCCTAAACTTCATAAAGCATTAGAGACACTGAACAAACCCTAGTCAGTAAAATATGTGCTTGTTTCATAAAATATTGATTATCAATCTTTATAATAATCTTAATTCTTGTTGCTACAAACTCTTGCATTTAGATATTATTCTTTGACGACTCCCAAAAAATCTATATTAAAACACAGCTGAAGGAAGAGAGGGTGTCTAGAGAGTCTTTTGAGTCATGTCAGGCCGATGTCAACAGTGATGTGTGCACTGATGCCCGGGCAAATCCAGTTTCTTTTTGTCCCAGATGAGAAGAGAGGGTACCTGGGTTTCATCCTGACCATTTGCCGCAGGTCAGTCACTTAACAGAGAAGAAAACAGTTTATCTATTATCCAAGCAGCATGAAGAGAGAGGGGTGAAACAGGAATCCCTGCGATGCAAAGCAGAGTTTTCTCCAAAATGCTATAAACAAGTAGTAGGTGTCTTAAGAAGATATATGTTGTTTTTTTAAGCACACACTTTCCGTTATCCACAAGAGGACTGTGTTTGTGTGTCATTGTCTTCAGGGAAGCCCACAAACATTTAGGCAACAGAAGAAAATGACCAGGAACTAAATGATAAAGAACAGTTTTCATCTCATACAAACTCTAGAACAGTTAAATTACATGTTGAAAAGCAATTTTAAAACACTGACACATATGGAATGCAGGACAGACATTATCAGACATTTAAACAACTGATATGATTGCTCATTGAATAGGTTTGTGTCAATATTAATAAAATAAAATATGTTTACAGAGAAAAACAAAATAGTGAAAATTTGTATGGACATACTAATACACTACCAGACAAAAGTTTAGACACTAACTCATTTACTATTATTACTATTTTCCACATTTTAGAACAAAAGTAAACAGAAATAGGAAATAACACATTATTTAGTGACAAAAAGTTATTTCCTTTTTTCTCATTGAAGTTGCTTTTACTGATAATAACAATGCTGATTTTTAAATGTATTTTCCTTCTAGTTGACTATTGTGTAACTTTACAAAACAATAGCAATCTATGGGACAACCTTCATTTTTAAGCACATTTCATTTTGAGGTGACTATTGTGTGTGCTGTGACATTCAATGTGCTACATTTTCCCTCCACAAATTATTGTTGTGACAGTGATAATGGTTTAAATTTAAAAAAAGGTTTTGGTTAATTATTGTAAACAAAATTCTGCTATGCTGGTTTGAGGGTTAAATAATATTATAAACTGAACATTCATTTTGATTCAATTTTATAAATTCAGATAATGAATACACTTTTAGTTATGTCAAGAACTTCATATGTAGGCACAATTAATATTTTCTACAATCTAATTTCAGGCGTTTTAAGCATAAGCCTATAAATGAAATGTTTTTTTAAGATCATGAGAAACAGATGGAATCAAGTGTGTTCAAAATTTTGACTGGTAGTGTACAGTACATTTTTGCAGACATTTGTGTGCTCTATTGAATTTAATAACTCAACTCTCATTGGAGGTTTTGACTGCCTTGTGCTTAACGTATCAGACAAGAAAAATTCAGTTTTTAAGGGCATCTGTGCCACTTTACTATGCCAATCTACCACATTCAACATCATCTGTTACTAAATTCCTGATCATGTGCTGTGATCTATTGACAGTATCTGCTGTTTACCAGTTGAACATGTAAAACTGAATGCTAGTAGAGGCATTTAGTGAACAATGTTTATGATTATAACACAGGAACATTAAAAATGACAATAGTTGAAGATTGTGGTCTTAATAGGTGAATCTCATAAAAAACACATCCAGGTCACATTTAGCTTTAAAATCAAAAGAAAAAAAATTGAATGAATATACTTTTCATAAAGACTACTTTTAGGACCACAAAGATTTTTTAGCAAGATTTCACAAATTTCTCCCCAAATTCTCATTACTGTAATGTGTCTGGACATTTAACTTTTTTATTTGTTTCTTTGTTATTACCATTATTCATAATGGGGATTCTTATTAGACCTTCATTATTGTACTACTGTAATTATTTACTGTACACTCAAAATTGTTTTTTAGTTTACACATTTCAATTTCAAAATATTTATTAGTGTATTGTACAGTAAAAATTACTATATTACAATATATATATATTATTATTTTTTTAAAATTAAGTCAGTATAAATTAAAAAGTAGCACAAAAAAAATCTACCATGATTTATAAATACTTCGCAATTTAAATTAAATAGTAGTATTACTATAATTAGACTGCCCCCCCCATTACACTCTCAAAGAAATAATTTAATATTTAAACATTTCAACTTCATAACAAAATTCCATCAAATTGAATTGAGTAATCATTAAAAAAATAAAATAAACCTAAATAGTATGTTTTATTAATACAATTTTGTTAAAGATTACACAGTTCAATTTGATGGAATTTTGTCACGAAATTGAAATGCATAAATTTTAAATACAGGCAAAAAAAAAAAAAAGCTTTTGAGTGCAGTAATGATAATTGGAGGGGGGAGGGCCCGGTTGAATGTGCTGAAAACTGTGCAAATAATGTTACGTTGCCAAAAATCCTAATGCAAAATGAACTAAATTATAAGTTTCTTTCTTTCTTTCTTTTTTTTTTTTTTTTTTGTGTTGAAAATATGACCCGGACATGTTCTTGACAGGTTTTATGAGATTCACCAGTATAACCTAGCAAGACTGCATCATTTCAATGTGGACAAAATTGTGACCAGCTGGTAAATCATTTACAAATCGAGTTTCCCACAAGATAGGAGCAAACTGTATTTTCCTGGTACATCTGTTGTATGAAACTGCTAACCTGGCTTCTAAACTCTCGTCTAAATTCCAATCAACTTCATCTACTGAATTACTAAAACAAAGGATTTGATGATTCAAATTTACATGCCTTTTGCCAAGTCCATCATCCTGCCAGATAGATCATGGAACTGGTTGTCAGAGCAGTAAGACACTTTAAACTCTTCTGAATGAATACGAGATGACTGTCAATGCATAAAGTAGGTGTTAACAGCCCAACCCAAAAAAATCAAATGGACAGAATGACTGGGAACGGCTGAGAACTGAAAAGTCCAATTCACACCATCAGCGATCTGACCAACACACACAATAGCAGCCAATCACTGAGCCGTTTAATGCAGGGGACAGAAGGTGGCAGAGTTGGGGGAACTTTGTGGCCTCTAAAATGTCCAGTTTAATTGGGTCACTTTAAAATATGTCACTGAATACAGAGCTGGTTTTGAAAACATCTGCTGATGACAAATCACAACTGTGAATATGATGACAGAAAACACAAAGTTTGAAGTGTGCAAAAAGCTTGTACCAAAATAAAAAGTTAAAGAATTGGTCATTTGGATCAAATGAATAAAATTATATTATAATAACCACAAACAATTTTGACTTATTCAACTTATTTCGATTGATTTAATTTATTAAAAAAGATGATTTTAGTCTGATAAAATTGTTGCAATAGTTGATATAACTTTAATCACACTAAAATCATGTTAACACATATTGTTTACATCTTGTGACTATACTTTTGAAACGGTGAGTATTGCAATGTTTACGGATTGGCCCCATTCACTTCCATTGTAAGTGCCTCACTGTAACCCAGAGTTTTTACTTTTAAATAAGAGATTATGAGGCAAAAATATTTTGGTGGAAATCAACATGACATAAATTATGTTGATTTGAGCATAACTTGTATTGAACACTGAATATTCTTTTAAATTCAGCTGTATAAATCAAACTAAATTAAATTATGTTTATGCTTAAGCAAGAAAAAGCTATTTGCCAAAAAAATAAAAATAATTCAAGACATATTCTATGAAAACAAGTCTCAAGTAAATGTATCTTTTTTTAATTTTTTTACAGTTGTTGTTTTTTTGTTTTACTGGAAAACAAGACAAATACTGAATAAGAAAATGATGTTCTGTGTGTATAATAGGAAGACTTTCATTTGATTTGTTTGTTTGGTGGTGGACAGGTGAGTGTTGCTATTCATTTAGACGTTCAAGGAGTTCTTATCCAAAATAATTTAAAACAATTAAAACAATCTGATATTGAATTTAGGACACAATATCATTATCAATAGCAGTTCTCAATATTAATTAGAATAATATTAATATTAATGATTGCAGCTAATAAAGAGTCTTTGTGAGGTTTTCCTTGGCAGTCTTTCCTGCTGAGCCCCGTTTGCACTCCATTTCTGGTCACAATCTCTCTCTCTCTTAAATCTTTTTATCAAATGTTACCGCCAAAAGACAAAAGCAGCGTTTCCTACTGGAGCAGATGTAGTGTGTAATGACCAAGCCCTTGAGCATCTTTCTGCTTCCTCTACGATCTTTCTTCCTCAGAGTCGCGTCTGAGCCTCAGGTACGTAGATCTCGATGTTGTCTGTGCTCTCCGTGGTCGAGTTCTGTTTGACGGATTGAGCTCTCTTGGCGGCCATGAGTCTCTTGCGAGCTTCCTGTCTCTGTTTGTCGACCGTGTCATTGCTCTTCTCTCTTCCCAGAGCTGGGTTACTCTTGCCAGGTTTCTTGGGCACTGGAGGAGCCTGTTTCTGGTTCTCCTGAATACAGTTGAAAAGAGACAGACCATTTAGAGACACATTATTAGTGAACGTGATTCTGAGTGAGGATATTTTTATTTTAAGTATATATGATATTTTAACATCAGCGGCAGAAGAAATGCATATTGTTGAAAAGATGTTACATGAATTTTTAGCACTGAAAGTCTCGTTCAAAAGTTTTTCACACTCTCACCAGTTTATTTAATTTGTGTACTAACAATGTCCAACAGTGTCTGTACATGCATCACAGGAGATTTATGTCATTTTTGTCATGAAAATTCTCATTTTGTGTCATTTTCAGCACATCTCAAATTCTGTATTGTGTTTAATAGAATTCTGTGCTGGATATGACACTGAAGGAAATTACATTTATCAAAGATTTTTTAAAAATGTGGCCAACTCCATCTTCTCCGTCTTGCTGAGGCTAATTTCATAGCTAATATTTTATGTATCCAAAATACACACAAATAAATTATATTTTCACGCTTTTTGCGTAATTTGGCAAAATTACAGCTTGATTAATAAAAATACTCTGCTCACAAGTGATATTTCAGTGATATATGCTATGTATGATATATCATATATACGTCATACTAATGTGTCTTCAGTCCTGTCTGTATATATATTACTATAATGGTTATATTGTTATATTATTGCTTTTTTAAAGGGATAGTTCGCCCAAAAATGAGAATTCTCTCATCGTTTACTCACCCTGATGCCATCCCAGATGTGTATGACATTCTTTCTTCTGCAAAACACAAATGAAGATTTTTAGAAGAATATCTCCGCTCTGCAGGTCCATATAATGCATGGTGAATGGTGACCAGAACTTTGAAGCTCCAATAAGCACATAAAGGCAGCATAAAAGTAATCCATACGACTCCAGTGGTTTAATCAATGTATTCTGAAGCGATATGATAGGTGTGGCTGAGAAACAGATCAATATTCAAGTCCTTTTTTACTGTAAATCTCCACTTTCACATTCTTCTTCTTTTGTTTTTGGCGATTCGCATTCTTCGTGCATATTGTCACCTACTGGGCAGAGAGGAGAATTTACCGTAAACAAGTACTTAAATATTGATCTGTTTCTCAGCCACACCTATCATATCACTTCTCCAGACAGTTGTATGGATTACTTTCATGCTGCCTTTATGTGCTTTTTGGAGCTTCAAATTTTGGTCACCATTCACTTGTATAGTATGGACCTACAGAGCTGAAATATTCTTCTTAAAATCTTAGTTTATGTTCTGCACAAGAAAGAAAGTTAAACACATCTGTGATGGCATGAGGGTGAGTAAATGATGAGAGAATTGTCATTTTTGGGTAAACTATTCATTTAAGTATTTAAAAACCCTCACTCGGTCTCATTAATAGTAAAGTACAAAGTCTACATCGGTGCATATGTGCATGTTGTGTTTGTACCTGCTTCTCAGGTGAGTTTCCATCTAGTTTCCAGTCATTAGCTTTGAGATGATAAAGTTCGTCAAACTTGAGGCTGATATCTTCTATCGTGAGCTGCAGAAGATCCCAAAACCCAGCCAGATCTTGAGCTGTGGGTCTCGGGTTTGCGTTCACATTCTATACAGACAGCAGGAGAGAGAGAGAATATTATTAAAAACTATTACATCTGCCCCAGTTAGCAACACTTATAAAATGTCAGTTCACATGCAACATTGCTTCCTTCATCCACAAGAGGACGACACATCTCAAGACACGACTCAAAAGTTACATTCATTATTTTTTATCGCAGGAGAAACTAGAGGCATTCATGGCAGTTCAGCAATAATCAGCTCATTGTAATCACAGTTTACCAATTCTAAGAAGCTGATATGACGACAAATGTTATAAACCTTAGTCAGGGTGGACACTACGTTCAATTTGATATGAATGAATTTAGCTGTGAAGTGGGAAATACAGTTCACTGGGCTTGTTGATGAAGCAGAAAGGGTTTCTGTGTGCATCATTTGTAAAACCATAATAAAATTATGGATTTTATTGAATGTACCGTTGTGGTACCGTTGTGTACGGCAGTAGCTCAGTTAATGACACACTGAAAATAATAGTCTTTTTGTCCAGTGAAAATTTGTGCAGTGATATATTTATGTTTCGTTAGCTGAAAGATGATGGTTTTTATTTGCTTCAAATTCAATATTACATCTATCCTAACTAAGTGACTTTGTCACACAAGTGGCATTTCCATCATGCTAATTTCCTTGCAAAGACAAAGTCCATCTCTAGTGCATGTTCTGTTATGTTGGAAGTGTACGTGTTTGGCTACAAATCAGAAAAAGAGTGTGTGAGATAAATCTCCCCATTTACAGCTATATAAACATGTCTTAGTGTCTTTATGTGTGTGTGTTTGTGTGTGTGTGTGTATTACTAACCAGGTTTTGTTCACATAGTCCTCTGAATTGCTGAAATTTCTGGGACATCAAGAGTTGAGCGCTGCCCACCGCACTACGCACCTTACCCAACACTACAAACAGAGAAATAAACACAAACACAATGTTCACATCCTAACACAACGTGATGAATTTCACTTTTAGAGTTCATGTTTTTTATCTTACATTAGGTAGCGCCACCCACAATGAAATGTCATTGGTCTAAAATTCAGCTCCACATTGCTGTAAACTGAATATCAATTATGATTGGCTGTGATTTTGTCACACCACATGGCATTTCATTTTCAATCACAACAGAAAACTTAACGCTAGAAACATGTTGCGTCGCATCTGCATAAGAGCTTTTTGGGTTTCAAGTAGTAATTAGTTTAATTGTAACCAAGAATTACAAAAGTAAAAACTGGGCCAGTGTGGATTAGAGTAATATATTACATTAAATGCCACCAAAAGAGTATGCTGTTAAACATATTATCTGCTTCCAATTCAGACAGATACCGATAACTGAAAAAAATGCTAATACTGGCAGAGGAGACTAGTACTATTTTTATTATTTTTACTTATGCATAAAGTTTAACTTTAGGGGGGCCTGGGTAACTCAGCAAGTAAAGACGCTGACTACCACCCCTGGAGTCACGAGTTCCAATCCAGGGCATGCTGAGTGACTCCAGCCAGGTCTCCTAAGCAACCAAATTGGCCTGGTTGCTAGGGAGGGTAGAGCCACATGGGGTAACCTCCTCGTGGTCGCTATAATGTGGTTCTCACTCTCGGTGGGGTGCGTGGGGAGTTGTGCATGGATGCCGCGGAGAATAGCATGAAGCCTCCACACGCACTATGTCTCCGCAGTGACGCGCTCAACAAGCCACGTGATAAGATGCGCGGACTGACAGTCTCAGACATGGAGGCAACTGAGATTCATCCTCCGCCACCCAGATTGAGGTGAGTCACTATGCCACCACGAGGACTTAGAGCGCATTGGGAATTGGGCATTCCAAACTGGGGAGAAAAGGGGAGAAGAAAAAAAAAAGATTTAGTATTTTAAAGGAAAAATAAATTATTATTATGATTATATCTTTAGCGTTATTATTATTGTTAATAATAATAATTTATATTATTATTTATACAAAAAGTATAACTTTGGGTTCAAGTCAGGTTCGGGTTTTTAATTCAAGGAAAAATAAATTATTATTATAATTATGTCTTTATTAGAATTATTATTATTAAATAATAATTAATTCTTATTATTATTACTTATACATAAAGTATAACTTTGGGTTCAGATTTTAGCGCAATGTCAGCAACAAGGCTATCCACATGGTGAGAACAGATTAAATATAAAAAAAACAAAAATTAAATAAGGAATTTTAGATTTATGTTAGACAGAAACTCAAATATTTTTAGGTGATACATTTTTTAAAAATATCTGTTAAGATTGTTTCTGAATAAAACCTTTGTCTAATAATATTATTAACGGCGCAATCCAATAAAATGCTTTTAATAGTCAGTATAGTCTGACAGGGAAGACATGACGGAGGTTTCTTTACCTTTTATTAAAAGCCCATGTGTCAGTCTGGAATGACCTATTTGACACCTAGTATATACAATTTGATCATGTCTATTTTTAAAGAAAAGACTATTGGTTATACTAGGATTTACTTCATAAAGCTTATTGTTTTTAAATTCGTCCCATTCCATCTGCCACCTGTTAGAGATATGAGTTTAGTAAGGGTTTTAGGTCTGAGGGTGGAATACTACACTCTGTGATTTCTAGAGCAAGGGCTTCTTTAGCTGCGATGTCTGCTTTCTCATTGCCCGACAGTCCAATATGACCTGGGATCCAGCAGAAAAAGATACTTAAGTTTTCTTTCTGTAAGATGTCTACTTTAGATAAAATACTCAAAATAATGGGGTGGTCAATCTTCACAGATTCCAGAGCTTGAAGGCAAGATTTTGAGTCTGTGAAGATTAAAAAGTTTCATCCTTGTTCATTCTTAATATTTTCCAGGGCTAAAAGCAGAGCATGAGCTTCAGCAGTAAAAATGGAGCACTGTCCAGAAATACAGATTCCATAATGTTGATCTCCAATAACTGCTGCTGCCGAAACTTTATTATCTGCTTTTGATCCATCAGTAAATACAGGTTTATGGAGTGGAAAATCACATCTTATATCTAAAAATTGCTGGTGGTACTCATTAGGGTGTGTCTCTGTCTTTTTGTGTTGGGTCATTGTCAAAATTATATTTGGGTTCGGGTTTATAATTAATGAAAAAATAATTATTAATTATTAATTAAATTATATTAATAATAATAATTATAATTATTATATTTTGATAATATAATGTACATGTAATAAAATATAGGCTAAATGTATTTAATAAATAATATTATTTTAAAATTTGAACATGCACGTAACATGTTTTTTGTGCATCTGCGCTGTTTTTCTTTTTTTCGTTTTCTTTTTTTTTTATCCCCTTTTTTCTTCCAATTTGGAATGCCCAATTCCCACTACTTAGTAGGTCCTTGTGGTGGCGAGGTTACTCACCTCAATCTGGGTGGCGGAGGACACGTTTCAGTTGCCTCCGCTTCTGAGACAGTCAATCCACGCATCTTATCATGTGGCTCATTGTGCATGACACCGCAGAGACTCCGCATGTGGAGGCTCATTCTACTCTCCGTGATCCACGCACAGCTTACCACGTGCCCCATTGAAAGCGAGAACCACTAATCGTGACCAAGAGGAGGTTACCCCATCTGACTCTACCCTCCCTAGCAACCAGGCTCTCAGCACGCCCTGGATTCGAACTCGCGAGTCCAGGGGTGGTAGTCAGCATCAGTACTCGCTGACCTACCCAGGCCCCCATTTGCGCCGTTTTTCAAAAATGTTTCTACATTAACACGTGTTGGATGGGACGTCCTATGTTTGTTGTGGCATGTCTCGCTATTTGTTCAGTGACTTGCGCAGGACCAGCGCATTTTTTAGAAACCTGTCAAGTAAAATTTTTTTAATTCCACAACTTGAGAACCTGCATTCTGTGTCATTCGTTGTGCTGCGTCAAGCTTTTTTTTAAAACAGGTGTCACAAAGATTTTACGTTCTGAAGAATTTCAGGCTGGAAAGTGGAATTCATGTTACCATTACATTGTTACACATGATTCCAGATTGTTCTGAACCCAGCAAAGTTTCAGAGCTTGATAAATGGTAAGCCAATGTTTTTGTTCCGTTCTGCTCAGGGTGCTTTAAAACTGTGTATGTTTGCTGTTCCAATATTGTTACGAATGTTGCCTACGATGCTTCAATAAAATACAGCCTATTGCAACAAATTTACTTGCTTTGAGAATAAATTACAAAGAGAGAAAGTGATTTTGGTTTGGGTTCAGGCTTAAAATTTGACGGTACCAGTCTGGTCTGGCCACACATTCTCGGGTAATAGCCAGAATCGGGCTTCAACTTGATGTCGCTGCAGACCCTCTACCTTGTAAAACCGTCTTTACAATGCGGTCTTGGTAGGCAGCTCACTAGTGATTGAAACAGACAAAAATCCTTACCCTCCTCTGACAGCTGATGTTCTTTGGTCTCTTTCTCCATCTGGTTACACCAGCCCTCCATCCTACCAGTCTCCGCCTGCAGGAGCTTCAGGAACCAATGACCATCCCGTTGGCATGCTGACACACCCGTCATCCCTGAGAACGGCTGGGCGGAGCCTCCGTTCCCCGTCCCGTTCCCGCTCTCCAGCCAGGGGTCAGGCGGCGGCAAGGAGGAGGGGTCCAGGGCGGGGTCTAAACTCTCCGAGAACGATGAGGAGCTGCTCTGCGTGGTCGAGCGATTGGTCAGGATCTGTCGGGAAGGGCCGCTGGTCGTCACGGTAACATCGTCGTCAGGGTTACCGTTGTCGAGGGGGGGCGAGTCCACTGATTGGCTGGCGCTGTTGACCATGACTTTCTTCTCATTGTGTTTGGATGGGAATGTCGTCACAGAGGTGAGAGAGAAATCTTGTGTGTCCGAGTCAGTCTCTTGATGAGAGGCCATACTACTGGAGTGGCTGAAACTAACACGAAATGAAAGGACTAATTACATTTTATGGTGCTTTCTGAAGATTGAAAACTCCAGTCCCCTTTTATTGTAATTGCATGGAAAACAGCATGCAAAAATGTATGCAAAATTTGTATGTTCCACAGAAGAAAGAACATCATATGGGTTTGGAATGACATGTGGGTGAGCAAATGATGACAGAACTTTCATTTTTTGGTGAACTACTTAAAGAGGTTGCTTAAACATCGTTATCATCTCATTTACACATCCAACTCCAGACATTGTAAACAATACACAGTATCCGATTAAATTATATTTAGTGCTGCATTGTACAGCACAAACTAGGTAGTATTTTAGCTGAAGTATAAAATCGTATGCCCCATAGAGCAGCTACAGCCCTAATTTGTCAACTGGCATCCTTATAGGCTGATAATATTGGCATAAATTGCATGCAGGTTTGTCCATGACGTCACGTAAAAAGTAAAGACTTTTTTTTTTTTTTTACTGTCTACGGTCAGTTACACCACTTAGATATTGTTACTTTTTCAGCTCAGAAACTGAAAACATGTTCATCATAGTAGAGGTGTATTCAAGTAAAAAAATTTTTTCTGAATTCCAATTTTTATGTTTTTTTTTTATATTTTGTTAACTTAATAGATCAAAAAAAAAAAAAAAAAGAGCTTCAAATCAGAGAAGCTTAAATCAAGTAGAGATGATTTGTATCTGTGTGCATTTACAACATATGCAATAGTTCTCAATCCTTGTTTTTTTTTTTTTTTTTAAGGCAACAGACTACTTGCACAACTGCTTCCACGTTCTACGTAGTGTGGCTCAGGCGTTTCTGGTTACAGAACCAGATGCACCTACATGCAGAGATTTATTCATGCAAATGCAGATTATTTCTTTTTTATGGCTGTCAGTTGATTTAAACAATAAATCATGTTTTTGGAGGCAACGTGACATCTCAAATTTATAATTTGCTGAAATTTGCATCTAAATATATATTTTTCCTTGCCAAATGTAGCTACACTCAGCTCCTTAATATTAACTTGAACATATACAACCTGCAGCAGTCTGGCTGTCTCATTAACACGCACTTCATTCATTGATGATATTTCATACCTGTTGAGCTTCAATGATAAAATCCACAAAACAACGATTGCAAATGACTTTTCTTTGGTTAAATGTCCCAGATGGATTGATTTATAAATACATTAGCCATTCTCTTACACTGACCAGGCTTTAAAAATCACTCAGAACACAATGAAGCAGTTTTATTATCAAATTAAATAACTGTGCAAAAACATATTTAATGTATATATATTTTACATTTCAACATACACAACCCTCTACGATCATGTTGGAAAAATAATCGTCATTGGCTAGTACATTTTTTTTTTTTTTACTCGCCAGACTTTTGACGACATGTAAGCATAATGTAACTAAATATATTAAGCAAACTGAGAGAGGGGACCTCTTCATATATATTTATGCAATATAGTATATTGTAATTTATATTTTATATTTTGCTTTATGATTTTAAATCACATTTTAGCTTTTTAAAAATGTACAAATTTCACATTCTTTCATTTTATATGATGTCATGAAATCACATTTTTAATAATGATACAAGCTGTTGTCACAGTTTGAAATTTTCACAAGGTAGGAACCTAATAATGAAAATTAGGGGTCACGATTGTGAAATTTGGCTGACAATTAATTGTCAAACAAATAATTGCGATTATGAAGATTAATTGCCTGTTTTAGGGCTATGATGATTAACTGTCTGTTTTAGGTGTTTCACGAATATGACGATTAATTACCATATAAACTCACTATGTGTGCTTCATGTACACAACAAAGTCATTTATAAAAATTTAGCTTGGGTCATATAATAAAATAAGGGTATATGTTTTAATTTTCAGGCTTCAAAAACGTATGAGTGACAGTCAAATATAAAAGTATAAAATTTAAAATAATTAAGAGAATATTTTAATTATCAAAATATGTATCTCTTATTTGTCCGATTTCCTTTTGATCCATTGGACTTTTTCAATGTTTTGTTTTCTTTTGCTTCTTTTGTAACCCAGCCAACCTGTATAGCTATATTATATGATATTATATGATATTATATGATATTATTATATTATGCAATAGTAAAATATTTCTGCCTTAAATTCTTCACTTTCACACATTATTTTAAGGCTCTCTGATTAACTCACAAGCCCTTATTTCTCGTGAAGGAAGACTTTGAGATTCTGTTTCTTGCATTTTATCATCTCCACAGAAATAGAGCAGGGCATCTCCTCTGTCTCACTGAGTGTTATTAACACTGCGTGAATAAATCCACAATGACCATGGACATTTGCCATTACATGGCCGTTAAGTGAAACTGGAGCACTTTGCGTTCACAAAATTAATACGTTTATACCTTGTTTATATTTTCGCGGGAGTTTGGCGCAAGCCTCTGTAGACAGCGTGCACATCAGAGCGCTTGAGAAGTGGTTCATCTTCACACTGATGAGTTCAACTGAATGAGACACAAGTGCTTTTTCCTGCACGCTCATGAGACAGCATGCAGGGAAAGACGAGGCTGAATCCAGCTTCTTAATCAACTGCTTTTTAATCAGTAAAAGGGCCTCGGTGCTTTGACACTACACAACTCTATCACTGGCGAGTGAAATGTTAATATTTACTTGCCAGTGGCTAATAACAGATTTGTTTTTGGTCGCATAGTGTGAAATTTACTCGCATATGCGAGTGATTTACTCTCAATGTAGAGGGCTGATATATATCAATACACTTATCACTGAAACAGTGACACAAAATAAAGATTAAAACATTTAATAAAAACAGCATGATGCATGATCAGGGCTCTCTCTCCTCCCTCACACTGCAGTGTTTGAAGCGTGTAGTTGTTTCATTCAAAGAACACTGGTGCTGACACCATTTACTATTCTCCTTCAACTTTGTCATTTGTGGTTTAAGATGATTTGTGGTTAAATGTCAGGCCTCTGTGTGAAGAGAACTGGTGAAATGTGCTTGGGAGTGTACACCAATGATTGCTTTCTCAGATTGACTCGGGCTGAATTTAAGCTCTGAAAACTGTTCTCCTACTGAATTTTGAAGAAGCTGTACACAGTAATGTTTACAATATTTCTTCTCCTGTCTCTGAAAATATCCGTACTTTAAAATCTTCTCCCAAACACTCATTTTAACTGCCGTTTCGGGAACTAGACAACTACGGCACATGTAAACATGTTTAATAGGAAACTAACGGGCCGTATTATTACAAATCGGAAGTACATCATGAGGCTCAGTGCAAGTAGTCCATTATTGAGAATGAGTTTTATTATGCAGGAAGTGAGAAACAGTAATTGAGTGAAACTCACGTCCAGCTGTCCTCCACTTGAACTCCAATTGACTGGAATCTGGCCAATGGAGGGGTCTCGACTTTAGTCTGGATTTCCTGAATACAATCCACCTGAAAATTGTGTGAAAAACAAGTGAAATACAATTTTCATCATCCAACTTGCTCCTACAGTCATCACAAACATGAGATTAAATAAGGACTTCAACAAATAGTACAAACTCCACAAATAAACTCTGCTGAGAAGACATTTAAATGTCTTTGTATCAGTATAAATGGAGAGAATTTCTTCAGGACGGTGGATAAAAATTATGTGGCTCACAGACAACCTGTGCCTTATTTGTAAGGGAAAGTAAAAGCATGGTCACAAAAATAAATATGTGACGGATTCAATTTAATGAACTCACTTGTATTCCAATGGATGACAGTTTTCGACGTGGTACTGGTTCTATCGGGGGCTCGTCCGCAGCGAGGGCTTCCCCCTTCACCTGCTCATTATGGTATTCATGGAGAGGATTGGGAGAGATCACCACAGCCGCAGGGATCTGCGGTTCACGGGGCGCCGCTACAGGGTGCTGGGGTCGGGACCCTTTGGACAGACCGTTGGCCCGCGTGCTGTCCAGACTGTCTGTGGAGTTGCTGCGTCCTGATTGGCTGTTGACCTCGCTCTTGCGGTCATGGTATTCCGGGTAGCAGTCCTGGGCGGACTCGGTGCTGCTCTGCACCGTAACGGAGATAAAGGGTTTGGAGGTGGTTCGGGGGGGCACAGGGGGTGGGGCCACCTTCTTACAGGTGGTCCTACAAGTGGAGACTGCAGAGAAATAAAAAGAAATAAATAAATAAATAAAAAAAGAAAAAGAGAGAGACAGCAAACATTGTCAATTCAACACTCGGACACTTAATACAAATCTCCTTTATCTGATAAAATAGTGATCAGATTTTCACCTTTTCACATTTTTGGGACAATATCAATCAAACCTGCTGATTTCCACCCCTAATATGTGGCAGCCTCAAAAAGTATTGCAACACTAAAGGAATAGTTCACCCCAAAATGAAAAAAAAACTTGCATGGTTGATCACTCCTATGCCATCTCAAACTCGTATGAGTTTCTTTCTTCTGCGGAACACAAATATATTTTTATAGTGATATGATGTGTTTTTACCCATACAGTGCAAGTCAATGGGGTCCAAAATTTTCAAGCTCCAATAAAGCCAGCATAAAGGTAATCAATACGACTTGAGTGGTTTAATCAAAGTCTTCTGAAGCTATACGATCGTAGACCAAAATGTATCTCCTTTTTCACTTTAAATCTTGACATCTGCAGTCTCCTTGGCACAATCATGATTTGAAGCTTGATTACGCTTTCTCGCACTTGACGCATGCGCAGAGCGCTGTACCTTTAAACTGATCGTATAGCTTCAGAAGATTTGGATTAAGCCACTCAAGACTTAAGGATTACGTTTATTTTTGGAATTTGAAAGTTTTGCACCCCATTGATTTGACTGAACTGTGTGGACAAAAACACCTCAAATCACCATGAAAATATCTTTGTGTTCCGCGGAAGAAAGTCATACGAGTGAGACAGCATAAGAGTGAGTAACTAATGAGAGAATTATTCCTTTAAATCACACTTAAAAATGTCTGAATGGCATTACATTAGATAAAATATTAAAGCAAGTGTGCTCAAATGCTGCTCAAGCTTTTCTCAGAAACAACTTTTCAGAGCCATTTTTGCAATGACTTTTAATCAATGGGAGCCAACTCATGCAAGTTAGAGTATGAATAGTATTAAATGTACAGTAAATATAAACTTCTACTCATACGCAATTTGAGCACATTCAAAGCTGCAGCTCAATCTTGTGGAAAAGTATGTGTGTGTGTGTGTGTGTGTGTGTTTGTTTTATCTGTGTTTTGGTGGCACTGAGCTGTGATGTTAACATACTCTCGTGACCTTTTTCCCCCCCAACAACAGTTGTTTTTCCAGCCTTATGAGTGTGTGTGTGTTTACTTTACATATGTTAAATTCTACAAATGCAAAACGTTTTCTTTAAGGGTTGTGGTTAGTCTGTGATAATAATTAGCTTTAAATAAAAACAAAAAGAGGTCAGGGGCATGGTCTCATCTAGATTAATATATGTGTGTGTGTGTGTGTGTGTGTGTGTGTGTGTGTGTGCGCGCGCGCACACACATGTCTCAGCATGTGTTTTCACAGCCACACCAGTACTGGGGTGGAGTTGGCAGAGGGAAATGATGGCAAACATAATGAAGCCACAGAAATCCTGTGCATTTGTGTGTTGTAAATGGGCGTCAGAGCCATATATGTTTCATGCAGAAAGGCAAAACTACTCCCTGAAAACAATAGAGGTTACACTTCAAAATGATCATAAGTGAAAGTCCAATATATGAGCCAGACCAATTAATAACGATGGTTAACTTTATATACAGGTCATTAGATCTAGATTTCTTCCCGTTTTAAATCAGACACAGAGATAAAGTAGTGCAATAATATTACATTTATTTAAAAAGCTGTACGAATGATTTGAAAAATGAACATGAGTTGTTTGGAAACCACACACACTGAATTTAAATGTACAGTCCAAACATAAACATAACCACAGAATGTAAAAGGGTTGGCACTCCTAAGAACATATAATATTTAATTTATATTCTTTGCCATTTACACATTTATGAGAAATAAATACATACACACAACCAAAAGTTTGGAACAATGTACAGAATTTGCTCTTATGGAAAGTAATTGGTACTTTTATTCACTAAAGTGGCATTCAACTGATCACAATGTATAGTCAGGACATCAATAATATGAAAAATTACTACTACAATTTGAACAGTTTTTTCAGAATTTCTTAAACTACTTCAGAGCTCTCATAAAAAAATCCTTCACATGCAGCAATGACAGCTTTACAGATGCTTGACATTCTATCTGTCAGTTTGTCCAGATACTCAGGTGATATTTCACCCCACGCTTCCTGTAGCACTTGCCATAGATGTGGCTGTCTTGTCGGGCACTTCTCACGCACCTTACATGCTAGCTAATCCCACAAAAGCTAATGGGGTTAAGATCCATAACACTCTTTTCCAATTATCTGTTGTCCAATGTCTGTGTTTCTTTGCCCACTCTAACCTTTTATTTTTGTTTTTCTGTTTCAAAAGTGGCTTTTTCTTTGCAATTCTTCTCATAAGGCATGCACCCCTGAGTCTTCTCTTTACTGTTGTACATGAAACTGGTGTTGAGTGGGTAGAATTCAATGAAGCTGTCAGCTGAGGACATGTGAGGCGTCTATTTCTCAAACTAGAGACTATGATGTACTTATCCTCTTGTTTAGTTGTACATCTAGGCCTACCACATCTCTTTCTGTCCTTGTTAGAGCCAGTTGTCCTTTGTCTTTGAAGACTGTAGTGTACACCTTTGTAAGAAATCTTCAGTTTTTTGGCAATTTCAAGCATTGTATAGCCTTCATTCCTCAAAACAATGATTGACTGACAAGTTTCTAGTGAAAGCGGTTTCTTTTTTTGCCATTTTTGACCTAATATTGACCGTAAGACATGCCAGTCTATTGCATACTGTGGCAACTAAAAACAAAACCCCACAAAGATGACGTTAAGCTTCATTTAATGAACCAAATAGCTTTCAGCTGTGTTTGATATAATGGCAAGTGATTTTCTAGTACCAAATTAGCAATTTAGCATGATTACTCAAGGATAAGGTGTTGGAGTGATGGCTGCTGGAAATGTGGCCTGTCTAGATTTGATCAAATAGTGATGGTGCTGTTTCTTACATCAGTAATGTCCTGACTATACTTTGTGATCAGTTGAATGCCATTTTGGTGAATTAAAGTACCAATTTCCTTCCGAAACAGCAAAATCTGTACATTATTCCAAACTTTTGGCCACCAGTATATATAAGCAATATCACACGAGCAAGAGTGCGATATGGCCCTACATCAGCACTGCTGTGATTCAGCCATAGGCCGAGTGCCATAGGCAATCACAGCAGTGCTGATTTAGGGCCATATTGCACGATTGCTCATTTGATATTGCTTATTTACAACAGTTCAATGAATAAGTACATTTTAAAAATTACGGTCATAAAAAACGCATTTGTTCATGGAACTACTTTCTTACGTGATGGATCAGAATCTGCCGTTGCTGGTTCAAACCAAATGATGTGTCCAAGCCTCTTTAAACATCACTTTAGAACTACTAGCATCACGGCTTGGGCTGTTTCTAACATGCTATTGGAGAAACAAGGATGTGTGTGTGTGTGTGTGTGTGTGTGAGAGAGAGAGATATGGATCACCTGTTGATGATGCTGTAGTGTGTGTTAGTCAGCTTTCTGAAGATAATGTCATTTTGGTGAAATTCATCCTATTTTCTCAGTGGAAAAATAGCCATCCGAGCGGGGGTATTCCACCCTATTTTGCGGTAGTGGGTGCACAAGAGTCTTTCACTATAGAAACCGCAATCTCCACCGCCATTTTGAACAGTATTTGGATGTATGTGGAAACTCCGGTAAGAGGTTAGCACCTTGAGTTTGTGTAATTAATCAGTATGTTGTGTCTCTCAGCTGTGATGAGCATTAATTTTTAAGTTGTTAAAACTATTTCCTAGCTTTAGTAGTGTAGTAATAATACGAGTGATCACAGAGTGCTGTTGTGTGTGAATACTGACTGACGCCGACTCATATCATCAACTGACTTAAATTACGCACAAAAATAGTCTTTTGCCTCCACCTGCTGGCTAAAATATGTAATGTCACAAAATTAAATGTAAAGTGACAGATAGCTCTTAACACATTTGCACTTTACACTTTAGTTTAGAATGGCTTAAATATATATAAAGTGTCATAAACAGCAAGAAATTAAGCAATTATATTATTTGCTATAGTGAAATCGCATCTTTAGCATGTATATAAATATCATTATTACATTGGCCATCGGTCATCCTATAAACTATATTCATATCATTATTGACCAGTACTTAAGGTATCATGAACCAATAAACGTATTATTTACAGAATTGATTAATCTTGGCAACTGTTAATTTATAATTAATATAAAATATAATTAGTTAGTTGGTTCACATTAGTTCATAATGCATTAATTAAAATATGTCAAATGTAAAAATTTATTATTATATGTAGAAATTAACATTCACCAAGATCAATAAATGCAGTAAAAGTATTGTTCAATGTAAGTTGATTTTAGCAATCTAATAAACAGACCTTATTGGATCATTCAACCACTGAAGATCATAATCAAATCAGTAAATTTTATAACATCCAGGATGTATTTCTCAAAAAGCTCAAAAATATTCCCATGCTCCATGAAAAACTATGACAAAGCAACTCTCATGACAGATCATAAGCTCAACGCAAACATGTGAAAGAGATTCAGGCAAATACACAGGACAATAGAGCTGTTTGTATGCCTGGATTTGGGTGTGGGTGTATGTATTTATGTTAAACCTGTGCTTTACCTGTAACCATTTACTGTACAGTAAATAGTTACTTTGTGTCACTTAAGCGTTTAGCAGTAATCCATCACTTCACAAGTACATTTAAAACTTTTTTGCGTTTATGTCGCAAAACCACCATTTAGCTGAACACATCCCGCAAGGCAAACTCAACAATCTAAAGCCACTTTCACACTGAAATCTCTTAAATGGTGGGGAACAATTTCTTTGCAGTTGACTACACAATGCCCACAATATTTGCCAAATTTTTGTGGCAAATGTTTACATGCATGCGCTTGCTCGTGACAATTTGACATAATTTCTTCCCACAACGTAGCTAACAAAATAAATCAAACTTTGTTATGAATTGCTCAGGAAAGATGAGTGTAGCAGAGTTGAAAAGTTTCATTAAACCATGGTCTGTTTGAATCCTCAGTTCTCACTGGTTGGAATACATGCGTTAAAACAGTTTAATGCACATACAGTTCCAGTCAGTTTTAATCTCCTTTCTATATTAATGCGCCTACTCTGCTTTTCTCCGTAATGATACATTGTGAGAGTTATATGCCTCTGTTCAAACAACCTCCGGACGTGAATATAGTCTCAGAGCTGGGATTAACCGTAACATCACAAAACAACATCCAGTCATGTACTGCAGTTTTAAATTCAACTATGAAGTGCTGCAGGAAACGTGGAAAAGACAACAGTGTTCATCAACCCCGTATTACGCACCCAAAGCGCTTGTAAGGAAAGTATGGTTTTGCATGAAGAGGGGGAGAAGACGTAAGGCGGGAAGATGAGGCAAGACGATTTAAATTGTAATAGATGATTTTTTGAAAAATATCTCAGCTCTGTAGGTCCATACAATGCAAGCGAATGGTGATCAGGCCTTTGTAGCTCCAAAAATCACATAATGGAAACATAAAGGTAATCCATATGGCTCCAGTGGTTTAATCCATATTCTCAGGAGCGATATAATAGGTGTGGGTGAGAAACAGAACAATACTGAAGTCCTTTTATAGTTTAAATCTCCACTTTCAGATGTGAAAGTGAAACTAAACAGGCACCACATGTGACTTTCAGATGTAAAAGTTAAAGTGGCAAGTTAGAGTAAAAAAGGACTTAAAATATTGTTCTTTTTCTCACCCACACCTAGTATATCTCTTCTGATGATATGGATTTAAACACTGGAGTCTTATGGATTACTTTTATGCTGCCTTTATGTGATTTTTGAACTGTAAAAATCAGTGACGGCTGTAACTAATCAATGCTGGCAAGTGACCGTTGTTTAAGCAGGACAATTCACGGCTAGGTGTGCATTCAACTATTTGAATACACTTCGCAGAGGCAACCACCCTCCACTTCACGTCGGGTGGTTCTTCACCTCCACGTCATGCATTAAAATCGTTTAACGCACACCAAGCCATGGATTATCCCTTATATATGAAATCAGGTTTAAAAGCAGCTGGCTCTATTTGTATGGTCTTTTTGGAGCAGCTGTTGACAAGAGTCTCCACACTTCTGCTCTCATTAACCGAGATATCCCTGACTTACGGAAAAGCGAACGTTAACAATTCAAATTTAAAAGGTTCCTTGATTAAGATTTTGTAAATGACCGTTTGTGTAAAACCCAAGGTTTATCTGTGCTGACTATTATTTACTTTTAAGCACAGCAAGCTATCATCACACAAAAATGCTCTACAAAAGTTCAGAATTAATTATCATTTGAGAATTGCATCTTCCATTAAAACCATGTTAGAGGTCGATCCTACCAATCGACTAGTCAGTTGCTGGATGAGGTACTAAAACATTTGAGAAATACGAAAAGAAAACGAATGTTCAAATTAGTTAGAATGATTAGCAATACATAATGACATCTGTCCTCTAAAACAAGCTTTCTAAATTAGCTCATTAATTTTGGCAGAACAGTATTCAGGATGCTTAGCCTTATTTCAGGTGCATTCTTAACAATACAGCAAACAGTACAAAATCCAGTAAGACAGCAGTAAGTAGCTTTACCAAGTCTAAGAAAGAGAGCAACAGGAATTAAAACACTCGAAAAACGAACAAGGCAATTGTTCTAGTTGTTTACTCAAGTGGAATGAGAGGAATAGGAGCACCAAACCAGAGCAATGCTATGAGTAACTCCACTGGAATCTGTACAGATTAAGTGCTTATGTACATTTGGCCTTCAGTGTGGGAAATGCACAGAAACTTTCCCATGACCAACAAAAACCATTAATAGGTGGCTGCTAACCCAGAGGAACATTTACAGTGGTTAAAATGTGTTGTCGGGTGTGATGCAAACCAGAAATCAAAACCACCCTAAAAGTGAGGGACCTTCAGTGGCTTACTGCAATTGAAGAAATGCGATAAAATACAATTTTATCGCAATGTTCAGTAAATAATTACATATTAATACACTGTAAACTGTAATGTTGTCATTACTGGAAAAATCAAGTTGTCTTAATTGAACATTACTTGAGATGTCAAGTTTTGGGCTCATAAATTAAAATAACCTTGAACTTATTTTTCTTAAATATCCATAGACCTTTAAATTTTAATAACTCAAATGACTGAGTACAAAATTGAGGCTATGGGGAATACCCACAATGCCTTGCACTAGAATTATTTAATTATGTTTTCTTGGTCAAAGGGGAACATACAGTTGAAGTCAGAAGTTTACATACGCTTAGGCTGAAATCATTAAAACTAATTTTTTAACCACTCCATAGATTTAATATTAGCAACCTTTAGTTTTGGCAAGTCGTTTAGGACATCTACTTTGTGCATGACACGAGTAATTTTTCCAACAACTGTTTACAGACAGTTGTTTGAAATTGAAATTGTTTCACTTTTAATTGACTATATCACAATTCCAGTTGGTCAGACATTTACATACAATAAGTTAACTGTGCCTTTAAGCAGCTTGGAAAATTACAGAAAATGATGTCAAGCCTTTAGACAATTAGCTTCTGATAGGAGGTGTACTGAATTGGAGGTGTACCTGTGGATGTATTTTAAGGCCTACCTTCAAACTCAGTGCCTCTTTGCTTGACATCATGGGAAAATCAAAAGAAATAGCCAAGACCTCAGAAAACAAATTGTGGACCTCCACAAGTTTGGTTCATCCTTGGGAGCAATTTCCAAATGCCTGAAGGTACCACATTCATCTTTACAAACAATAGTACTTAAGTATAAACACCATGGAACCACACAGCCATCATACCCCTCCGGAAGGAGATGCATTCTGTCTCATAGAGATGAATATAGTTTGCTGCGAAAAGTGCAAATCAATCCCAGAACAACAGCAAAGGACCTTGTGAAGATGCTGAAGGAAACAGGTAGACATGTATCTATATCCATTGTAAAACGAGTCCTATATCTACATAACCTGAAAGGCTGCTCAGCAAGGAAGAAGCCACTGCTCCAAAACTGCCATAAAAAAGCTAGTCTACAGTTTGCAAGTGCACATGGGGACAAAGATCTTACTTTTTAGAGAAATTTCCTCTGGTCTGATGAAACAAAAATTGAACTGTTTGGCTATAATGACCATCGTTATGTTTGGAGGAAAATGGGTGAGGCTTTCAAGCCGAAGAACACCAACTGTGAAGCATGGGTGTGGCAGCATCATGTTGTGGGGGTGCTTTGCTGCAGGAGGGACTGGTGCACTTCACAAAATAGATGGCATCACGAGGAAGGAAAATTATGTGGATATATTGAAGCAACATCTCAAGACATCAGCCAGGAATTAAATCTCGGTCACAAATGGGTCTTTCAAATGGACAATGACCCCAAGCACACCTCCAAAGTTGTGGCAAAATGGCTTAAGGACAACAAAGTCAAGGTATTGGAGTGGCCATCACAAAGCCCTGACCTCAATCTGATAGAACATTTGTGGACAGAACTGAAAAAGTGTATGTGAGCAAGGAGGCCTACAAATCTGTCTCAGTTACACCAGTTCTGTCTGGAGGAATGGGCCAAAATTCCAGCAACTTATTTTGAGAAGCTTGTAGAAGGCTACTCTTAACATTTGAACCAAGTTAAATAATATAAAGGCAATGCTAACAAACACTAACAAATTGTATGTAAACTTCTGACCCACTGGGAATGTGATGAAAGAAATAAAAGCTGAAATAAATCATTCTCTCTACTATTATTCTGACATTTCACACTCTTAAAATAAAGTAGTGATCCTAACTGACCTAAGACAGGGAATATTTTCTACAATTTAATGTCAGGAATTGTGAAAAACTGAGTTTAAATGTATTTGGCTATGGTGTATGTAAACTTCTGACTTCAACTGTATTTGGCCATTTAAATAGTAATTAACTTCATTGAGGTTTAAGCTCTTTTGTAGTATTATGCTTTTTTTTGTGTGCAAACAATTAGTTGTTGTGTGCGATTAGGGTGTTCTGTGTCCCCTTTGGTCAAGTTGGACCCGTTAACACTATCTCAGTTCTCCTTGTGCATGTGCAACTGAAGTACAGGTATATATGTATTTCTGTTGAAAAATAAGTTTATTTAATAACCGACCCAGAAGCAGTTATAATCTTCATTATTTAAGCAGTGTTATTGTATAAGCTAAATTTGAGTCCATTCAATTAAAATATTAAGTTGAAACAACAACATTTAAATAGCAAATCTGAGTTAAGTCTACTTGCATCTAGCTACCTTAACTTAAATAGTTACAGTAATTTAAGTTCACAACGTTTGGAGACACAATTACTCAATTCAATTGAGGGAACAAGTTTACTCAATCAATTGAGTAAAGTCAACTTATTATGGTTTTCAGTGTAGTAATAATCAAAATAAACAATTCTTCCACAAATTAATATAATTAGATATGTTGACTTAGTTTATTAAGTAATAGAACTGAAGTGCGGTCATGTGAGTGTGTAACAGATATTTTACAATGGTGCTTCGAATGCCTCATGTAATGAGACCTGATTCGAATCAATATATTATTTTAGGCCAAGCACACACTACAAAACAGAAGCTTGTTGTCCTGAGCATATTAAAAGACTTCCCTGTCTTCTGTCTGTTATTGATGTTGTGTGTTAGCAGACTGAGACTAGGTTCATCAATTACAAGACCATTCTCCTCACCGACTGTAGTAACAATTTTTCTTACCCCATTAGCAAAAATTATTTTCTTTTTTTTTTAGTTCTTGTTTAGAGCATAAATGCCACTAAATTGTGTACCTCAAAAACCCATCAGGAATGACCAGTAGAATCTTTCATAGAAAATGAAAGTGAACATCAACTTTGGTTTTGGGTGTGTCCTGTCTACCAGCTCATGGTTTGTTGGTTGCAGCATTCATTCATTAATTCTGGGTGTGATGGAAGGTTGTATAACTAATTAAAAGCTTAATTATAGGCAATAATGTACATGAAGTCTTTCTTTTACTCACAATTAAACGTGACATGTCATCTACGTGTGTGTTCAACACTTCAGGAGAAGATCCTAAAATCTAGTCTACTAAAAACACTTGGTCTAGAATACTGAAAACCTTAATAAGTTGGCATTACTCAATTGACTGAGTAAACTTGTTCCCTCAATTGAATTGAGTAATGGCATCTCCAAAACTTGTGTAATTAAGTTAATTGAAATTGGTGTTCATATAGAATAAACTTAACTATTTAAATTACGGTTTCTAGAAGCAAGTAGACTTAACTTAGGTTTGCTATTTAATTGTTGTTTCTACTTAACATTTTTGTTGAACTGACTTAAAATTTAGATTATACAATTGGCTAGTTGCACAAGATGGCACCTGTGAGCTTTCACCACACGAGTGTGTGCATGTTTACATCCGGTCCTATGAGTGCTCATTGAAACTGAGTGAGTACACACAGTGTGATCGTGGTGTAAGTGGGGCTTTATTGTCGCTTTGAGAAGAAACTTCCAAAGGAGACTCGCTAGAGACTGGGTTGAGACCAGCATGAGTGTGTTTACAAGTAAAGCGAGAGAAAGGAGAGTGGTTTATCAGCGACAGGAGATAACATTTACTTTACATTGTTATGTGCCTCAACCAGCAGTGAAGAGCTGAAAAACAGTATGAAGTAAATAGTTAAAATTGTAAAAACTAACAATACTTTTACAGTATTTATTAACCTTGATTTATGTTCATTTCTATCTATATATTAACATGGGGCATATGAATGAATGGTGATTAACAATGAACAATAGTATATTTAAATGAAACATTAAACAAGATTAATGCTCTAAAATAGTCATTG
The DNA here is from genome assembly GCF_019703515.2 of Myxocyprinus asiaticus. Lineage (NCBI taxonomy): Eukaryota > Metazoa > Chordata > Actinopteri > Cypriniformes > Catostomidae > Myxocyprinus > Myxocyprinus asiaticus. The sequence continues at coordinate 14,506,195 of NC_059355.1, forward strand.
TAAGTTCAATATACCAAATGCATTAACCAATTAATTGAACCTTATTGTAAAGCATTACCAAAAAGTTGCATGTGTAATCAGACGTAAGATGCAAACAAAAATTGCAACTTTATAAATGTGTTGGTTGTTGTTCAACAGAGGATTCATATGACCTTATTACCCAGCAGTTGTATATTCAACTTTAAATTGTGTATCTTACTGAATCTGTATCCAAGCCTAGCATTATTTATTCATGTTCACAGAAACTTAGATGAGCTACTGTTGTTTCTGATGTTTATTATCGTTTCTTACCTTCATATTTATTGATATATCTGCATACATAATGTGTTAACTTGTTGTTTATGGTCTTATTCTAACTGATAAGAGGAATTTTTGTTATGCATTTTACTGGGTTGTAATGTCTTGCATTGATAGCTGTTCCTGAATTTTTCATGTATGTATGTGTGCACGGGGGACTCATTGTGCTAATTGAAACTGAGTGAGAACACACGGTGTGATCGTGGTGTAAGTGGGGCTTTATTGTCGCTTTGAGAAGAAACTTCCAAAGGAGACTTGCTAGAGACTGGGTTGAGACCAGCATGAGTGTGTTTACAAGTAAAGAGAGAGAAAGGAGAGTGTGGAGTGTGTGTGCAGAAGGGGTTCACCGTTTTAAGTGTGATTCCCTAAACAATTACAGAGTGTATGGCGTGGCTATGGCCGACAATAGCCTTAAATAAACACACTGTTTATGAAATTGGCCTCATGTGTCTTCATCGTTAAGCTATAATACATTTTCAATCTATTTTCTGTAAACACCTCACATAAAATGCCATTTTTTGCGGCCTCTGTACCGGCGCCCAGCAAAACCGGAAGTGGTTATACCCACACTCTGTAAACCTGTAATCAAACATGGATTCTTATGCAACTAGTCAATAACACAGCTCAAATAAATATTATAAACTATTCTAGGTCAATCATTAAATAAACTTATTTTTCCACAAAAATGCATATAAACCTGTACTTCAGTTCCACATGCACAAAAAGTGAGATAGTGTGAACAGGGTCCAACTTTACCAAAGAGGACACAGATCACCCTAATGGTGACATCACACAAAACAACTGTTTGCAACAAAGCAACATAATACTACAAAAGAGCTAAAACCTCTAATAATTCTTAATAACTATTTAAATGCCCCCATAAGTTCCCTTTGACCAAGGAAACATAATTTAAGTCTATCTTAAGTCTATAGATTTTCAAGATAAATAAGTTTAAGGAACTTAGATATTTGACTTGTGAGCCCAAAACTTGACATTTCAAGTAATGTTTAATTGTGACAACTTGATTTTTTACAGTGAAGCCTTTATGTAGTAAATCAGTGTAAATATGGTTTATTGTTGCATAAAATGTTCCTGCTGTTTTGCAGTGTAGCTTGAATATGACACATTTGGGAAACAGCATCAGTCACTGGAGGTTGCTGCTGCATCAACTTCTTTTAAATGCTGTTGATGTTTACATGCTGCAAAACCCTAAAGAAAAGAGCTAGCAACAGCGCTCGCATAAACACAAGGGCAAACCAACAGAGAGCTTGTTATTGCTCAACTTATTCTGATCTTTCTGAAACTTGACTCATGCAGTCAGTGAGAGCCTCCATTTCCATCTGCCTGATTTCATGAAAATTACGTGACTGTGGTGACAGTTTTGAAAATCATATTACATTGTTCAATAGGAGTATCGCAGCAGTTCCGAGGTGAAATGTCCACTGTGTGGTACTAAAAGCAAGTTAAATGTACCCTGAAATGAACAAAACAGACTTCACTACCCTAAACCTAGCCGAAAGTGTCAGAAAAAGCAAATGTGGGATGAAAAACACAACCACATAATTTTACGTCTATGACACTTGCGGCTCACGTGTGGACTTGTGTGCTTTTCAGGACTTGTAACCTGATCCTTTACATCACAAGTGCAACGATCTATCAGTCGAGCTACTGCGCAATTTGATGGCACTCGAACAAGTCAAGTAAATGTAGCTGGTTATGTAATGCAAACGTTAAAATGAGTCATGCGTTATAGTAAAAGTGTTTAGATGTCATAAGATAGCATTGTGAGGAGCAGGGCGAAAAGTGCAAGTTTATGAACTGATAATCTGCTGTTTTAAATGTGCTTTGTGTGAAAGTGAATAAAAGTCTTTGAATATCCAACTAGAAACTTTCTTATTTCATCCATTGGGAATTTTTTGCACTGTGTAAAGTTTCTCTATATGACAAGTGGTTGAATAATACAAGGGCTGAATACAAAATAATAATAATACAAAAGCCAACTTCCACACAAAGTTTACCACCTAAAATGCATCTACAGACATCCTATATCTACTAGGGTTGTAATGGTTCACATTTCTCATGGTACGGTTTGTATCACTGTTTTAGGGTCACAGTCTCGATACAGTTCTGTATTTACCATGTTCAGAAAAAAAAGTATTACAGCCAAATCCAAAGTAAGAATACTCTATTTGGTAACAAACACTTCAACAGATTTGCCCTTTATAAAAATCATTGTTTTACAGTAATCATAGTTTAACTATGGTATTTGTAGCAAAAACATAGTAACCACAAAATCAACATGGTTACTGCCATGTTTACAATATAAAGTATAATCATGGTTACTATATGGAAACTACAGTATTACTGTTGTAAAACCATGGTTAATTGTATCAAAACCATGATTTCTGCAAGGAAAACCATGGTGACAGCAGTCATGGTTACTACAATATTACTATAGTAAAACCATGGCTAATTTTCGTTAGGGTCTTTACCTGAAAAAAACTTCTCTCTAATTACTAAATCAGCATTTTAACTTAATACCTGCACTATTACGTTACATGCATCGACATAAAATGCATTTCAATCTCTACTGCACATGTATTCGGAAGCTGTACATCACTATAAATGGAAATTTGCTATTAAAATGGATACAAGGGATGTTGTGACGCAGCTCGAGTGTTTTAATCATACGTGGAAATTGCACATCTTTGTCAGCGGAGTAGGGAAACACAACGTTGCCAATGAACACCCCAATCGCTTTAGTTACTGTTTTATGCCTGCTTAAAAACGAAAGGGAGTGTGCCGCGGTGCATACCCCGGTGATTTCGGCGTAATTACCACAATACAGCACTCGCGTTGAGCGATGTCTGCAAACAGTGCCTGTTTTGTAAATTTTTTTTTGGACCATCGCTGTTGTAATTGCCTGCAAAAAGAATATGTTTCTTGTTACTTGTCATTTTCAACTACACACAACGCTTGCAGAATAGTGATATCATCAAGCTGACCCACGTGAAACACAGGCAGAGCGAATCCATCTACAGATCAATTCAGGTGCATTATCGGAGGATCTGTTTCGACCTCACTCTGACTGTCACTACGGTCTAAATAGAATGATAACCTTCGTTCCGCCTTTCCTCAAGACCTAATGTAAACAAAGTCATGTCCATGACCACGGCGGCGGAACTTCCTGCAATATAAAAGTGGGTTGAACTTCCGGCTCGTCCTCTTTACCTTTCTCGCCTAAGAGACCAGGTACAGGTAGGAAACCAATTTAATATTGTTTGTTTACCACTAAATTCATCACCCAGGCGGTGCAGGTGCCTTGTGTCCCTGTGAATTGTGGTGGTTTTATTGCATATATTGCTACATGGTAGTTGAAGCTACCATGGTATTGTTTCCTTAAGTTACCTATTTAAAGTTATGTATCCACTAAACAATTCATCACCCAGGTGGTGCAGGTGCCTTGTGTCCCTGTGAATTGGAGTGGTTTATTGTATATTATATATATTATTGTGTGTGCATATCTATATAAGCTACCATTGCAATTTTTGCTGTATTACCATAAGTTATAGTATACTAGCTATTCACTGTTGGTGGTAATTTCTGTTTTCTTTCAGAGTATCCACCAGCAAAAATACAGTGATTTACTTCATTGCAAAGTTTGGTAAGTATTATAGCCCTGTTGTGCCCTATATCACTTTTCGCAGTTGCTTGGGTTTGGTACAGGACTGCTAAGTACATTTGCGTACTGGTGTGGTCCATTGTCCCGGGGTGGGCTTAATTTTACTCTTTAGTACTGTTTGCAGTTAGTAGGGTTTGATGTAGGCCTGCTAGGTACGTTCGCTTACTGATACAGGCCAATTTGTTTGTTTATTTGATTTAATTCACCCTTTATGGCTGTTCGCAGTCGGTGGGCTTGTTTGCGGGGGACATCATGGCTTCTCCATGTTGCTGGTTTTGCCAATCAGCAATGGATCCCCGTGATGGACATCGAGAATGCCCCTTATGCCTGGGGATTGCTCACTTAAAGGAGGATGTGGATAATCCCTGCAGTGCAGCTTGTGACCTGCCTAGGGAGGAGCGACTACGCCGTGCTACCAGGGTTTACAGCTCTGTGCCCGAGCATGGTAGGAAGAGAGAGAGATCTCTAGACAGGACTGGTGATAAGCGATCTCGCAAGCACTCGCATGATCATCATCATGAATCCACTCACAGGTCAAACCGTGAGAGTGTGCGGGGGGCAATGCAGATGCGCGAATTCAGATTCTGACTGCTCTGCAGAACTTATCACAGAGGATGGACAGATTTGAGGCTCACCATTCCTCCTCATCTCTTCCCCCCAGCCAGGAATGTGCTCCTCCGCTGATGACTCAGCGCCATCTTGTAGAAGATGACAGATGAGGTTGATGTGTTGTCTATTTTTGCTCCTCACTCTCTGCAATCAGAAAGGTAGAGCCATCGGGGAGATTCCCATTCAGATAATGCGGAGGTGGATGAGGAATCGACAAAGATGGAAGAATTTTATGCAAATACTCAGAGTATTTAACGCAGCCAAGATTTTTGGTTTACAACCACTCGTGTCTGAACCAGTTCCTATGGGAGGTGTCTGGGAGGGCATATCTCAGACTAATTCCCCACCTTCCATTCCGGTGGCAGATGATTACACTTCCATGCTGAGAACAGCATGGAAGAAACCATCTCAAAAGCCCCAATTTAATGCAGGCTGTAGATGATTAGCTAATGCCCATTACCCAGTAGAAACTGGTCTTGGGGATATGCCACTGGTAGAGAAGTCAATAGCATCATGGCCAGCCCTAGGGCCAGCCCGTGTATCTGCTAATCCTCCCTATCCTGGTAAGGAGTGTGCTAAAACTGACCGCATGATCTCACGCTTTTTTAATACTTCTGCACGTGCAGCTCATATGGGAAATGCTTTGGCTATCCTCCTGGCAGCCTTGCGGAAAACAATGGGTGTAGAGGATCAGGATTACAAAACTCTTATTGATTCAGCTTTGGTGGCTCTCACACAACTGACACGTGATGTAGGGGAGAGTATGTCATCAGCTGTCTTATGTTGCAGCAAATATGGCTGGTACAGACTCCTTTGCCAGATGCCATAAGGAATGAACTGATGAATTTGCCAGTAATGCCTGTTCAAGTCTTTCATCCAGATTCTCAGGATGTGCTGGATAGTGCTCCATTACATTGAGAGAAACAGTCCAACGGGTTTGTCTTAAACCAACCTAGGCCTTCAGACAAAGGTCTAGAGTACCTCAAAAGCCGCAGCATTCTGCTTGGTCTAGGCATGCGAGTGGTGGTCCTGCTGGTGTTCAGGAGCAGAGTTTTTGTACCCACAGTCAGAATCCCACCACACATTAACAGAGGAGACCTCAGTCCCGAGGGGTAGGTCAACAGAGGAACTCAGGCAGGGGTGCAGGCCGTAGCGGCGGTCCTGCATAGGGGTCAGAGGCAGGCCGTCGATTGTTCCTCCCAACTTTCTCGGGCCAGTTGGAAGGAAGTTGTGTCGGACCCATGGGTTTTATCCGTGTCGATAACTCACGGGTATCGGCTGCAGTTTCGGCAGCGACAACCCCCCCCACCCGTCAAAGGTCAGAATGACTACTGTCAAGAACACAATACTGGAGAGCGGCCGACGTTTTGTCCAGGACAGGGTCTCTTCCAGGAGAGTGGCGGTTACACCCAGATGTAGTGGCTCAAATTTGGGCCCGATATGGGGTAGCACAGGTCGATCTCTTTGCATCCAGAGAAACAACTCATTGCCAGGAGTGGTACTCCCTCATGGTACTGAGGGGCAGCTTAGGCCTAGATGCTCTATCACAAGAATGGCCGACAGAGTTGTTGTATGCTTTCCCCCTTTTCCTCTGATTCCTCAAGTACTCAGGAGGGTCAGGGAGGGTCATTACACAGTTCTGCTGGTAGCACCACACTGCCCAGGAAGACCATGGTTTCCAGACCTGATTCAGCTAATACAGGTTTACCCGTGGCAACTACCTTCATGAGCAGATCTTCTGTCACAATCAGAGGGACAGATTTGGCATCCAAACCCAACTGCCCTGCGATTATGGGTTTGGCCTCTGCAGAGTGCGTCTCTCAGAAGTTAGACGAGACGGTCCGTGAGACACTGAGCAATGCTAGAGCTCCATCTACTCGAGCTAATTACTCACTAAGGTGGAGAATCTTTTCAGACTGGTTTTTGGCCATAAATGTTGACTCAGTAGTCTGTCCTGTGCCACTTGTTCTTCGCTTCCTGCAGTCTCAATTGGATCAGGGCAAAGCAGCTAGTACAATCAAAGTTTATGCCTCGGCTATCTCAGCATTTCATGAGGGGGTGAATTTGGCGCTGTCATTGGGTCGACATCCCTTAGTGTGTCAGTTCCTGAAGGGAACTCGTCGCTTGTGTCCAAGCTGCGCTTTGCGGGCACCAAGTTGGGTCTTACCTCTCGTTTTGAACTCTCTCACTAAATCTCCCTATGAGCCGATTTCTGAAGCAGATTTGAAAGCTTTATCACTCAAGACGGCTTTTCTATTGGCTCTCTGTTCTGCCAGACGAGTAGGAGAACTGCACGCTCTCTCTGTTAGTGAGGATTGTTTAAGATGGAAAGCAGATGGCTCTGGTTTATTTTTTTTAATTTTTTTTTTGTCGAAAGTGCTTAATCCCCAGTTTATAAATCAAGTACTTGAGGTGGTTCGATTTCAACCCTCTTCCTCCTCACAGGCAGAGCAGGAGGGATTACTCACTCTATGTCCAGATAGGGCATTACGTACCTATGTAACTCATACTCAGCCTTTAAGGAAGTCTCGTTCTCAGCTTTTGGTCTGCTACGGAAAAGCCAGATTAGGGTTACCGCTCTCTAAGCAGCGTTTGTCACATTGGTTGATTGATGTCATCTCCCATGCATATGCAGGATAAGGGTTTCCAATTCCTACAGGAATACGAGCCCACTCAACCAGAAGTGTAGCCACTTCATGGGCTGCACTGAAAGGAGTTCCTGTGGGAGATATTTGTGCTGCAGCATCATGGTCCACACCGTGTACATTTACAAAATTGTACAGAGTTGATGTGACCTGTGCAACACCTGTGAGCAATGCAGTTCTGATGTCTGTTGCCCAGTGAGGTTCTGATCATGTAGATATTTCGGTTCCTTGCGACCCTTTTGATATGAGTCATCCTATTTAGACCGTAGTGACGGTCAGAGTGAGGTTGAAACAGAACGTAAGTTATAAATGTAACTATGGATCTGTGAGACTAAAGGATGACCGTCACTATCCTTGTCGCTCAGAACACTGGGGCTTTCAAGGTAAGAGGACGAGCTGGAAGTTCAAACCGCTTTTATAGTGCGGGAAGTTCCGCCTCTGGGGTCATGTGTGTGACTTTGTTTACATAAGGTCTCGAGGAAAGGCAGAACGAAGGTTATCATTCTATTTAGACCGTAGTGATGGTCATCCTTCGGTCTCACAGATCCATAGTTACATTCATAACTTACGTTGTAACTGTGCGTGTCTCTTTGACGCATTATTTTCTTCGCAAAACCTTGTGCTCCAGATGCGTCGATAAACTTGAGGTGAACCGTGGTGCCAATGCTTACCAAACCATGGGTGGCGAACCGTACAGTTCGTTTTTTTACTGAGAACCGTTACACCCCTAATATCTACAGAAGCCATTTAGCAAATACTACATTAATACTGCAGTATAAAGGCTCACAGGCATAAGAGCATTATACTTAAATGGACAAACGGTTAAATAATTGATCAGACCCATGAAGAACTAAGACCACCATAAGAGCAGGATAAAGTGAGTCCTGGAACAGAGATGGAAGCTGATGGTAATGAGACCCATGTGAATTATACATTCTTATCTACTGATTTCAAGAAATGGAACATGTTGTTCAAAACATGAATAATTTACCCAAAAAATGCCCCTATGCTGTTCTGGCCCTGTATTGTTCAAATTTTGGAGTCTTATGCTTTACATTTATGTTTCCTTTATGGGATTTTGGAGCTACAAAGGTCTGATCACCATTCACTTGAATTGTATAGACCTACAGAGCTCAGACATTTTTCAAAAAATCTTTGTTTGTATTCTGCTGAAGAAAGAAAAATACACATCTGGGATGGTATGAGGGTGAGTAAATGTTGAGAGAATTTAAATTTTTGGGTGAACTATCTCTTTAAGTTGATGACCATAGATTGGCATGAATGGTGCAGGTGGATAATGCTTTAAACCAGCGAGTCACTGTGATCTACATTCACTGTTGCTTACGTTCCAACACAAACAACCTGGGAGTGACTTACTATTTATTCAAGCCATTATACTGACATAACTCAATTTCAATGGCTTTTGTCTGTTTATACAGCATTTCCAGAAGCTTAATAAACTCACAAAACATGACACAATTGCCTTACATCAAGAGACCAGTTAAAATAATGCGGCTATACAATTAGAAAAAAATCGAGGCAATATCTCTCCACTGAAGCCATCGGACAGTAAGCCGCTCCATCAGACAGAATCTATGATTTTCTCCAAACCTCTAAGCCTGTAATCAGAACTACTTGATAACAGTTTGTCAAGCGGTCACAAAGACAATGAACCGGTTTAAGGGCAATGCACAGTAATTAAATGCAAATATAATTTTAAACCTTTGTAATGATGAATTCACACACATGAGACTAAACTATTCTAGTTTGACAGGGTCATCAAGTTCAAATACTCGATTGTTATAATCTGCTTCCATTAAAGATGATACTTAACCTCTGACTGAAGCGCATGAACAATGTTTTGGCGTGTCGTTATATTTGTTTGTACATACAGTATGTGAATGGGAGTGTATGATTCAGTGTGTGTGTGTTTGCTTAACTAGAGCCAAGTCTGACAAAACCTCCCTTTGGAGATGTCCTTAAAGGTAAAAATGAATCATAAATACAGTAAATTATTTTTGCAGTAGGTTTTGGGTTAGTCTGTATAGTCATTGTGATATGCTTATATATATATATATATAAACATAATCAGTGCGTATGTGTGCTTATATTACTTTGTGTACAGTATGTTTATGTTTTCGGGTGTATTTAATGGGTTTATATGTGTGTGAGTAGAAGTGTGGGAGCCATAGATAAACTTTACTTCAAGCAAATTGTTTAAACATATTTTTATCTAATCAGAATAAAAACCATCACTTAAAACGAACAGACACAATAATTATCATCCAGTATATTATCACAAAATATCCTCAGAAATAATGATAAATGCGATCGCGACAACAAAACATTGATTAATGTGATTAAACCTAAACAATTATGGTTTCTATAATTTCGTAAACAATTATCAGAATTATGAACCGATACATTGGGGCAGAAAACATCTTAAACAAACTAATCTGATATCTTCAAAAAAAAAAAAAAAAAGTTACACAATTGTAGAACAAATAAGCAAAATGAAATCACATACATACACATATCCCTGAATTTATGATATATCCGCATTAATCTCGATTTCCGAATCAAATGAATAGAAGTCTCTGCTTCTCACCTGCTCAGTCGGTGTAAGGCAAGCTCTAACCGTCACTGTTTTACTCATATAAAGAGATTGGTATTAATACACCATCATCAACGAAGCGTCCACGTCGCGGTCAGGGAAAGAAAGAACAGCGTGGAAACGCCTTCGTGACGCGGAGCGGAGGATTGTTAAAGAAACAACGCGTCGGAGATCAGCGCTGGACATGTGAGCTGTCAGTCATTATTGTGCGAGGTGACAATTGGATAACAGCACGGTATGTCCCTCCTTTTACTTATGTGACGCAAAATACACGTTGGGTACCAGTCTCCGCCCCTTCTGATGGTAGTACTGAATGAAGTGGAGAGGGGCGGGGCTCAATCTCCCTCTCTCATGACAACTAACTGTGCTCTTTTGTCAAACAATTTGCAGCTAAATAAAGTACAATAAAATAAATGTAAATAAATAAATAAATAAAAACATTTTTTTATATTTGAGGAATATTTTGCAAAGGAATATTTCAATTATCTTTATCTCACTACTAATCGGACAAAGGCATGAGAGGTATCAGATACAGGATAATTTACACATCCTGACATTTACCACAGCACAGACTTACATACATTATGAAAGCAGCATATACACATTACCAGTGGTGAAAAGAGTACTGAATTTTTTTTTTTTTTTACTTAAGTAAAAGTACTGCTACTAAAGAAATAATTCACTTGAGTACAAGTAGAAGTACTAAGAAATATTATGACTCAAATAAGAGTAAATAAGTAGTTTGCAGAAAAACTACTCAAGTAATTACGTTAAAAGTTACAAAAATTATATTATATATAGTATATATGCTTCCATTTTTAGAACACAAAGACATTTTTGTTCTTGAAAGAAACTCATGCTTCCATTCACCAAGGATGCATTAAATTGATCAGAAATACTGTCAAAAGCATTAATCGCCTATTATTATTACGGTTTGAAATAAATGTTTTAAGTGATATTTATTAAATATTTTCTTTACCCGTGATGGCAAACATATACTGGGTCACATATTCCTTACAAAATCATTCTAAAGTGCTAATTTGGTACTCAAGAAACTTTTCTTATTATTAGAACAATTTAAAATGATTGCGCTACCATGCGGAAATCACAATACAGTGGGTTTTTTCCCCATTTTGGTATTGAGTTCTTACAAGTTGCTTTACATTTGCAAGTCAAATGTTGGTTTTAAAAATAGGCAAAAAGAAACACATTTCTCCTGAAATTCTATCTTCTCCTAAAGTCTATTGTTTTAGAAAGATGAAGGCTATTCCATTCATTACTGTTTTGAAATAATAATCCCTAACCAGGATAGAGAGGGATGTGGACAGCTCAGATGCCCAAAAAAAGACAAGTTAATAACAGTCTCTAGTTTGAGGAACAGACTCCTCACAGGTCCTAAACTTGCAGTTTCTAAATGCCAAAGACCTGCATTGCTGCAAGAGGATTCTTGGAAAAACAGAACATTTTAAGAATACAACATTTATTTAAAAAGAAATAGCCATTTGAAACATTCTAAATGTCCCTAGATCATTTCTAAACTACATAATGTCCATTGTAACTGAAACACATTCCTATTTCAGGTTTATTTTCATTTAGGTATGTCCATGTATTTTGGCTATTAAGTTAACATTCTGTACAAAACTAATATAATGCAATATCATAGAGGAGGAAATTTATCCTCTATGATATTGCAGCAATTAACCAGATATGGAATGAGATTATTAAGCAAACTGTTATCAACTCCTACATGCCAACTGAATAAAATAAGGCAAAAATAAACATTTCACACAGTGTTTGGTGAGAAATATGATTGATTCAAACACTAAAATTGGCTGTTCTGTATATATATTATTGTATTACAGTTGTCATAATAAAGTCTTAATTAACATGGTTATTTAACACATTGAGATATTATTATTAAGTAAACTGTAGCATTTGTTTACATTATGTTTTGTGATTTCTCATATCTTCTTTATATAACATCCATCCCTTGTGCATTTTGGCCTCTAGCGGGTGAGACAGGGCAGGAAAGTACAGTACAGCACCGTGAGTGAGAGTGTTACCCGTTAGGAAAGTTTATTTTGAACAAGAGGGGCAAAAGGTTACAGAATTTAACGTGGGAGTACAATACCGAACTGATTACTTTCCACCTCTACACATTACACACACAAAGACACACAGACACACAGATAGCCTACACTCCTGAAAACTAACACACGAGTCCAAAGGCATGAAGTTCAATCACCACCACCGGCACTCGTAATAATCACTCACACGCGAGCGAGAGACAGTACCGCCGCTCCCTACTTGAATTTTCCTGTAGACCTCTGCTACTTCATTTAATGATTATTTGAATGGCTTTGCAATGTAAACATCATTAAATATGTACATACCTGTACAATAATATGGTATCATACACAGTAATTTAATGATTATTTTAATGGCTTTGCAATGTAAACATAATAAAATATGTACATACAATAATATGGTACCATACATGTTTTTATTGGCATAAAATGCAACAATCAATTTTCAGACAATATGCAACGGGGTCCCTGTTCTGTTTCTCTACATACCATGTGGTCCTTGGCCTGAAAATGGTTGAAGTCCCCTGATGTAAAGGATTTAAGAAGAATCAGAAGTGTTCTTGTGATAATATCAATGCCAGTGCTTCTACCTTTGATCATAATAAAGAATAAACTTCCTCAACAGCAAAGATAAAGCAACAAAAATTATATATATATATATATATATATATATATATATATATATATATATATATATATACACACACACACACACACACACATATGGTTCCGTATGTTTGTGCATTTCCTGAAATAGATCAACAGCATAATTCATGAGTTATTTTTATGTTAAGCTGGGGAAAGTAAATGTAAAAAACAAAAACTCCCCAACATGTTCGATATCAACAGCAGACTCCACTGAGCAACACCATCTAGTGTCCCAAATTAATAATATTAAAAGAAAATAATTAATTAAAATATAATACATTTAATCATGCCACCTCACCTTTAAAGAAAGTATGCACATAAAACATATTGACTTATAAAGCCAGTTTTTGTCTATTAAAGGCTTTGCTCGTCTGCCACTATAATGTAATTTCTTAGAATTTTCTTCATCTGGGGGATTTTCTCAGCACATATACATGCAAGCAATTAATTGCTATTAATTTGGTTAATTAATCAGCATATCACATCATATTTTGGATTAATTGACATCCCTATTCTTTATTTATTTATTTGTACTTTTTATGCTTGTTTGAACATGTCATAATATTCAGTATATGGATGGATGTACACAGTATATCCCTTTTTTATTTTTAAGGATTTGATAAGTAGTTGCTGGTCAAATATTTCTCTGCTATACTCACCTGTGCTGTTACTGTAGGTGCGTACAGTTGTTGTAGTTGTGGGTGGTGGTGAATCAGAATCCATTGATGCTGTGTCATCATCTTGGGAACAACCTGCCTGGATGGCACGTAGGTAACTATGGCTACGAGATCGGAAGCATGTGGGCATGGACATATCAGGAGGCTCGTTGGACCGTGAGTGAGGACGCATGTCTTCAAAAAATGACTCGTCTGCATAATGCTGGCTCACCTCCATGTCTCGCACCTGTGGAGACAGCAACAGGTGATGTGGGTTGCCATAGGGTGAAAAATACAGTGATGGATGGCAAGAAGTAATTGGTTATATTAAACTGAAACTGCATGAAGCATGAAGCATGCTAATTGAAGTGTAAACTGAGCATGCTTAGTCAAAATGAACAGACTTCAAAAAGAAGACATCAAGAACACGGCAAAATCATTTTCTTAATCAGTATTTCTGTGTTGTTTTAAAGTAAAAATATCTAAACATTAACAAGATAAACATTAGGCAAAATGGCAAAAAGATATGAAGACTTTTTTTTTTCCCAGAGAAAATATATATCAAATTAAGTGAATTTTCTTAACCCACCGGGAAATTCTTTTAAGCATGTACCAAAGCAAATTTTTGCTAGAGTAAAATAAGACAAGGAAACTTTTTTTCAATGCAGTAAGAAATTTGTAACACTTTTTAAGAGTAATTTCTTTTTGTAAAACCTTTCAATGAGTAAAGAAATTACTTAGTGTATCTTTAAGAGCCTTTTTATTAAAACAATATGCCTCAAGATAAAGTTATATAGCCCATTTAATGAAATGCTGGATTACAAAATTGTCTATTTATCAAATCATCAATACATATACTGTACATACTGTATATACTGTTTAATATCTTCTCAAGTATGGTTCATTTCAAGGAAAAAATAACTTTCCAATATGCATAGACAAAGCCAATTCTGTAAACGGTTATCATTCTATTCTTCTCATTCCATTAGGTTCATTATCTCCTAGACAAGACTCATTTGTCATATGATTGCAGATATGGGAGAAAACAGAATGATAATTTATCATTTTTAAAAGTCAAAGAAGTCACACAAAGATCTCAGTAACAAACCCATTTCTAAAGCTATTTAATAGAAAAGTCTTCTGTTGGCCATAGCCAGAAGGCAAAGACTGTGTCATTGTTTTCTGTCCAAATTTCAATCTCTACATCACACTATAATACCTATAATTGTGGCACTTCATTGGACTTTTCCCTGCAAATATTATTGTGGAAAGGAGAACTCATTTCAACAGCATGCACAGACACAATCTATTAACCACATTTTGAAACGAACTTTAAGGACACATCCCAGTTAATTCATTTCTGTTCTAAAAATGGTTTCTAAAACAGTCCAGTTTGGTTTTGAGAATTTGACAACAGAACAAATAAAGCTGCTACTTGCACCATGGTAAAACATGGCACTAGCAACACTAAGGTCATGGGTTTGATTCCCAGGGAACGCATGTACTAATAAAATGTACAGCTTGAATGCACTGTAAAAGCATCTGCCAAATGTATAATTTTAATGTAAAATGTTCAGCTTTCTAAATGTGAATAGAACGCTTCTTAAATGTTCTCCTAATGTAATTTCTATTAACAACGTAATATTCTAAGAACGTTGATTTGTAATACTCCAAAAGGGAGTTGTGTTGTTGAATATATATAAAATACTGTGTAAAATTCAGTTAGCTGAATTTTTTTTAAAAGTACATTTAAACAATGTTGCAATGAACGTTTCCTCCTAACATTATGAAAAGAACGTTTCCTCCTAACATTATGAAAACTTGCTTGTCTCTGATATTTACATAATAGCACAGTTTGTGGAACATTTCCTGTTACTTCATATGGGCATCTGACCTGACTGATGCAGCTACTGCGTCCAAGCGTGCTGCAGCCCTGACTGAAGTCATCATCATCCCAGTTAGGAAACGGAGAACTGCCACCGATGCAGTCCAGGTTATCCAGACTACGATTCCCAGAGAACTCTCGCAGAGAAGGAAGACAACTGAAGAAAGGAAGAGGAGAGGGATTGCAAAGAGAAGAGAAAAGAGGAAGAGAAAAAGGCAAGAGGTGAGAGAAACGTAATCACAGCATGTTCAAAGCAGGCAAGCTCTGCACTATTTCATATACAGGCTTTGCTTAGCTACTACACAAAAAGCAAATGGAAATGGTAAAGCCATAAAGCCTGACAATTCATATATCACTCCAGACACTGAATTTATCTGTTTTACTTTTAAATAAAATCCATGCACCCAAACATTTAAAACATCCACATGTGTACACTTTGAATAATAATGCATCTGCCTAAATTGTACATCCATCCATCCAGCATTTCGTCCATCCATCCATCAGACCGTCCATCAGATCATTCATCAATTTGTCCATCCCTCCATCCATCCATCTGTCCATCCATCCATCCATCATCCATCAGTCTGTCATCCATCCATTTTCCATCTGT
Organism: Myxocyprinus asiaticus; assembly: GCF_019703515.2. Lineage (NCBI taxonomy): Eukaryota > Metazoa > Chordata > Actinopteri > Cypriniformes > Catostomidae > Myxocyprinus > Myxocyprinus asiaticus. The sequence goes on from NC_059355.1 coordinate 14,521,928, forward strand.
CTATCTGTCCATCCGTCCATCCATCCATCCATCCATCCGTCCATCCACTCATTAGTTCTTCAATCCATCCACCCATCCATCCATCCATCTGTCCATGAATCAATCTGTCCATTCATCAATTTTTCCAACCATCCATCCATTAATCTGTCCATCTGTCCATCCACCCATTAGTCCATCCATTCATTCATCTATCCATCCATCCATAAGTCCATCTATTCATCTGTCCATCCATCCATCCATTCATCCATCCATCTGTCTGTCCATCCATGCATTCATTCATTCATTCATTCATTCATTCATCCATCCATCCATCCATCCATCCATCTGTCCATTCGTCCATCTATCTGTCTGTCCATTCATCCATCTATCCATCCATCCATCTCTCCATCCACCCATCTGTCTTTCCATCCATCAGTCTATCCATCTGTCGATCCATTCATCCATCCACCCATCTGTCTGTACATCCATCCATTTATCTGTCCATCCATCCGTCCATCCATCCATCCGTCCATCCACTCATTAGTTCTTCAATCCATCCATCCATCCATCCATCCATCTGTCCATGAATCAATCTGTCCATTCATCAATTTTTCCAACCATCCATCCATTAATCTGTCCATCTGTCCATCCACCCATTAGTCCATCCATTCATTCATCTATCCATCCATCCATAAGTCCATCTATTCATCTGTCCATCCATCCATCCATTCGTCCATCCATCTGTCTGTCCATCCATGCATTCATTCATTCATTCATCCATCCATCCATCCATCCATCCATCCATCCATCCATCCATCCATCCATCTGTCCATTCGTCCATCTATCTGCCTGTCCATTCATCCATCTATCCATCCATCAATCTTTCCATCCATCCATTTGTACATCCATCCATCTGTCCGTCCATCCATCTCTCCATCCATCCATCTGTCTTTCCATCCATCAGTCTATCCATCTGTCGATCCATTCATCCATCCACCCATCTGTCTGTACATCCATCCATTTATCTGTCCATCCATCCGTCCATCCATCCATCCATTAGTCTATCTGTCCATCCATCCATCCATCGTCCATCCTTAAGTTCTTACATCCATCTCTCCATATATCAGTCCATTCATCCATTAGTCCAACCACTAGTCCATCCATCCATCCCTCCATCCCTCCATCCATCCATCCATTTGTCCATCTGTCCATCATTCCACCCATCCATAAAACCATCCATCCATCCATCCATCCATCCATCCATCCGTCTGTCCATCCATCCATCAATCATTCAGTTCTTGCATCCATCCATCTGTCATTAGTCTGTTGACTACAGCAGTGCTCGGGTAAGTGGAGGAAACTAAAATCTGAAAAGGTTTGTCTTATAATACATTTCCTACCAGAGAAATGTCCTCACCAGTTTGTTTGAGCCGAACTGAGATGCTATCCAATCAGACTGAAGCAACAGAACTAATGAACAATCAGCAAATTGCCAGTTTCATTCAACATCCAATGAGAGCACAAATAGAGATCAGGGTGAGCAGTAGAGTCCTCTGAGGAGGCTTTCACTCTTTCAAGACTCAATTTAGTTATTTGCAATGGTGTAATGCAACCTAAAACCCAACTTTACCCAATTCCTGACCAAATATCGACTTCATGGAGAAAGCCACCAAAGAGTTCCATAAATGAAGGCCACAAGGACAACTATGCATCTCAGAATAGGAGAACTGTTTCAAGACTGAGTCTTGGTCATTGGTTATTTATTTTTAATCAGGTCAAACATATTTTTAATCAGCACTCCTAGTTTGAGAGGAATTCATTGCCCAGGTCACATAAAAAGCAGCATTCTGGTGTGACAACTTTTTTGTGCAGTCACTAAAGAGCTGCATTTGGTCCACCAGACAGACAGGGGGCAGTCCTCACTGCACTGACCTGACAGAGCGTCCGATCTGCTGTAGGGTAGTGATGCTGTGGATGGGGGACCAGAGAGCCTCCAGATCCCCCTGCAGCATCGAATAGTCCAGCAGACGGCTGGAGAGAGGCATGATTAAAGGGTAAGACCAGGGGTGAGGAAAGGGAAGGAGCTTAAAGAATAAGAAATGTGAGAGGAGGAGCTTAAGAGAATAGAGGTGAGGCTGCATACCAGAAAGGAGGTTTACACTGCAAAAAATCCCTTTCTTTATGCATATTTTTCCAGTAAATATATACTGTACTAATAAAATTCGTAACACTAAAACGTCCGAAATTTTACAACAAACTCACTTAAATCTCACCATCTGACCTATACAAATCTATCAATTCCTGTATAGGTCAGATGGAACCAAGGTCAGAAATCAACTTTTTCCATTAAGGGGCAATATTGATTTCCAGGGGCATTTTTTACCTTTACAAGGGCAATTTCTTTTCTATTCTAACCTTTTAAAATTAGAATTTAAACAATTAATTAAATTAATAACAAAACTGCATGATCTGTACATTGCATAATGTGCATTGTTACTGGAACAAAACTTTTTTCTCATTCACATATTTCCAAACATTTTGGCTATTAAATTAACATAGCCTACCAAACTAATGCACCGACATAGAGGAGGAGATGACAGCATTTCTCAAGATTTGGAATGAGGAGCTTAAAAAAACTTGGCAACTCCTTTATGCCAATTGAATAAAACAATGCAAAAATAAACATTTAACAATGAAAATTAGTCAGAGATTTGATTCATACACTAAAAGTGGTTAATGTAAAATTATTATTGTATCATTAATAATGTTTTATTTCACATCAAGCTATTTATCTAGATTTAATTTTTGTTAATATTACTATTAACTACATTGTAGCATTTGGTTACATGCTATTTTGTGTTCTCTCAGACCTGATTAACTTAAATATATAACATCCATCCCTACCGCACTTTTGGCTTAGCAGGTGAAGAAGCTTTTCAAACAGAGAGATGCATAAGTGAGATGAACCGATAGGCAGGTAAGTAGGCTAGAACACAGTGAGTGACAGTGTTACTTACTAGGACAGTATATTTTGAACAAAAGGACAGAACGGTCACATAATTTAGTGCATGAGAACTGCAGCGGAGTGTGAGAAGCGGGTGCCCGTTTGTGGGCGTTTATGGTGCGAGCATCCGCCATTGACTCTGCAAAATCTGCACAACGGAAGGCACGAAACAAATAAAGTTCAGCGAAAATTCCAATGAAGATTGCGATGTACATATGTATATGGAAGTAGACCTATAGGCTATCAGATGTTATTAATAAAACAACAAGAACTCTTTGCAGGGGCATTTTTTGCCACATGTTGAATTTAGGGGACATTTTTTTGTTATTAACATTTTTATTGATTCCATTCATAAAAACCAATAGACACAACATAAAATACGGAATCAGATATATAAATGAAACCCTTCCCCCTGAACATCCCCCCACCTGACACAAACACGTATTACAGTGGTCTCTTACAATTATAGCAAAAATTTGAAACAAACTAAAAAAAAAAATACTTTCAAAAATCAAGAGTGCACATACACATCAAACTAAAAATTTTAAATCAAAAATCCCTCTCCACTGCCCCTCCCCGAGAACCCTCCAAAAAATCCAAATATCCACCCCACTTCCTATTAAACAAATCCCACTTTCCTAACCTTCTGAAGATTGCCTCCTCAAATGCTGCAACCTCACTCATCTCCCCGCACCACTCCAGAAACGAGGGTGCCCCAGCCGTCTTCCACCCCCTGAGTATTATTCGCCTGGCCACCATAACTCCGGCCAGGACCCAACCTCTCAAGTGGCTATCCCCAAAATATATGACTTCCCCATCACCTAAAATGCAGAGTCTGGGGCAAAATGAAAACCTTGTGTCCAACACATCACACATAAATCCTTGAATCTTTAACCAAAATTCCTGTATTTGAACACATCCCCAAAAAACATGGGTTGTGTCCCCGTCTTCTGATTGGCATTGCCAGCAGGTGGGTGTGTCTTTAAGACCAAGTCTATACAATCTAGAGGGGGTCCAATATAATCGATTCAAAATCTTAAATTGCATCAGACGCACCCTCGAATCTCTAGATGTAGACTTGACGTTTTTTAGAATCTTAGCCCACACTCCCTCCTCCAATACCAAATTTAAATCTCTCTCCCATAATCTCTTGAGAGAAGTTGAAGCTCCATCCGCCAGACTCTGAATTAACAGTAAGTAATACACTGATGCCTCATTACCTTTTCCAAAAGCAGTAATCACCATTTCTAGAGTGTCTGCCCTTTTAGGGGGGTGTATGCTACTCCCAAAAATAGTACAAAACAGGTGGCGCAGCTGTAAGTACCTGAAGAACTGAGATCTAGGAATCCTGAAATGTTGGACCAAATTTTCAAACGATCTCAACCCACCACTCTCATATAGGTCACCGAGTGTATTAACACCCCTCTCAATCAACTCCGACCAACAGAAAGGGGACTCACCAATACGAAACTTTGGGTTTAGCCATATGCTTGAGGCAACATTTAAATAAATGTCTGAATTAAACACTCTGGACACTTTTGTCCATAGCGCATGCAGATGCGAGATAATGGGGTGCGACTTAACTTCTCCAAATAGTTTAATAGAAAGGCTTTGTAATAGTATAATAGGGACAATAACTTTCTGTTCAATTCCAAACCAGGAAGGGGCTCTCTCAGGTGGAAGTGACCAATGAGCTAAATGTCTGAGACCAAACGCATAATAATAAAACAAAATCTTGGGTAGGCCTAGCCCAACTTTGTCAATCGGCCTATGTAACTTGTTGCAATGTAACCTGGGACGCTTTCCATTCCAAATGAGGGACTTCACTATACTATCAAAGTGCTTAAAATAAGAGAGGGGGACATCTACAGGGAGAGATTGTAGTAGTTAGTTGAATTTTGGAATACAATTCATTTTAATAACTTTAACCTTCCCAATCATCGATAAATGTAATGAAGCCCACCTGTCCACATCATTCGAAAACCTTTTTATTAAGGGGTCAAAATTAACTCTAACTAAATCAGACAAATTTGCTGGGAATAAAATTCCGAAATACTTAATTCCCTGTTTGGGCCACTAGAAGGCACCCGGCTGAAAAGCTGTTATTGGGCAGTACGCTGTCAAAGCCAAAGCTTCGGATTTAGACCAATTGAATTTGTATCCTTAGAACTTGGAAAAGGAATTAATAATTCTGTGGAGGCAAGGTATAGGTCTAGTAGGGTCAGAGACGAATAATAAAATATCATCTGCGTAAAGCAAAAGCTTATGCGCCATACCTCCTGCAATCACCCCTGGAAAATCATCCTCCTTTCTTATCGTGGCTGCTAATGGTTCCATGGCAAGACAGAACAATAATGGGGAAAGAGGGCAACCCTGCCGGGTGCCCCTATCCAGAGTAAAATAATCTGAAATTAGTCCATTTGTTTGTACCGCTGCTACAGGGTGTCTATAAAGTAGCTTAATCCAACCAATAAAAGTACTCCCGAACCCATACATTTCCAAAATCTTAAAAAGATAATCCCATTCTACCATATCAAACGCCTTTTCGCCGTCAAGTGAGATGGCAACGACCGGAGATTGTTCATTCGCTACTGACCACAGGATATTGATGAGATGCCTAATGTTATCAGAGGAGCTATGGCCTTGAATAAACCCCACCTAATCTATATGTATAAGAGATGTCATAACTTTACTTGATCGATTAGCCAGAATTTTTGACAAAATGTTTACATCTAACTGGATCAGGGAAATTGGAAGGTAACTTATCCACTTGCTTGAATCTTTGTACTTTTTAAGAATCAGACTGATCCGGGCTTGTGTCATGGTTGGCGGGAGCTTTCCATTCTTTAATGATTCAGTATAAACTTCTAGCAAAAGTGGAGCCAGTTCTGTAGCTTAAGTTTTGAAAAACTCAGCGGCAAAGCCGTCAGGCCCCGGAGCCTTGCCTGTAGGTAAGGCCTTAATAACCTTGCCAAGCTCCTCCAAGGTTATCTCAGAATCAAGATAATTTTTTTGCTCAGTCGTCAGTTTAGGGAGATCTAATGGTTCCACAAAGTTTCTAATATCTTCATCAGTAGACGAAGATGTGGAACTATAGAGATCAGAGTAGAATTCTTTAAAAGCATTAATAATATCAATGGCCGAGGTAAATATTTCACCACCATCAGATTTCACTGAGGGAATGGTAGAAAAAGACTCTCTCTGCTTTATATATCTAGCCAAAAGTTTTCCTGCTTTGTCCCCCAACTCAAAGTATGACTGCCTTCCCCTGAATAGCCAAAACTCCACTTTCCGTGACAAAATAGTATTATATCTATATTTCAATCGGGTCAATTCTCTGAGGCCATCAGATGACAAACAGCGCTTCAGCTCTGCCTCTGTATTTTTAATATTTCCTTCCAACTCCACAAGTTCTCGTGCTTTGGATTTTTTGGTGAATGAGGCATACTGTATGATCCGACCCCTAAGAACCGCCTTAAGTGCCTCCCAAGCCACGCCCACAGAGGATACTGAGGACCAGTTGGTCTCCATATAAACATTGATTTCAGTCTTTAACATTTGTTGGAAATCAGGATTTTGCAAAAGGGACACATTAAGGCGCCAACTATATGATTACTTTTTCTCTGTATATGGCAACACCTCTAAACTCACCAGTGCATGATCTGAGACTAAGATATTTCCAATTGAGCAATCAACAACAGATGAAATGAGGGATTTGTATATAAAAAAAATCTATTCTAGAATAAATCATTTGGACTGATAAAAAAAAATGTATAGTCCCTACCAGTCAAAAGTCTCCAAATATCCGTAACACCAAGATTTTTACACATCCTGTGAAGCGTCAATGTTGCTCTAGGGTGTTTACACACTTTTGCTTCACTGTGATCAAGGACTGAGTCCATCAAAAGATTAAAGTCTCCTCCCAATATTATATCATGAGGGGTGCCAGCGGTTTTGCAGCATCCCTTCAAGATCTATAAAAAAGCCCTGATCATCAGCTTTAGGTGCGTAAATATTAGCCAAAATCAACCTTTGCCCTTGAATTTCAGCTAAAACAATAATGACTCTCCCTAATTTATCTTTAGTCTGTTTGAGACATTTGAATTGTAGATGTTTATTAATCAATATAATGACTCCCTTGCTCTTACTTGAGCCAGCACTAAAAAAAACATGTCCACCCCATATCTTCCCAAATTTTTCAGCTTCCTGCGGGGAGAGATGTGTTTCTTGAAGAAACACTATATCATATTTCTTAAGTTTAAGAAAAGTAATAACCTTCCTTCTTTTTATGGGGTGCCCCAACCCATTTACATTCCATGTGGAGAGAGATAGTACACTCATATTAACATTTGACATTTTGATGTAGTAGAAAAAATAAATTGTGTGTCAAAAACAAAATTATACAGATCACATTCCCCATTAGTGAAACAACCAAACCCCAAACTTCCCCCCGAACAAAACAAACAGAAAAAAGAAAAACGTGTGCATTAACCCCGCACACGAAAGCGCCAACCGGCGACAATCCCTCTAAACTCAAAAGGTCCATGAACGCCCACGAGCCCCCATGACAACTTTGCCATCGGATTGCTCAATTTCTCAACAGAAAATACTTTGTAAAATAAACCCCAGCCAATAGGAAGAATGAACACAAAGAATGTGTAGATTCATTCACAGAACTGTCTCAAAGGTGTGATATTCCACAAAACAAATTCCAGCTGGTATAAAACCTTTCAGATTCCTCGGACAGACAAACGAATGTTCAGTGAGCCGGCTGTTATGAGTTCAGCAGATGACGTAATCATTCCAATGTCCTGTAAAAATACTCAAAACAAACTCCAGCCAGCAGGAGGAATAAGCACGAAGAACGAACAGATTAATCCACAGCTGTTCCAAAGGAGTGTTATTCAATAGAACAAGCTCCAGCTGCTAGGCGGAACCAATACAAAAAGAAAAAAAAACGGCATCCCGGTTCCCCGGAAGGTCGAGTCAATTCACTCGGAGCCCGCATAAAAGTATATACCATGACTTACACAATCCTTCAACTTTATAAAAGACATCCTTTGTGTGAGCATGTAGATATTTTGCGGTCATCCGTAGTGTCCACTCTTAAACTGGCCGGGAACTTCAATGCAAAAGTAATCTTTCGTCAATGCAAAAGTTTCTTTAAGGAAAAGTGTTATTCACAAAATAAACTCCAGCCGCTCAGCGGAGCCAACGCAAAAAGCAAAAAGAAACCAAAATGACGCCCAGCTTCCTCAAAAGCCAGAGTAAATACAGCGAGTCGACCCACTCTCATGAGAATCACCCAATGGTTTACTAACCAATTGATTCAATAAAAAACATTGCCTGATTGGGACGTAAATACTTTGCGACCATCCTTCGTTTCTATTCTCAGTTTGGCCGGAAACATCAGAGCAAAAGTGATCTTTCACTGATGTAAGAGTTTCTTACATCCCTTGAACCGATCGCGTTTCTCTCTTGTCGAACTCGCAAAGTCTGGGAACAAGAAAATATTATGGTTCTTCCAAGAAAGCTTCCCTTTGCTCTTCGCCTGGCGCAACACAAAATGTTTATCGGATGATCTCAGAAATCTGGCCAGAATCGATTGGGGCCTATCTCCCTCAGCAGATCTGTGAGCTGGGACTCTGTGAGCTCGCTCGATTTCCAGCTTGTGGCCTGCTATGTCGAGTAGACTCGGGAAAAGCTCGTCCAGGAATTTCACCATATCTCTGCCCTCCTCATGCTCAGGAATTCCAACAATTCGAATGTTATTCCTGTGGCTTCTATTCTCAAGATCTGCAAGCTTTTCAAGGAGATGTTCCAAATCAACTTTGGTCGCGGGCGGATTAGCGGTCAATTCCCTCTCCGAAGATTCCAGACAATTGATTCGTCTCTCAACATCAGTCACTCTTGTAACTAACTCTTTATTTTATTTCCATCGCCGTAATCAATCGACACGTATTACAGCGAGATCCTCCAAGTCAGCAAGAACCTTCATCAACATCACCGACATGTTGGACAAATGACGCTGGATCACCTCTCCCGCCGCGCCATCCAAATCGAGTCCCCGGGCTGTAGGCCTGTCGGGGCTTTCATCCTGAACACATAAGTGTCTTTTAATGTCTCCAGAGCTGGAGGATTTTGACTTCTTTGCCATGTTTTGCCTCAAAGAGCAAATGTGTAACTGGGTGTATCAAATTTCACCAGATTATAACATGAAAATAATAAAAAATTTAGCAAAGTGCGCAGAGCACGTCTGCTTCTTGCATGGCGTCACGTGACATATTTGCACAGAGCCCCCGTAAATTTCCGACCCTGGATGGAGAGATGGAGATGAGAGATGTAATAGGTATTTAAGTGTCTCTCTTCACCGTGCAGCTGGTACCCAAAGCATTTTTGGAATTTACGTTTTTCTTGTCAAATGTGTTGCATTATGATGATGGAGCGCCAAGATATGAAAGGCGTCAAAACTATAGATCACTCCAACACCATGTGCATGCAATGTTAACTGCTTTGTTAATTATTAATACTATATAGTACATTCTATATATACTATATATACTTTTTTATTGTATTGTGTGTATTGTATACTGTACAGTGTATGTTATTATTTGTATATTGTATTGTGTGTAATTATGTGTATATTAGACTTTAATTGTGTTGTGTTAATCTGATGTTTATTGTAAATTGGTATGTCTCATCACTTTCACGACTGCTATGTTGCTCGGAACTGCACCCAAGAATTTCACACACTATTGCACTTGTGTATATGGTTGTGTGACAATAAAAGTGATTTTATTTGATTTTATTTGATAACAGGAGCGATAGTTTTATCGCATCTCTTGCTAACAGACATGCAGTACAATGCCATTTGCATGTCGAATTAACAGTTTTAGATATGTTTATACATTTGTAACATCTAAAGTTCAATAACTATGTGACAAAGCGCTCAAAGGTGCTCAAGGTGCTGCTGACAGCTGCACGTGAGAGAGAGAGGGAGAGACAGAGCGTATATACTTGCGCATCTTCTGGAGTTACAGTTTGATACAAATACAAGTTTATTGATTAGAATTTTTCATCTGTATCTATTGGTTTAATAAATCGCAGCTGTACTGTAAAGTGAATAAAAGTGTGCAGGAATTCCCACGCTATGAATGTGGAACTTGCGGGAATGATTAAAATTGTGTGCTATAAGAGGGGCCTGGGTAGCTCAGTGGTAAAATACGCTGGCTACCACCCCTGGAGTTCGCTAGTTCGAATCCCAGGGTGTGCTGAGTGACTCCAGCCAGGTCTCCTAAGCAACCAAATTGGCCCAGTTGCTAGGGAGGGTAGAGTCACATGGGGTAACCTCCTCGTGATCGCTATAATGTGGTTCGTTCTCGGTGGGGGTGTGGTGAGTTGAGCGCGGATGCCGCGGTGGATGGCATGAAGCCTCCACACACGCTATGTCTCCGTGGCAACATGCTCAACAAGCCACGTGATAAGATGCATGGGTTGATGGTCTCAGACGCGGAGGCAACTGGGATTCATCCTCCGCCACCGGGATTGAGGCGAACCACGACCACGAGGACTTAAAAAAGTGCACTGGGAATTGGGCATTCCAAATTGGGTGAAAAAGGGGGAAAAAAATCCCAAAAAATAAAATAAAAAATTGTGTGCTATACCCGCAATCCCGCACCGAATTTCAGGCCCTTATACAGGTGCATCTCAATAAATTAGAATGTCGTGGAAAAGTTCATTTATTTCAGTAATTCAACTCAAATTGTGAAACTCGTGTATTAAATAAATTCAATGCACACAGACTGAAGTAGTTTAAGTCTTTGGTTCTTTTAATTGTGATGATTTTGGCTCACATTTAACAAAAACCCACCAATTCACTATCTCAAAAAATTAGAATACATCATAAGACCAATAAAAAAAACATTTTTAGTGAATTGTTGGCCTTCTGGAAAGTATGTTCATTTAATGTATATGGACTCAATACTTGGTAGGGGCTCCTTTTGCTTTAATTACTGCCTCAATTCGGCGTGGCATGGAGGTGATCAGTTTGTGGCACTGCTGAGGTGGTATGGAAGCCCAGGTTTCTTTGACAATGGCCTTCAGCTCATCTGCATTTCTTGGCCTCTTGTTTCTCATTTTCCTCTTGACAATACCCCATAGATTCTCTATGGGCTTCAGGTCTGGTGAGTTTGCTGGCCAGTCAAGCACACCAACACCATGGTCATTTAACCAACTTTTGGTGCTTTTGGCAGTGTGGGCAGGTGCCAAATCCTGCTGGAAAATGAAATCAGCATCTTTAAAAAGCTGGTCAGCAGAAGGAAGCATGAAGTGCTCCAAAATTTCTTGGTAAACGGGTGCAGTGACTTTGGTTTTCAAAAAACACAATGGACCAACACCAGCAGATGACATTGCACCCCAAATCATCACAGACTGTGGAAACTTAACACTGGACTTCAAGCAACTTGGGCTATGAGCTTCTCCACCCTTCCTCCAGACTCTAGGACCTTGGTTTCCAAATGAAATACAAAACTTGCTCTCATCTGAAAAGAGGACTTTGGAACACTGGGCAACAGTCCAGTTCTTCTTCTCCTTAGCCCAGGTAAGACGCCTCTGACGTTGTCTGTGGTTCAGGAGTGGCTTAACAAGAGGAATACGACAACTGTAGCCAGATTCCTTGACATGTCTGTGTGTGGTGGCTCTTGATGCCTTGACCCCAGCCTCAGTCCATTCCTTGTGAAGTTCACCCAAGTTCTTGAATCGATTTTGCTTGACAATCATAAGGCTGCGGTTCTCTTGGTTGGTTGTGCATCTTTTTCTTCCACACTTTTTCCTTCCACTCAACTTTCTGTTAACATGCTTGGATACAGCACTCTGTGAACAGCCAGCTTCTTTGGCAATGAATGTTTGTGGCTTACCCTCCTTGTGAAGGGTGTCAATGATTGTCTTCTGGACAACTGTCAGATCAGCAGTCTTCCCCATGATTGTGTAGTCTAGTGAACCAAACTGAGAGACCATTTTGAAGGCTCAGGAAACCTTTGCAGGTGTTTTGAGTTGATTAGCTGATTGGCATGTCACCATATTCTAATTTTTTGAGATAGTGAATTGGTGGGTTTTTGTTAAATGTGAGCCAAAATCATCACAATTAAAAGAACCAAAGACTTAAACTACTTCAGTCTGTGTGCATTGAATTTATTTAATACACGAGTTTCACAATTTGAGTTGAATTACTGAAATAAATGAACTTTTCCACAACATTCTAATTTATTGAGATGCACCTGTATGTATATATATATATATATATATATATATATATATATATATATATATATATATATATATATATTTTACAGTGTATATATATATATATATATATATATATATATATATATATATATACACATACGTACATATACACTGTAAAAAATTTCTGTAATTTTAACAGTAAAAGATTGTAAAAATGCTACAGAAAAAAAAGTTTAGTTTAGAGTATTAACTGTAAAATATACAGTAACATTTTTGAATATATTTTAAAAGATTATACAGTAGTTTTTACAATAAAATATTGTAAAAATTACATTTTTAAGATGTAAAAAGAACGATTTTCCTGTATAATTAATGGTAAATATTTACATTATGTTTAACAATATTTTACAAAAGCTTTAAACTGTAAAATGTACAGGTTGTTCTGTAAAGTTGTTTACATTTTTACTGTATTTTTTACATAATTATTCTGGCAACCACAGCTGCCAGTTTTTTTGTTTTTCTTTGTAAAAACAACACGATTTGTTTCTTTTTTTTTTTTTTTTTACAGTGTATCCTAAATACATAAAATCACATGATAAACAAAACTGTGTAAGATTTGGAGAGTTGTTTGAGAATGTACAGTATTTTGTACTGTAAGTGTGTTTGGTTTTGTAGCAGATTTTTTCTCTCTCATTTTTCACTTGTTTATGCTTATAATACACATAGATTTAAGATAAATTCCCAGATTTTAAGGATGTTCAGATATTTTTACTGGAAAACAAGAAAAAGATACTCATTAGGAATATGATTTTTGGCTGTTTAACAAAAAGGGAGGAGTTTTAAAGTGCAGAAAAATTAGGAGAGGGGCATGAGAGAGGAGGGGCGGGGCTTCAGACCATGATGGAGGGGTTTAAAAGCTAGTAAAAGGCAATTTTACAGTACAGATGAAAAAAGAAAGGAAACTTATTTATAATAGTAGCAGATGAGAGGGATAGGGAAAGGGGAGGGGTTTGAAAGTACAGAAAAACAGGGGAGTTGTTTACTACGGGAGAGGTGGGACTTCAAATCAGAAAGGAGGGATTTAAGTACTGAGAGAAGGTTATTTTGAGTAGAGATTAGTTGAACGGAAATCTGTTTATTAATGAAGCATATGCAAGAGATTGGGAAAGAGGAGGAGTTTTAAAGTACAGAAAAAAAAAAAAACGGGAGAGGGGCTTAAGAGAGAAAGGGTGGAGCTTCAGCCCAGGAAGGAGGGTTTTATGAGTTTGGAGAAGGTTTTTTTTGGGGTACAGATGAAAAAAGAAAGGAAACTTATTTATAAAATAAGCAGATTAGAGAAATGGGGAAAGGGGATGGGCTTATTATACAGAAAAAAATGGGGGAAGGGAGTGAATAGGTGGGGCTTCAGACCAGCAAGCAGGGGTTTAAGACCTGGGAGAAAGTTGTTTTTGGGTAGATAGTAGAATAATATGAAAACCAAATGATCAGACGCAGATTGGTGAGATGGTGAAAGAGGAGGAGCTTTATAACACATACAAATAGGAGGGGCTTATGAGTGGAGAAGTGGGGCTTCAGAGGAGGGAGTAGGTATTTAAGACTTGGGAAAAGGTTATTTTGGGGTAGAGAGTAGAATAGAATGAAAACTAATTTATAAAAGAGGCAGATTAGAGAGTTGAGAAAAGGGGAGTGGCTTTATATTAGAGAAAAAAAGGGTGAGGGTGAGGAGCTTAAGAGTGGAGATGCGAATGAGTCCAGAAGAAATGGGAAGTTGACACAGACGTACATTTAAAACCTACACTTACTAAAGGACTCTTCTGAGCATACCTGCCAACACTCCCGATTTTTCCGGGCTTCTCCCGTTTTTCCACCCCTCCTACCGCTGTACTCCCGGTTTACAATTTCTCCCGATAAACTCATGATTTTCCGCATCCACACTTTTCTCATGAGAATGTATTAGACCTCCAGGTAGGGTTGCCACCCGTCCCATAAAATACGGGATCGTCCCATATTTAAATATGAAATAATGCATCCCTATCGAATCAGTAGGTGACGCGATTTGCCCCGTAAGCTGGTCATGGCGTCACGGCAAAATCGTTCAAGACCATTAATTTAACACTGACATAAGTTTGACATTTTTCATAAGGTGGGCAAGGGATCATCTGAAAAGTCCACACATAGTGCTAAAACTGGGGATTTTTTTTTTATTGAAAAACAGAAGGTTCAATATAAATGTTCAATAAGATGTACAAAATTTACACAGATCCAACAATGTTTGAATACAATCACTGAGTCATAAAGAAAAGAAGTACAGGTGAAGGAAAATAGGTAAATAAAAGTAAAAATGCATATAAACCAATACAGATGTATACATAAATAAGATAATGAAGATAAATAATTGAAGAAATACAAATTATTGTATTATTTATATGTCATGGGTCAGGAAAGTTCTTAGCATATATGAAAGGATTTACACTTTTTATTATTAATAACTCAAATAGCATTTATTGCTAAAACTTCCATCCGAATACATTTCTTGGTATTATTCATCTTCAATATAGTATTACTGACTGATACTGCAGCTCCCTGCTATTCGCATATTACGCAGTCTGCGTAGTGCACCTACTCCCTATGGGGACACCATCTTACCCTAGGGGGGCACCAGAAACTCCACCGGCTGCCATTTCTATATAGGATGAGACTTAAATGAAAATATAAAGAATGAATCGATAATCAAGTGTTTACATATACAGTACCAGATATCAGATACGGATTTAGAACCACAAATCCGTTACATATTCATTAGTGGTCCAAATGAATAAATTGTGAAAAAACAAAACAAACTGATCTTATATGTGTTTTTGCAATTTAGATATAGAACAAGATCCAGATATTGGTTGACTGTGTAAACGCAGCCTTCATGACCACAAAATTGACAAAATAGCATCCATTCTCTGTAAAATCTCTAGATGAATTCTGTTCAGGAACAAAACAGAAACAACATTGTTTCACATTTTTTAGCACAGCTGATATGAGAATGTACAGCAGAAGGACTGGTGAGAGTAACAACATATGGTCGAAGAGAGAGAGACTAGCTGTGCTTAATCTAGCACATGAACAAGCACAGCTGGATTCTGATTGCGGATGTGTGTGTGTATGCGAGAGAGAAAAAATGCAGTTAAACTAATCCTGAATCACAAGGCATGAACTAACTTAGCTCACACCTCAGGCAGGGTCTTTGGCAATGAGACAGAGCACCAGAGTGATATACTGTGTTTGTACCCTAATATATCTCCAGCCTTCTGTACAGAAACAGACTGCAGGGGTTTTGTGTGGTTTACAGTGTGTGTTGTGGAAGTGTGTGTCTAATTAACCAAGTTGACTGGGTGTCCTTCTTGGTTATGCCCCCAGAGAGCCATGTAAGCTCCTATTTACTTGTATAGGGAAAGACAGAAATCTTCAAAACTGTTTGCCAAGCCTACATTTAAATAACATGTCAAATCACCAATAAATTCTGGCAAAATGTATGGCATATTTAGTTCAAATCAGGTTAAAACTACATATTTTTAAGGTACTCCGGTTTTAAGGCGAAAGCTTATTGTCTGCATACAGCCGAATGCTAGCTTTTTAAAGTATACTACTTGACTGTATGCGCATCCACAGGTGGTTGACAAATGCACACTACGACTGCAATGAGATACTATTTCTCTTCAGGAGTTTAGACCCATAAATATGTCTTTATAATTCTACAGACTCGAGTTTTACACCTCACACATGCGCTTCTGACGTGCACATCCACAGTTGTTGTTTCTACCCTCACTTACTGATTTAGTGGCGATTTAATCTTCTTCTAGCACTTCTTCATGACAGCAAAGGCTCAACTATCAGTGTTGCCACCTTGTGGATCCACCAATTACAGCAAATAATTCCAGGCGCATGCGCATTCTGCACATTAAAAGTGTGCACAGTTAGAAAAATTGGGCCGCAAGCGTTCAGTACTCGAGCACTCTGCTGATGACAAAATTTATGTCACGCATCCTGTACACAGATGCCTAGTGTTTTTGTCTGACCGAAGTATACATTGGGCTTAAGGCCACGTCCACACTTATCTGTTTTTGTTTGAAAACACATTGATTTTTCTACATTTACACCTCTTAGCCACACTGGAACAGCGTTTTCTTTCAGCAAAAACTTTCAAAAATGCTGTCTATTACAGCATATTTTGGAAAACAATTTTTCAATATGAAATACTTATACAGTTTTCATATCAAATCAAATCACTTATATAAAAATCTATAAGTGTGGATGTGGCCTAAAGCAAAATGACCAGGCATGTGATGACACAATTATGTCTTATAGTAAAACAGTGGACCTATAGGAAAGAAAATTCACAAATACAGCACTACTATCTCATTTGTTTCTCCTAGACAAAAATGATATTACATGGAAAACAAATAGAGACTTCTGCATTTTTCACCAGAGCAAATACCCAAATACTTAAGCAAATACAAATGTGTCTCCTGTAAATTTTCAGAAGAGATCTCATTAAATGTCATGCCCTTTTCATGCAGATATTTCAAAATCAAAAAAATTGACAAATTTGCTTGTTAAGTTGAGTATTGTGAACTTGCCCATTTTTTATGGAGTCTCCTTTAACTGTCTCTAAATAAACTTGCAGTGTGTTCACTTACTTTCTTGAAGTGAACTGGTCACTGAGTGATTGCTGTGTTGCGCGTAAGTAGCTCTGCCTCCGTGCGGCAGTTTTCGGTGAGGGTGTTGGACTGCCATCAGAGTCGTCACTGTCCTCCAGGTCGGCCATGGCTTTCACGTAACTGCCGCTGCGCATCCTTCTACAGGGGATCTCACCCATGGTCCCACTTCTGCCCGGAGTCCCTAACCACTCACCTGTAGAGGGCATCTTAAAAAACACCAGAGGACACCATCAATCTAATACTGTAGATGCACAAAAATGGCACAAGCTTCTGATTAGCTGGCTTTATACCATTTTCAGGAGTCAGGAAAAACATGCTTATACTGCAAAAAACTTTTTCTTACTCAGCATTTTGTTTTGTTTTCCAGTAAATACATATAACATTCTTAAAAACAAAATAAATGTACATAAGAAGCAAAATGTTATAAATAATTAGGTCCTGTTTTTAAAGAAATCTATAACATTTTTGTGAGTTTTATGCTTGCAAACAAGAAAAAAAAAAACTACAACTAATTTGGGGAGACCTGGGGAAGTTGTCACAGGGACTATCGGTAACTATAAGGCCATGGTACTCAACAGGCGACCAGCAGACTATCTTTTTTTGGCAAAATATGAATGTGCATGAATTTTTAGATGTCGATTTTCTAGAGCCTTTACGGTAATTCTCAGTATTGATAGGTTGCTGAACCCTGCTGAGTCTTTCTTCCATGCCTGCTCGTCACTGCTAGGGATGGGCAATACCACTTATTTTCTTTTTGATCCGATACCAGTAATTTCAAGTCCAATATCATCGATACCGATACCAATACAATACTTCTATTAAATTGATTTTTTTTTGCAATTTCTTGGGATAAAATTGATAATTTAAAATATTATTTTTAGTCATAATTCAAGTTATTATTTATTTAATTTTTTACATTTGTGAGCCTAAACAGAAAATTATTAAACTTCTGTTTTGTTTACCCTTACAAAAATTAACCATGTTTTCACTACAGTAATATAGTTTAACTATGGTATTTAGTTTAACTATATTTACCACACAATTAACCATGGTTACTACTACAATATTACTGTAGTAAAGCCATGGTTTCAGTAAAAAAAACAAAAACATGGTTACTACAACAATACTACTGTAGTAAAACCATGGTTAGATTTTTTTTTTTAATTATATATTAATAACAACCACACACACTAATTATAAGAAATGTCACCTTTAGATATGTTGTTATTTTAGTGTGAATTACACCAGAAGCAGTTTCTATGATTACCTCTACAAGGAACTGATCCCTCTTGTTTGAACGAGCTTTGTGATGTCGCAAGCGCTTGTCTGCTTGTGTCTTTTAGTGTTTTAATGTTAAGATGAGTGGAAGAAGAAATAGTGTCCATCCTGCACAAGTATGTGCTAATATAGCCTAATCCTTTTTATTTCACTTTTAAGTTTATGATGTTCATGTTAACCAAATAATAATATCCCTAGTTAAAAAAAAAAAAAATTTAGAATCAATATTTTTGTGTGAGGATTGATATTTTTGATACAACATCAGTATTGGAAGTATTGATACTTTAGGATCTGCCCATCCCTAGTCACTGCCACAGCGTAAGTCAACGGGTGTTGAGTGACAAACCTGTTTGAAGAGCTCAACAGAGATACTGTATATGCTCGCGGTCGCTGCGAACAGTAATAACAGGAAAAAGAAAAAGATCTATCCTGCAAAAACATTTGGATACATCTTCTCCCAAAAGCTTAATTACTAGTGATGTGTGTAACTAACCTAAAAATAACTCTTAAAAGATGGTAATCAGAGACAGGAATGATTTCTCACTGAAGCACATCTGGAGCCAGAATTTGATATATTTTGGACATATCTGTCTTATTTTGAGGGTACTGTGTGTGTGTGTGTGTGTGTGTGTTTGTGTATGTGTGCGTGCATGTGTGTTCACAAACCAGTGTGTCATGAACAGAACAGATCCTATCTTCTTTCTATATATGGCATGTTGACATTTCACGAAATAATTTTTAATTGTAAATTGTTATTTTTTAGAGTGGTGCATTGTGTTGCAGAATATGGCCTAATTGTAAAAGTGTGGATCTTAAAAAAACAAAACAAAAACAAAAACAAAAAAATCAGACAACATACATTCATATATGATCATTATAATAATATACTGTATATCACAGTTTTTTTTTTTGAAAGAACCACAATTTTTATAAGAATTTAGCTATATAACTTTATCTATGTTTATGTTTTTATTTTAATTACATGTCCATGATGTATTAAATAACATATTTAGCATTGTCTACTTGCCTCATTAATATGGAAAGTAATTAAAGTATTTAATAAATAAATAAATAAAATAATAATAACTAGGCTATAAAAAAAAAGTGTGCAGCCCTCAAGGCTAAAGGGATCCTGCTTTCCGGCCCCCCAGCTTTTCAAAGTTGATTGCCCCTGCTATAAGGTTTTGTGACAAAAGTCCAATTACACAAATGTGTGTTTTTCTTTTCTAGCAGGGGTTTTGTATGTTGGTTTCAAACATCATAAATCAAAACTCTCTTAAATTAGAATAATTTTTCTGAATTACGTCCTGCAAACAAAAATTTCAATATCATCACATTTTTGTAATTGCTGTTAGGTATCAAATGAAAACAATAAAAATATAATGAAGGCAGATTTTAGTTTATAAATGTCAGGTCGGGGCAAGTTGTCACATTTTTATTGGGGCAAGTTGTCACATTTTTATTGGGGCAGGTTGTCACATGTTTTAATTGTCAGTTATTTATCAGTTGCAATATTTGTTTGCCAGAACAACAGTTTGATATTTTTGTATTTCATAAGTTGTTGTCATTTGTTGTCAAGTTATTTTTGTGCCTCAAAATTGTTTTACTTTTTAAATTTGGTTGAGAATTCAGTAATTTGCTGTTTAATGCAGGCGTAAATTTAAAGGGATGGTTCACCCAAAAGTGAAAATTCTCTTATTATTTACTCACCCTCATGCCATCCCAGATATGTATGACTTTATTTCTTCTGCAGAACACAAATTATGGTTTTTAGAAGAATATCTCAGCTCTGTCGGTCCATACAATGCAAGTGAATGGGTGCCAACATTTTGACGCTGCAAAAAGCATTACAAAAAGTAATCCATACGACTCAAGTAGTTAAATCCATATCTTCAGAAATGATATGATAGGTGTGGGTGAGAAACAGATCCATATTTAAGTCCTTTTTTGGTAGAAATTATTATATATGCATGCAGAATGCGAATCACCAAAAACAAAAGAAGAAGAATGTGAAAGTGAAAGTTTTCAGACTGATGATCACTTCTGAAGACATTGATTTAAACACTGGAGTTTTATGGATTACTTTTATGCTGACTTAAGTGCTTTTTGGAGCTTCAAAATTTTGGTACCCATTCACTTGCATTGTATGGACCAAAAGAGCTGAGAAATTCTTCTAAAAATCTTCATTTATTTTCTGCAGATGAAAGAAAGTCATACACATCTGGGATGGCATAAGGGTGAGTAAATGATGAGAGAATTTTCATTTTTGGGTGAACTATCCCTTTAAAGAGAGGCGTGTTTTGTTTTGGTGTTCACATCAAAACTATGGCAGGTGCCATTGTGACAACTTACCCCATATACTTTGACAACATGCCTTGCTATTGGGGCATGTTGTCACAAGTTAAGCTTTGACACAAGTTAAGCTTTTGTGACAACATGCCCCAATAGCAAGGCAACATAGCTTTTGTGACAACATGCCCCAATATCAAGGCATTTTGCCTTGCTATTGGGGCATGTTGTCACAAAAGTTTAACTTGTGTTCAATGAACTGTTTCTTTTTTGCTGTGCAGGAACAGTGAAAATGTTCCATAGCTTTATTTGTAGCCAAGATTTTACAGTATGTTGCTATACAGAAATTGACTTTAGAAAATAAACCTACTCTTGTAAATATTCACCGGAGTAAAAAGTGTGACAACTAGCCCTGTTCTCCCCTGCTGAAAAACTAAACTGAAACTAGAAAACACTGAAAAAACTAGAAACTAAACTAAAACTAACAGTCTAGACTGATCTCACTGTGAATTCAGTGACAGTAGGTCTAAAGTTTTGCTGCTCAAATAGGTCTTTGCCTACGGAAAATACAAATCGCTGCCCCCTGTGGCTGAAGCTGGAAGGATTTCCATGTGAAATGTCCACAGAGTGGCGCCAAAAGCGATTTGCATTTTTAGTTGAAATAAATTTTTTTGGTTGAATAAATTCAAAATTCAAAACTATGCTCACCCTCCCTCGAACTTGCAGGTAGTGGCAGCCCATGTCCTGTTGAACCGACTTTGACTTCAGTAGGGTGCGATCAAGAGTGGCCGAACCCTTCTGGCAAACTTGCCTGGTGGGCCCTAACGTGAGCGTGGACCAGGGTGACCCTTTACTAAAGTTCCCGTCAAGCATTGCCACTCTTCCTCCACCACCTCCTCCACCTGGTCCTGGGAGTGCTGGGAGTGCCTGGTGCTTTAGGTCGCTGTTACTTTTTGAAGATTTGAGCGTGTGCTCACTGATGGTGCTGTATCCCTGCATGATGTACCTGGACGCCACCTGGCTGTCTGGCACCGGCACGGATCCCACCCCCTGCCGACCCAACGTCACCATGGCCATGGGGTTTCTATAGTTACTCATATCGCTGTCCAAATCATCGGAGCTCCAGTAACCGGACATATTGGAACGCGGCCTCCGTTTGGCCGTTCCTTCACTTTTTGCGCGGTCTTTACTTTTGCTCCGACGATGTTTGTCGTTACTGTCTGATGATCTGCTATTGCGGCTGTTCACGTTACCCTTCATGGCGGAATTTTCAAGTGACTGGGATTTTGCAAAAAGTTTCTGGACGGAGTGAACTAAATAGCGTATTTTTCCCGGACTGTCCGTGCGCTGTTGTTGTTGCTGTTTCGTTGTTGTCACCGCCGTGCTACGATGGAACTGTAAAGTGCTGAAGCCATCCTGTTGCCCTGGCAACTGTTTCTCGAACTGGTCCAGGATGTTGGGGGGTAAACGGTTCATCTTTCCTGCCCCTGGAGGGAAAAAGAGGTCAATAGTAGGAGCATAACAGTTTGTATCATGGATTTGTGGTCACGGTTTCGGTTCAGTTCAGTAAATACTTTGTACATCGCTATAAGAAAATGCTGCAATTAACTTAATTTGGCTAATACCAATACCCAATATTTTAACACTATGATAGGCTGATGCCTATCCTACCATTGCTGTCAAATTCCTGGTAACTTACTTCGCCAATAAACCTAAATTACCACACTTTTACATGCATAATCAAGTAAAAGTGGCACGAAGTCCCGATGGGACTGACAAACAGGTAGTGCCTCTGGGATTTCGCCGCACTTTTCCTTGATTATTGCAGCCCAAAATGACTGAATTTGCTGTAGCTCTTCTCAAAATTTGCAATGCCATTTGCTGTGTTTTTCGTTTTGTTTGTTATTTTGCAGTAGAAACTAAGAAATAAGTCAGTGACAGTATAAGTGCAATTACATGCAAATATATTAGTGCATAATAACTGAACATGCAGTTATCAAAAAAAATGACACGAGACCACAAGATGATAATTATTATAAAACATTTTTTTTAAATTCAAATTGTCTGCCTCAGACAATGCAAGTAAACTTTGGTATGGTTAAATTAGTAGATCTACAATAAAACTGTAAACTAAAAACACAAATCTAGGACTACCACAATCTCCTGGGGCCGGTTGCATAAAACTGTTTTAGACAAGTCTTACTAGTTAGTCATCTAAAATGTTGGTCTTAATTTTTTCAGTCAGTTGCATAAAAACTTAGATCAGTGTAATTTAACACCAAAATGGAAGACTGCAGACCCCTAGGCTAACTTTTGCTTACAATCCATGTTGTCATGGAAAATAACTGTCAGCGGAGCCAATGGGAGCTTCAGTTGAGTGCTGAAAGGGGCTTCAGCTAAGATTTTGTAGAAAATTTTGACTTCAATGATGGTAACAAAATGTCATGTGTTTTTTATTATTTGGGTTAAAATCACTACATTTGTTCATTAGAATAAATTTTGAAGCACTGTAGTCCTCTAATAAGCAAATATTTTCAGTGAATGAAAACTGTATTGAGCATCCACTGTCGGCCATTTTTTTAAAGCTGTTCAGTGTCTTACTTTTCCCACAATGCAATGCAAATTAGACTGTCTTACTAAAGACAAATGTGAGCTTGTTTTATGCAACAGGCTTTCTATGGCGTCTTCAGCTAGTCAAACTAATTGTTAAATGCAGTCTTAAGTTAATGGCTATGTTTATGCAACCGGCCCATGATCGCAGTCTTTTGATTTAACTGTGATAATTTGTGATTTTTGTGCACTTTAAAATGTAATAATATTTTAATATACAAATAAGGGAATTATAAATGGATAAACAGTAGAAATGCCATGAATGCCACGTTTTTGCATTTCATTTTCCAGTGCAACAGTGCATTAGGTGAGCACTCCAAATGAAGTTCATTACCGACCCGCACTGCAGACTGCACTCAGAGCAACCCCTGAAGAGCGTGTAAAGATTGTGATGTACAAGTGCTGTTCGCGGAATTTTAGACAGTAGCCTAGTTTCCATCCACTTTTCGCGCTATTTTGTTATCGACAAAGTGAAAATGCGTTAAAAAAAGTTTGGGAAATTTGCTGTCTTCTGCCTGTTTCCATTCAAATGGCCTTTTAGCGATAAAAATGGTGTGTGTGATGACATCATGCCTAAAAAATCACTTTGTCGCATAAGTTTTGTTTTATTGCAAAAGAAATCTGCCGTTAAGCCATTTCCATACAGAAATGTGTGTTTATCGCTAATTGTCTACCTTTCGCCTCCCAGATGTCCCTAATTTTTTTTACCCCCGAAGTTTTGGTAAAATGGGGAGATTATTGAGACAATTCATTGAAATTAGCCAGCTTATTGTCATTTTAACTTCACAAATAAATGCAATCAGAAGAGGAGGAATTGCAATCAAAAGGGAACTGTTGCCCTTCTGATAGGACTGTAATATTGGTCCTGATGTTGCGCCTATCGCAGGTTCCCACCGGTACTGACCTGAAATCGAATCGACATGGTGGCTGTTCAAGCTGGCAACCTGCACCAAGTAGTGGGGGAAACTTTCGGACTTAGTATAAGGACCATCCATCTATGTGTATATGCTGTGTGCACAGCTATTACAGAAAAATTGATGCGGTGTAATATCAGGGTTTACATACTGTATATGATACATGCCTGATATACAATAGGCTATTTTGAACAATCATCTAATCTAAAGCATTGCCATCACAACTGCATTATGTCCCGCATATTTGTCCAGCAACTTTTAACGACCAACTGAACTTAATCTCAAATTAATTTCAATGTCATAATATCAATTTACATTTTCTGAAGAAGCTGAGCAAATGCGATCAGAGGTAAAGAGGGTTAGATTTAAAATATTTAAAAGTTTTAAAATGTTCAAAAGCTAGTTTTTTGAAAGTGAACTCAGCATTGGACAAATAGTTCTGATAGTTTATAGACTTGAAAAAGTGTAGAACATTCTGAGAATGTCATTCAGCCGACTTTTTTTGTCAACAGGGTAAGGCTAATTTAAGTTTGTTTAAAGAAAAGGCATATATAGGCCTAGATCTAAAATATAATTTTTTATTGTTTATTAATTAATTATTTTATTTAATGCTTTATTAATTTGGTAATTTAATTTAATACAGGGGGATTTTGCCTGCATTTTTTCAAAAGTAAGCCAATAATTTTATATAATTGGGCTATATAGTGTTCCAAAAAAGCATACTGATGTTTGTGCACAGAAATGATATGTTTTTTTGTATTTTGTATTGTGGGCTTATTCCATGACTGCCATCTATTATTTTGAATGGTGTGGAAAAGCAACTGTAATAAATAAACGGATGTCTACCGCGATTAAATTAATCGCAAATAGTGGTCATTAATTTGTTTTCCGTGCACTTGTCAATGTGCATGACATGAGATATTTGTGTTGGCACTCCTGGAAGTGTCATGCTTCCAGCATCAGATCTGTGCAGGTATGCCGTTAAGATCAATCCATAATCACGTACAATAAACTGGCTTTCAAGGATGCATACCTTGTTGTCATGATTAAACACAGGCTAACGATTTGGGTAAATTCTGTTATGTGACACTTCATTTCTGCGTTAATGTCAACTTTCTCGATAAATGTGTTTCCAAACCAGTCTGAAGTATCAACATAGAATTTATGCGCTAGAGTTAAACAGAAAAATATTATGTTGACACTTTTCATCAGCTTTATTCTGATGCGCTAAAACTTTTTTCGCAAAAAATCCTTGGATGGAAACATAGTTAATGATTTTGACAGTGAATGCAAAGAGCTCTGATCCACTTTAACAGTCATGTAATGGCAAATGTTCTTGGTCGTTGTGGATTTATACATGCAGTGTTAATAACAGTGACAGAGGAAGAGACGCCTCTTATTCTATTTCTGTGGGGATGACAGAATGGAGGCTTCACAGTTGGAAATGTCTTGCTTTGAAAGCTTTGAGCATTCATTTGCCGCTGTCAGACATGGAGAAAAGGGATTGGTTTACCTACTAGAAAAATTGCGGGAGTTATTAAAAAATTGTGAACTACTGCAAACAATGCTTAACGTTTTTGGATTTGAATTAATTCTTACAATCGCAATATCACAAAATCCTGGAGGGACTGGTTTGTCTAAACAATGAAATGTGAGGGAGTGTTTGAAACTTGTTATTTATTCAATTCAGTCTTATTTGTAATGTAATGTACATTACACTGTAATGTTCTGTGTGCACTTGTTTCTCCTATCACAAAAAAAATAAAAAATAAAAATAAAACAAATCCTTGTGCACGTGAGAACACTTGGCAATAAAGCTCATTCTGATTCTGATTATTTATCCATTTATATTCTTGCTTCATTACTAATTGTGCCATACAGATTGTGATTTGCACTAATTTGTGGCATGTTTCTCACCTTGACCTTTTCACCTTTTCCCCTTTAAACAATTTTTTGTCATATTTAACTCATAGTCACGACCAAATAAATTCTTCAAAAGTTCTCCTTTTGTGTTCCAAGGAACAAAGAAAGCCAAAGAAGGGGTCTGGAACTACACGAGGGTGAGTAAATAATGACAAAACTTAAACTTTCCCTTTAATATTTTAACAAACCTCCATTTCTTACCAGATATCGTCGCTGATCCACTGGTGATCATGGCAGTCCGACCGACTCCGACACCCATTCCCATGGACATGGACGTCCCCAGCGTCCCTGTACCGATTCCCCCGATACTGTCCCCTGCAGAGTGACCGAACTCGCCCTGATCAAAATGTGAGTTATAGTGAATGCGGGGGAAGGTGCTACTGGACGACAGCTGGTTGTTGATTGGCATCAGGCAGTCGGGTTGGAGGCCACCCGGGCTGGCTGACGGAGAGAAGTGATGGGGGTCCAGGGCCCCGTAGTGGTCCATGGCTACTGGAAGGAGATACGGGGTGTGAGACAGGGTGGACGAAGCAGAGGGGGTGTACAGAGTGTCCAGACGACTGGGAGAACAGGGCGGCTCGTAGTTGGACAGGTGACGGGTGCGTTGGGGGGTGTAGCCTTTCATGGCAGAACGGGGCAACGCCCCCCCACCCTAGATCAGGAACATGGTGCCACCAGGAAGAAGCAAATACCCTGAGAAATACCAGAATGAGAGATAGAATGAAAAAAGTAGAAGCAAAATATTGAGAACAAGATGTTTACATTTTCTGAGCAAAATGTGAATGGTGCTTTCCCCTGCAAAACTCATTGCCACGGTGACAATGTTTCTTACTGAATCTTTGTGTCTCATTTTCCAATAAAAATATTTAAACATTCTAAATACCAGATACATTTACTTGAAGAAAAATTACTAGGGCTGTCAATCAATTAAAGTTTTACATGCTGTCAATTAATTAATCAATCAAATTAATCAAAATTAATTGACTTATTAATATTTGCTAAGAAAATCCTAATTGAATATATACCAATTCAATATATCATAATTCAAATGATTATAAATATAATTAAAAAATAAATAGGCAATAATAATTAACATAATTCTAAGACATCAAAAAAAAATTAATACATTATTTTTACATAATTACTGATTTAACGTTAAATTGACAGCCTTAAAAATATATATATAAAATATATTGAGTACAGTTTTCAGAGAAATCTAACAAAATGCAGTGAAGTTTATGCTTAAAATGAGAAAAAGAATGAATTGCCATCAGGGTATGAGCAATTAGCAATGGACCCTTTTCACAGATTGTGAAAATGCAATTTTGCCTTATTTTAACAGCTTTAACAAACTTTTGTATATTTTAAATTTTTTCATTAATGAATTACATTACTCAATGGCACTAATTAAAAAAAATTAGGTTTGCTGTGATGGGGTTTGAGGGAGTGAGAGTAAATTTGGCATCTTTCTCTCTTCTGACTGTTGTAATCCATCTCTCTCTATTTTGTCCCTCTTTTGAAAAGTAGTGGAAACGTAATATTGGATTTTTTTTTTTCTTTTGCTGTTGGAGCAAATGGAAACAAAATAATATTTGCTCCTATTCACAGCTGTAGAAGTTTACCCTGCTATAGTTTGCAAAAGGGTTCAGAGTGATTCTTGCCTTAGTAAACACCACCCATGAGTCATTATTGGGCTTTTGGGCTGTATCTGCAATTTTATTAAATTTGGACTCTTGAAGTTTTTATATCTGGGCCGCCTTGTCACTGGACAGAGGGAATTTTTTTTATTTTTTTTTATTTATTTTTTTTAACAGTTTAAATGTATTTTTTTAAAACCAATTTAAATCAGTTAATCCAATTAATCAGTTATTGTTATCAGCAAAATACAATATCGGTCAACCTCTAGTTGTTATCTAATGCAATAACATTCAAAAAGTGTGACTTGAGTGTCCAAACTCTTTATGGGTCCTCTGTAGGTAAACAATCATCTTTTGACAATCAATATGTTTGTTGTACAACTTGTGATATTATATTACATATAAATATATATATACAGTAAATATGTTATATATGTTATTACTGGCATTTTGGGCCAAATCTTATTTTTACTGGTAATTATTGAGATTTTACGCCAAATATTTGTTTTCTTATTTATTTTAATTTTTTCCGTTTATTATTAGGATTTGGGGCCAAAACTTTTTTTCTGGTTATTGTTGGGATTTGGGGTCAAAATGTTTTTTTAAATATTTTTATTTGTTTTTTATTATTATTGGGATTTGGGGCCAAATCTACATTATTATATTTTTTCCAGTAATTATTGGGATATTGGGCCAAATCCTTTCCCTTTTCTCATTAATTTTGAGATTTTGGGCCAAATCTTTTTTTTTTTTTCTGGTTATTATTGGGATTTGGGGCCAAATATTTATTACTACTATTATTATTATTATTATTATTTCTAGAAATTATTAGGATATTGGGTAAAATCATAGTTTTTGTTCAGGTTACTACTGGTATTTTGGGGAAAATCATTTTCTCTGGTTATTATTGAGATTTTGGGCCAAATCGTATTTTATTTTAATTGTATTTTATTTATTTTTCTGGTTATTGTTGGGATCAAATTTTTATTATTATTAGGGGTTCAAGTGCTTAGCGCCGAACCCCTATTGTAATTGTTAAGATTATTATTATTATTATTATTATTATTATTAGGGGTTCAAGCGCTTAGTACTGAAACCCTATTGTAATTGTTAAGATTTTTATTGTTATTATTATTATTATTAGAGGTTCAAGCGCTGAAACCCTATTGTAATTGTTAAGATTTTTATTATTATTATTAGGGGTTCCGTAGGCTAGACTGTCCCAATTAACAATACTCAGTCCGACCTTCGCGGCCTTCAAAGGCGTGGCCTTTGAAGTCTGAGTCCTTCGAAGGATGCAGCCTTTGAATAGGGACACAGCCATTGTGTGTATGTGTGAAACACCACGTGATTACAAAGGTGTAAAACTCGTTAGCGCCATCCATTGGCCGATTCCTTTCAAATTTCTCACAGACCTCTAGGGCCAGGAGTCGAACAGTCCCACCGAGTTTTGTGCCTATCGGCCTCCGGTAACCTTGTCTAATAGGTGCTCAAACTTCATTGGCCGATGGCAGCCATGTTTTCTGAAATACGCCAATGTCCTAAGAGTCAGTCATGGCACCTTGGACAAAGTCACTGCATGCCGACTTTCAACACAATCAGACTAACGGTTGTGTAGTTAGAGCTGTTTTCATGTTTTTAGGTGTTATTACTAGCCTGTTCTTGTTGCCAAACAACTGTGACAGCTGCCGAGTCACTGTAATGTTTGTATTGGACTTTTTTGAAAGTTATATTAAACTGTCTGAAAATAAAACAGGGTTCACACACTGTCTAAATATTTTCACAATGGTTCATTTCTGTATATAATAAAGAGTATAAACTATATATAATCACATCTTAGTAAGATATAAGTCAACATTTGAACCACTTTAAAGTTTTTTTTTTTTTTTACATTTGTATCATTAGATATTTGAGTAAGTTGAAGCCCAATACTTAACGTTTAAAAGTATAAATCGGCAATTTCTCTAAAAAAACTCCTGTCGTCACTGGCGTGCAATGAATTCTGGGGTAGGCAAGGCCGTGAAGGATCCATCTGTTGTATCCTTCGTTTCATGGGAAATGAAGGACGCATTTGGAGGCCGCATTTGAAGGAGCCTTCGAATTGGGACAGCCTTTGTCGCGCAGCAGTGATGCAATCGGCCTTCGAATGCGACCTTTGAAGGATGTAGCCTCTGAATTGGGATGCAGCTATAATTTATATTATTTGTTAGATCTCCTCATACTGAACAACTTTGCCTCAAGAACCATTGCTGTCAATCAAATCGTTCATTAAATATACACAATTATGTAAAAAACATACTTTTGTGAACTAGTCTTAGGTTTTTCGCTCAACCTCAATAAAACCAATGCAGTACAATTCTCTGGACTCTCTAGGGCAATAATTATCAATTTATTTTTAACTTCACCCTTTGGGTAGCTATAACAGTGTCATTTAAGAAAATGGGTGTGGTCAAGTGTACAAATAAGCCCATAATTCCTAAACAAAAACTCAGTTCACGAAATTAGCTGTGCACATGCGACATATGATTCTAAACAAGCATGCAGACTTTTATGGAGATCGGACCATAGGTGGTGCTATGAGCTTTAAAAAGCTTTAAAAACCATATATTTCCTTAGTAAATTGCCTGTATTGGCTGTAAATGGTCTATTCCATCTATGATCTAGGTGGTTACATGCTTGCTGTATAAAACATAATACCTTTTTATGCATGTGCTTAAAGGCCTTAAACCGCTTGAACCCCGTTAATTGCTGCTCGCAGCTATATTTATTATTATTATTATTATTTCTAGAAATGATTAGGATATTGGGTAAAATCTTAGTTTTTGTTCAGGTTACTACTTGTATTTTGGGGGAAATAACATTTTCTGGTTATTATTGAGATTTTGGGCCAAATCTTATGTTTTTTTTCTGGTTATTGTTGGCAACAAACTGTATATGAGATTTCATTCAATTTGGACTCTTGCAGTTTTTTTTTTATCTGGACCGCCCTGTCACTGGACAGAGGGGATTTTATTTATTTATTTTTTCAAATTAATCAATATTGTTTTCAGCAAAATCCAATATTGGTCAACCTCTAATTGTCATCTAATACAATAACATTCAGACATTTTTTAAAGTGTGACTTAAGTGTCCAAACTCTTTATGGTCCACTGTAGGTAAACAATCATCTTTTGAAAATCAATATTTTTGAGGTACAACTTGTGATAAAAAATTTCTGAAAACCATCTCTCACTCTCTCATCCCATGCCAGCACTTTGCACACAGATGGGCTTCATGGAGGTAAAGCGGATTGAACTGTTTGAATGCCCAGACCGTCTGCGCCATGGCATCACCTGCTCACCAGAAAACTTTCGTTCAAGCAACAAGCTTTTAGCTGTACAGGAACCAAAATCCTGCCATCAGTATCTAGACGTGCACGAGCAGCAAGAAACAGCTAAAAGAACACAGACAGGTGATCCATCTCCATCACAGTGAGTGCAAAACAACCACAGGAGGCCATAAATTAAGGCAGAGGAAATAAAAATAATAAAAAAATAAATAAAATAAAAGAGCTGTCTGTCTTTAAGAGAGAGAGAGAGTGAGAGAGGGGATTAAATTACTTTCTACACATATTACTATGTGTTTGAGTACCTCTAGTGTACAGGCCATATTTTTCTAACTTGTTGGCTGAGTGTCACCATCTGCTGTGGTGTGTGAGGTGTGTTTAACACAGGTGGGCTCTGCTACCACAAGACATACACATAAACACGTTATGTGCCATAGTGAGGTTCATCCTGAGCATCAATAGAGGTCTATTATTTACCATAAACTCCTGTTATCCACTGTATTTTAGGTATCCAGGGATACTGATGCCTTTTAAACAGAAATTCAGACATGGTTTTAGGTTTCTCTTTGTTGATCTCATTCACAGAGAAAGAAGCAGCTCACTCATTCTGACAGCAGGGGGCGCCAAGAGCCTAAACATAATACTAGACCACCCGAAACTTCAAGAGACTTTGAAGATCTCGTCAATGCCGATGTGAAATAAAACGAAATATAACACACTACGAAGCATCTGTGTGCCATTTCAAGGGTCATAAATTAACCAAATAACCACACTGAAAGTGACAAAAATGCCCAAGATGTGATTATTTTTTTTTCCTGTAATGTGTAGCTGTCATATACTGTATTTGTATTCACTGAAAGGGTTAGTTCAACCAAAAATTTACATTCTGTCATCATCTACTTGCATGATTTTGTTCCAAATCCATATTAATTTCTTCCATGGAACACGAAAGAAGATGTTAGGCAGAATGCTTGTCTCAATCACCATTCCCTTTTATTGCATCTTAACAAAGTCATGCAGGTTTGGAACAACATGATGGTGAGAATTTTGTTTTTGTTTTTTTGTGAACTATCCCTTTGAAATATCTATTTGTCAGTAGCAGTCACACCTTTCCTAAAATTACAACACCAGCACTCCATTATAAAATCACATAATTACATTTATGAAAATATAATATAGAAAAGAAATAAAATAACAACACATGCAATGGTGTTGAATTGCCCAAAAATGGCAAACACATTAAATAGACATTGAATAAGTTTACATGGACACCAGAAAGCCGTTTATTGTGAGAAAGCTGCTTAAAGCTCGAAATCAGTGTAGGGGTTTACATGAGATGTGTTAGAGGCTTTCTCTTTACTCCTGTATATATGTGGCTCGGTCAGTAAGCAGCTTTATCCACGGTAATGTTATTTCCCAGCAACGCTTATGCAAATAACAAACATGGGATCCGAGGAACACTTCGCTATTTTATTTTCTGTTTCTTCGCTTTATTTCCAGATATTCCAGAATTGTTGCTGTGTTTGTTTCCTTCACTTTCTATCGTGATCTGCATCGGAAGTGCACTGCAATAGTGGTGTTCCCTCTTACGTCATACTCTGGGATTCCCTCAATGGACGAGCGCATATACGCGAACGTGAGGGACAGTCGATATTTTACATTGGCGTGTATATATGGTTATAGTTTATTGTGTGCTTTTCCCACTGTACTTGAAACGTTGAATTCTTCGTTGTGCTCCATCTTAGGACGTTTGCTATCTGGTCTGTTCATGCACATGCACACTCCTCAAAAACCTTTAAGAATGCATCTATTATAGCAGGCGGTTGTCCGTGTTTTGTATGATGTTGGGGTATTTATCTTCCTGTCTCATTGAGGAGAGAGATGGAAAACAGGGAAACTCAGTGAGAAAGAAGTGTGTGTGTGTGTGTTTGTGGAGGAGAGGAGCAGATGGGTTTCCACAGTGTGACTGAGATGTTGCTCTGGCAAATTGATGCTTTCAAACGATGATTGTGTGTGTTTGTGTGTGTGTGTGTGTGTGTGTGTGTGTGTGTGTGTGTGTGTGTGTATGTGTGTATGTGCTCCTGCTGTAACAGTACACACACACACACACACACACACACACAAACACTTCAGGGTCATTTGCAGATCCTGTGATGTGTGAATGGGGTTTTTTGGGACATAAATAGCACAGGTGTAAGGATCGGTTCAAAATTTGTTATAGTGAGACACTTGTTTAAAGATCCATAATTCATAACTTAAGAATCACCACTGATTAGTGTTTAAAAAGCTGTGGGATTAGCATTAAAAACACTTTTAAATTTGACCATGATAAAAGTTCTTATTGACCATGTTTACATGCATTTAAGAAAATGGTTTATTACAGGGTTTTTGCAGAAAGTGGTGTTCTGAAACGCCATGTAAACAAGAACGCTGATTTCCCTACGCCGCTTAAGGGATTAATAGAAAGCAGTTTAGCACACCTGGGTTTCTCCTGGAGAATGCAGCTTATGTGGACATGTAAACGCGTAAGCGACATTTCAATGGGCATTTGAAGGGTGCGCATGTGCGTAAACAGACCAAATAACAAACGTCATAGGATGGAGCCCAACAACATGTCAACACAGTGGCAAGAATTCAACATTTCTGGGAGTACAGTGGGAAAATCACATACACAAACTATACCCATTTATACACACCAATGTAAAATATCAACTGTCCATCACATTCACATACTGAATATGCACCCGTACATTGAGGGAATCCTGGAGTTCTATGCAAGAGGGAAAACCCCACTATTGCAGCTCAATTCTGCTGCAGGTCACGATAGAAAGTTAAGAAGAAACTTTCTGAAGAAACTGTATTCGAGCTCATGTCAAGCCTCGAGCCCTTCGCCCAGGACAGCAAGCCACACACACTTACACTATCCTCAAAGCAGGATTACATTAACTTGCGAACTACTGAAAAGCAATATATGTGCAGTAGATAATGTGTAATTTGTCTTGTTTACATTCACACTATACACGGCCATAATATGCACTGATTACACTCTGTTATTGTAATTTATGATGACACTGATACTACTGCAAAGATATAAAAGTGTGTTAATAGGTGGAATACAGACAAAAGCAGATGTGAGCAGATGTGTGAAAGACTTTCAGCTGCAGATGGTACATGATCGAATGGGTACTTAAGAGTATTTGAATTGATTTGATTCCTTTTTTAGACTAATTTAACAAAAAAAAAAAAAAAAATCAAATGACATGTTCTTGAAAAGATTTTCTATGTGAACAATCGCACAGATGTAGATACATTTGTACCAGATCGCTAATAACTCTGCATGCCGATTTGTTCATGTTGACTTATCTTAAATGACTGAATGGGAATTAGCTGTCGGCCTCAATGTAGGTGGAGCTCCAGGTCACACCTACCAATAACGTGGAACAATGGCAGTAAGAAGGTGTTTAGCACCCGGTAAGAAATTTTGGATGGATGGATGGATGGACAGATGGATGGTTGGATAGATAGATGTGTGTGTGTGAGTGTGTGTGTGTGTGTGTGTGTGTGTGTGTGTGTGTGAGAAAGAGAGACAGACCGAGAGAGAGAGAGAGAGAGAGAGAGAGAGAGAGAGAGAGAGAGAAAGAAAGTCTCACAATTACCTTGTCCTAATTACATTTTGCAGTGGTGATTTTTGCCCTATTTCCATGGTTCTAAATATATTCTCTCTCTCTCTCTCTCTCTCTCTCTCACACACACACACACACACACACACACACACACACACACACACACACACATGCATGCATGCACACACACAAACACACACACACACACACTCGGGTACAGGCATAGACACTAACATTAACACATTGATAATAACACAGTCACATGTGGACACTCGCACTGCTGTTGTCATGTAATACACCATGCAGCATTTTCACACTGTCCTAACCACACACAACGTAACAGATTAACAAGCAGTAGAAGCTCTCCTCCATGTAAATCTAAGTTTTTGACCAAACCAGTAACGACGAGTGACAGGACATTGAAATTTCTGCTGCGTCCCACTGGGCAACACTCCCAGCTCATCGTCACTTTGTTCCAATATCCTGCTTGATCAAACATCAAATCTGTTCTGATTGGCTGTGATTGTCATATCGATCAGCAGTTTTGCATTCAATGTGGACAGACAGTGTGTATGCTTTGCACCTGGTTAGGACATTGTGTTAAAAAGTACTAACTTCTGGCAGGAATAGAAAATACTGGATGTGTTTTGGTCAATTTAACAGAAGAAATTCTGAGTAGGATGCAGTTAAAAGACTTCCAAAATCAGTTTGAAACAACATAACACTCGTCCCCAGTTTTACTCTTTTAATGTTGAAACAAAATGTCAAAATCAGCATGAAATCCTTTAATTATGGCATGTTTGCTGGGAGCGCAAGACATATCTTTGCCTGAGGACTGTATGTGTGTTAGTTTGTGTGTTGTTAAATCAGCAGTTCGGATGCTAAATCTAAATGCAACAAAAAAGAAAATTTATTTAAATGTACGCATAAAAAATACATTTTCTGACAGTTAAAATCGAAGTCACAAAAACTAACCAAAAGGAGGATTAGCTTACAACTGAGTAAATTTATTTCACTAAAAAGGGAACCCATGAAGTGTATAATGATCGAATACAACACAAGGTCAAAGCAATTATTTAACTGAGATAATGAGCTCTTTCAAAGACGCCACCCTTGCATAATGTGCTCGCTGTGGAAAATAAAATTAGGAAAATCTGAATTTTGAAGTCAAAATGTACAATTTTAAAGCTATGAAGTGTATAACATGAGTTGAGGACACATCAGTTAGGTCAACGTTAGACAGGGGCGTAGATTACGGGGAGAAGGGGGGAAGGTACCCCCCCCCCCCCCTCCCCAACCCAATAATCAAAACAAGCAAGTACTACCCCTCCAATATTTATACTGCAACCCCCCCAATGTTCAAGCCAAATCTATGCCCTTGATGAGAGAACACAACATGCATTCGGTTTGATCACCTGGTCTTAATCCGATTTCGATTTTCCTGGATTGAACACTGTACTAAAATACACTAAAAATTGTTTCCTGCACTGTTTCCTAAAAACATTTTCCTATTCAGTGGCAGAGCTGCACCTTTACTGAATCTACAGTGCAAAACACACAACCAGTTTTTAATAAAAACATGTAGCATGACTAGTGTAGTTCGATTTCCGTACAATTGACTCTTATGAGCCGTTTATTTAAATTTAATTAAAACATACAGATTGACAAGTGTAGTCTGATTCCCAAACAAATGACTCTTATGAGCCAGTCCATTTGAGTCTACAGCATGGAACACACAACGTGTGTTGAATCATTTAATTGAATCATTAAATTTATCTCTGATTTGTTATATCTGCTTTGTCCAAATCTGAAATGATCTCATCATTTGATAACAGACTGCTGAGCGAATTGTTAATTGAACTGTTAAGAAATCGGAATCGTTGAGAAGAATCAGAATCATTAAATATTATTTATCTCTCTATACACCATGATACTGAATGATTACCTTATTCATACACAAGTTCAGATTCAAGAATATCACAGTATCACCATTATGGTAATGTCTAAAAATAAACATGGTATTACCATGGTATCACAACCAAGAAACATGGTTGGAAAGGGGTGGAAAGTTGTATACATACAAACTTACATTTGTAGGTCATCCTATTTCTGTGTGCCAAAACTAGCCGTTGAAATCCTGTTGAAACAAAACATAAAGGGATCATTAGCATACAGTATATGCAAAATAAATACAAATCTCATATCATATTCATACAAATAACTGAATTGTGCGTCCTGAAAGACGTGATTCTAAAAACAACAGCAGAGTTATGATAAATGAACACGCCTCGCTGTCATGGGACAGGTTTGATATCATCAGTCTTTACCTACAGTACTTATCTATGAACTCACCTTCATGAATATTTAACGTGACATCACGATGCCTTTAGGGTTCATTGAGTGAGACTACAAACCCTGATGCTGTGTGTCTGGTATTTACATATGTATGTCTATTTGCCGAAGATTATTCTCTTACAACACGGGATGCTATTTTCATGAGAGAAACCATTTTAGTGCTAAAACCAGTGACATACATATTCATGGCATTATAGTACAAAACAATATTAATATAAATGAGCGCTACTTAGAGACATGGGTTCTGATCCCACTGGAACCAGGAAGTAATAGTGTTCACATAAACAATTGAGCGCAATTCTGAAGTTACGTTTTCACTCTAAAATAAAAATTTTACTCCACTGACAGTTAGGTTTATGATTGTTGTTTTTGGTTCAAGGGATATGGTTAATAAAATATGCATACCTGTTGACTGTATTACATCATTTACAACTAAAAACAACTTGCTTTTAGCACCACCCTGTGGACATCTCACCTCAACATCACTTCCAGCTCCGACCACTGGGGGCAGGGATTTAAATTTCGGTAAGTACAGACAGATTTCAGCTGAAGAACTTTCGACCTACTGTTGCCAAATTCACAGTGAGATCAGTTTCTCTTTCTCCTTTTGTGTTTCATAGAAGACAGTCGTGCATGTTTGGAAAGACATGAGGATGTGTAGATATTGACATAATTTTCAGTTTTGTGTGAACTATCCCTTTAAGGAGCTATTTATATCATCATATGATTGCCTGCTTGTAATATAATCTGTGAGTTTGTGATTGTGGCCAGTCCAACTACATTCATAATTAATCCTATCAATCATCTTACAGACTTAATTATGCCATGGATGCAAAAAATGATTGCAGGGACAATGTGATGATAAGAAAATCTCAGGCAACAGAAACACACACAGTAGCTAGTTTATGTTAATTGCTGTCTTTTGTACTTGATTCTTCAATCTAGTCTATTGAGGAGCTGAGTTTAGAAAGCAAACAGCAAACAACTACTTTAGGTTCTGTTAATTTCCTGGTGTGGCACACTGAATGTTAAAGCCTGTCCAAATAAATGTACAAGTATTCAACAATTCATTATAAACCATATATATCACTCTGAGCTCATGTATAATATGTATATCCATGTTACAGTGTCTAGACTGTTTTTTTTTTGGGCAAGTAACAACAGCAGACCCTTGTTGTGCTAAATAAAACCATTTTTGTGCATTTTTGGCATTAACATTATGATGTATTAAATCATTATGGTCCTCAAACTGGCTTCATTTTCTTCATCAAAATATAATTTCTTATTTAATTCTTTCATTTTACCAGTGAAATATGACTAGGACTTGTTTTAGTGGGATTCACCAAATTACTACAAACAAACCCTATCATACCTAGAAAAGCAAACATTTAGCATTTTTTGGATTAAAATAAAACATATATTTATTAACAAATTTTCCTTTTTAGCACATCCCCAAAAGGAGTTTATTCCCCTCACCCCCAATTTAACTGGTATAGACATGAAAAGCAACCCTGTATTTTTAATATCTGTTACCTACAGTACATTTAAAAGTGCAAAGCAGATTTATTTTTACAGTGTACATACAACAAAAATAATTTTATGTATGTTGCCTACTGGTTGCAAACCCCTTGAACTGTCCTGCTGTATACTGTATATCTGCGGCATAATGGATGAGCTGGTGTTCATGTTAAAGAAGGACACGTCTGAACTTGAAGCCCCATGGACTAAATTAGACAACAGTCTACATTAGACAACTAATTTGGCCCGGAATTTTACGTAGCCCAAAGGGGGGGGGGGGGGGGTTGCTGTCCTTTTCTGCATATCGCCGCCCCCTTCTGCATATCGTGGCGCCGTTTTGTGACGCATTCTGCATAATGCAGTGGCCCATGCGGCCCCATTTCGCGGCCGGCCCACCGGGAAAAGTCCCGGTTCTCCCAATGGCCAGTCCTCCACTGGGACCAAGAATAAATCTACCTTTAAAATACACAATTTATAAGTGACATAGAAGAAACTACATTAGGTATTACATTCAGTGTAACAATTTGAGTATAACATACAACACAATACAATACAATAACAGTGATTTATTCAAACACAACTCTAATGTCACATTAGTCTGAGAGAGGAAAGAGGATGAAATACACTGGTCAAGGAAACTAAACCACTTAAAAACCCATTTCAATCTGTTCAAAGATTAACTTCTTTGCACATTTATTAGAAAAGTAATTGTAATATGTTCAGGTCAGTTCAGTCACGATTAAATGCTTTAGTGAACTTGAAATAAACTGCAACAATCCCTTCAGGCTAGTGATTTTAGATGTCAGATGTTTGCTTTCAACTCTTATACACTTGAAGTTTGGAGAACTATAATTGGTAGAGTTTAAATTTATTTGTGATAGCAAAATGATAATATAATGTGTATAATATAATAATATAATAAATAAATAATGTGATCAAAATAATTTCTTCTTAACATGCTTTGCTTGCATAGAATAAATATAACATTCTTTCAGTCTCTTTTTGAACATTTTTAAAGGGATAGTTCCCTCAGAAATGACAATTATGTGATTATTTATTTACCCTGTCACACAAAAGGAGACGTTAGTCCCCATTCACTTTCATTGTAAGGGAAAGAGCAACGTCAACATTCAGGGTGAGTAAATGATGCCAGAAGCTTCATAATTGGGTGAACTATCCCTTTAACTTTGCCTTCTGAAAGTTTATTTATTTTGAACAAATTTGCAAAACTTCAAAAATCCCTGTCATGCTCCACGATGACCCACTCCACTCCTGAAAAAAAGTACTTCGACTTTTTGCAGCTTCTCTTTCTGACCTGTCCACTGCTACTTTCCTAAGCAATTTCCTGCATATGGGACGACCCTATATCATCTGGCATCCAGTTATCATGTTGGAAATACATGCATTACCTTGCCTCTTTCCTCTCCCAGGGTTCAAAATCAACAAAACCGAACTGATAGTGTCAGAAAAAGCAAATGGGAATTGCCTCAAGAAGTACCCCAAAAACAATTTAATGAATGGGATGGGATGATTTTGAGGTTCGTCTGGAACAGTAGAAGACCTAGGTTAAGGTTTAGGACAATGCATTTGGCAAAAGAGAAGGGAGAGAGAGCTCTACCATGCCTGCCGGATTATTATTATGCTACACAATTGAAACCCCTAGTATGCTGGTGTCAACCAAACTATGAATCTAAATGGAAGACCCTGTAAATTACACAGATAGATACACCAATACAGTCGATATTAGGACATAAAAGAAAGGAGTTATAACAGATTAAACAATTGGGCCGTATTCTCAGTGAAGTTGTGGTTCAGGATCTTGAGGAAATTACAGTTGGTGAAACAGGCTGGGGTCTTGAGCTGGGTAGCATATGACCCAGGATTTGGGCCTGCTAGGATGGACGAGAGGTTCAAATAGTGGTTTAAGAGAGGTATTACGCATTACTGTTCAGTCACCTCAAAAGGACAACTACAGAGCTATCGGGTCATATCAGGCATATTTGGACTAGAAAAGCGGGACTTCTACAGATATTTGCAAGTTAGGGATTATTTTAACAAAAAAGAAAAAAGCATAGAGGCAAATGACTACAACTTAATCACTACATTTTCTAATGCAAACAAAATAGAAGACAACAAAATGTTGGTTTCAAGACTATAAGGAAGTATACAAGCCTCTAAGAAATCACTCGACAAAGTACATTAAATAAAAATGGAAGAAAGAGTCAAACTCCCAAATAACAGGGGAAGAATAGACAGAGATATGTAATGCACAGGCAACTACTACAAACTCGAGATCCTGGAGGGAGTTTGGATGGAAGAATCTATTGCGATTCATCACTCCTAAATTAACAGTAATGCAAACAGGCACACAGAGCCAGGGATTTTGTTGGAGGCAATGTGGAATCTCAATGGCTGACCATTCCCATATTTTTCGAAAAGATAATGGGAGTGGAGATTGACTATTCATTCCTTACACTATACCTAGGGAAAATACCAGAATCTGTACTAGTCAAGGACAAATACTTATTAAAGATACTTTTGGCAAGTGGTAGGAAAGCCATAACTCGTAAATGGTTACAGGTTGATCCTCCAACAGGGGATCAATGGCTAGGGATTATAAATGAAATATACTGTATGGAAATACTCACATTTATTTTCAGGCTTAATTTAGAAAAATGTAACGAGTACTGGGAAAAATGGATTATGTATATACACCATTGAGAAAAGTGTGAAATTATATATCAAGATGTATGTAGAAAATGTACTGTGATCTGATATTGTAACACCCATGATGACTTTTTGTTCTTTGTTTTCAAATAATAAAAAAAAAGTTTAAAAAAAAGAAAAGAAAAAGCAAATGTGAGATGAAAAACACAATTGCCAAGCAACGACATGGACAGCAGGGGAAAAAATACTGCTAATGAGAAAATACAATTTTTATTATTATTACAATTATTATCCGTATATTATAGTGATATCAACTATTTCAGATAAACCCGCTCCTAAATGGCATGAAAGAACACAAAGAGCTATGATTGGTTGCTTTTCATTTTATACACACAATAACGGCAAGAGCTTGCTGAGAATTTCCAACCATGCTGGCTGATTGGCTTCTACACAAAGTCGTGAAGATAAATCAGATCATAAACATAACATAAAATAACAAAATGTGTTTCGTCGCTTCACATGTCAGTCAGATGTCTGTTTAAGTGGGCGGTTCTTGTCCAGAACAAACTGCAATTTGGACCAGACTTCAAGCCAATAGTCAAGTTTGGCTAAGACTATAAAATTAAATGCAAGTTTACAGAGCACATCATCAAATTCCCCTACGATGGAAAGTATATTGGATTGCGAAGGGAAAGAGGGAGATCTATTTATTCTGAAGAGATTCAGCTGTAATCTCGTTTGGATTTCTTGTCAATCTGTCACAGAATATTGAGTGTACCATAGACAGTCGGGTTAAACTAACGGTTAAAAAAAGGATGAAAGAGAGCTAAAATAAAGAGCCATAATGTTTGTTGTCTCTCAGGTTTTATCTAAATGGATTAGATCAGATTACTAAACCCAAGCGTACACTACATGACTTGCCATCTGCAATCTGCAACTCACAGTCTTGTTTTTCGTTGTGCTAGTGTGCACAATACAGGACTGTAGTGTATCAACTACAGAACCATTCATCCCCAACTGAGGCCATGTGTACACTGGTATTACGATGCGTTTTGGGTGATCCGATCACAAATGTACAAGTGAGACACATCACCGTAACACCTGGTCATCTCTTTTGACCACTTGTGTTCGGATTTCGAGGAGAGAGTCTCTGATTTCATGAGGACATATGCCAATCATTATGCCTGTGTCTTACTGAATGATAATAAAGCACAAATAAAGTAAAAGACGGGAAAGAAAGCACTAAAAACTGGCACACAGTTTCTCTTAATTATTTACAAACATGATATTTAGAGCAAAATTCTGAGTTATTTTAGTGCAGTACCTGTAACTGAGCTTCTAGTGTGTGTGCTGCTCATATCTTTGTCCCTATTGTGCATGTTCATGCATTCGATTGATTGTCTGATTGTACGCATATTTCCCTTTAAATCTGTACGTTACCGGCAAAAACCGACCATTACAGCTGCCTTTAGCGTCGTCCTGTTTCAAACAGATCTCCCAAAATGCATCTTAAAATTAAGATAATGAAATTCATTCACAAACTTGTGAAGTTTATTCTTGATAACATGACAACAAACATGAATGAACGGCTCTCACCCATTTTTGCGCTTTTTGGCACCATTTAGAAAGGAAAAAAACTCTAAATACAGCGAGCAGGTTGATGTGGGTGATGTTTTATTTTATTTTCTAATTATTTTTGCCTCCTGCTACCCAATATCTTGCTCTACTTTTTCAACAAACATGAAAGAATGGCTCGTGCCCATATTTACGCCTATTTGTGCTAATTTGCAAAAGAAAAAAAATAATAAAAACAGCTGAAAATAATAAAGACAGCGAGTAGGGAGATGAGGGTGAAATTTAATTACATTTTCTAATAATTTTTTGTCTTCTACTTCCTAATACCTTGCCCTTCTCTTGTGCTCTCTCAATATTGCATTGGTCTTGATTCATAATGGTCTCTCACTCGTCGGGACAGCGCTCACACCTGACAACAAGACTTCTAAATATCAAGTCATTAGCGTCTGGGACTAGTCTCAGCATGTCACAGGAGTGCGCACACAATAGGACCGTTCATCGTGAGATCTTAAGACTTCTTGTCGCAGACCAGTCGCTGACTCAAAACCTCAAAGGAGACGAGCTTGAGTCGTGTAGAGTCCACTAGGCATAAGACAGACTCCTGGTTAAAGGCCCCGATATACTTCCGGAGAAGTTCTTCTTCTTTCTTCGATCAGGGGTAAAAAGAAGTTCTAAACAGCCAAGCAACGGTATACTGTTTCCGAACATTCAGACAGTACATTTAAATATGAGGACGCTCAGTAAATCCTTAAATAAGGTGACATTAAAATGTGTTATCAATGACTTTATGCCTCATTCTATGAGTAGAATTCATATGATATCAGTAAAAAAAGTTGTTTTGACCACTCAATGAAGGTTTAAAGTATTATATATGCAGTATAAAATGTTTAATTTGTCTTGTTCAAATTCTGAATTAATGATGCTAATGTGCTAACATGCTATATGCGGCCATAATATGCGCCGATTACACTCTGTTATTGTAATTTATGATGACACTGAAACTACTGCAAAAATGGGCATATAAAAGAGTGTTAATGGATGGAATACAGACAAAAGAACGATGACAGGCATATTTTACTTTGAGCAGATGTGTGAATGGCTTTCAGCTGCAGATGGTACATGATTGAATGGGTACTTAAAGAGTATTTGAGAAGATTTTAATCCTTTTTTAGACTAATTAAACCAAAATAAATTGCATGACATTGAACGATCGTACAAATGTAGGTAAGTTTGCACATGCCGATGTGTTAATGTTGACTGATCTTAACTGACTGAACGGGAATTAGTCGTCTACCTCAAAGTAGGTGGAGCTCCAGGTCACATCAACCGATGATGTGGACCAACGGCAGTAAGAAGGTGTTTAGCAGCCGGTAAAAAGTTTTCTTAAAAGTTCACCCTGGTGAGCTCTTACAAACCACCGAAACCACCGAAACCACCAAAATGTACTCAAAAACACCTTTGTTTTGGCCAAATTCTGTTCTAAATGACATCACAACCATTTGTTCTTTGATTTTGTAGGAAGTGTGCAGTGTCCAAGATTTAGTTTCTGTCCAAAATAACCTTCCAAATGATCCTACAGTAATCTCTGTAATCATCAGACTGGATTCTGACCTAAATGTCCCACTCGAGCACCACAGGTCAATGTGTCTGGACCTGGCTCCAAAAAGTTTCCCCATCTTCCATTGTTTAAAAAATCAGGTAGTCACGCCCTAAACTCACACCATTGGTTGAGCCAGAAGTTGACATGTCGGACCTCTCAAACAAACTAAGATTTGATTATGTTCAAAATAATAT
The DNA here is from genome assembly GCF_019703515.2 of Myxocyprinus asiaticus. Taxonomy (NCBI): domain Eukaryota; kingdom Metazoa; phylum Chordata; class Actinopteri; order Cypriniformes; family Catostomidae; genus Myxocyprinus; species Myxocyprinus asiaticus. The sequence goes on from NC_059355.1 coordinate 14,566,371, forward strand.
ACTAGCATAGTACTTATGGGGCTTGTCCACTGCACGGTACAGCTCGAATCGACTCTGCTCGCTTTTTGGAGATTTTCCACTGTGGATAGTACCTGGTACCTGGTACTTTTTTTAGTACCACCTCGGTCGAGGTTCCAAGCAAGCCGAGCCGATACTAAATGTGATGTCAAAACCCTGCAGATCACTGATTGATCAGAGAGAATCGTCACTACCAGCGTCACTGGACTTGCGACACGGGACATCAACCCACTAGTTTTAAAGTTAGCAACAGCGATAGCAGTATCATTTGTTCACGCGACGTTCGAATTGTAAAAAGAAATGGCTGTTGCGCAAAACCATGCCGTGGTCAGTAAAAGAGCTGCAGACGTTCCTCTCATTAACAACAAACTAATCTTCAAAGTGACTACAGAACCATCAAGAACCACAACAGCCGGAGTGGTTCAAACAGAAGAAAGTGGAAATGGTTCGACCAAATGGACACTATCTATGGCAATAGACCGGCGAGCAATGGGAGGGAGAGTGCCCTGGACTCGGCCATGGCATTGTTGGAGTCCATGATGGAGGATGGTACGTTTTGTTACGTTAACTCTATATTCTGCTTGAAAGCTTCACTTTATTTAGTTGACCAGCTACTGGAAAGTTTGCTTCTAAAACAACCAGGCCAATTTAACTGTTACACTTGTGTAAGATCACCATGTAAAACTGCTTTAGGCAGCAAAATAAGCTAGTAGCTAACAGCTAGCGGTCGTGTTATTGTTTAGTCAGTAATGTTTGTGTCGCGTTTAAGATGATGTCATGGCAGTAGAGGCGGCGCAACTATGACGATCAGCCTATAATCCCACCCACATTGAGGTGGCACTAAACTGCAGTGGAAAAGCAAGCTTAGAAAAGTAAAGCGAGCAGAGTCGAGTTGAGTCAAACCGTAACGTGCAGTGGAAAAGTGCCATTACTGAACAAAGCGCAGTACAGTATATTCTGTTTTTTCAACTTTTTTTTTTAACATTTCAAACAGCATTATGCATTATTAGCCATTTTTCCACCATCGGGCCGAACGTTTCTGAGCATGGCGAGTGACAGTTCCAGTAGCATTTCCACTTGTACAGGGTTCAGCCGGGTATGGTTACAAAATGTTCTCTGCCCTCATTTTTCAGCACGGTTAGCTAACCATGCTCAACCGTGCTGGTGTAATGTTTTAGTAGCCTACGTGGTGACTCAAGGTTGTCAGTTTGCCAACACCAAGGTAACTCAGTCCTAGTTTGCTAATATTTATAAGTTAATAAAAATTAGTAAAAATGTGTGTATGTTTAGTTTATCTTCATGTTTTTATGATGATGGTTTATCTAGCAGTACATAATTTTTCAACATGCCTTTTTCGTCAGGGAGATTCTTTACGCTAACTATGCTAGATATGATGCTAAACCTCTTGCCTTTTCCTTTTCCTTGCTTTCTTTTTTGTGACGTATCCTGTTTTTTTCTGTGCTTTAGCAGAGTAAAAACCAGGGGAAAAACAGTCCGCACTCGGTCCAATGTTTACCTCTCACGGCATCATTACGTACATTCTGATCCTGATTCCGCAGCACCACAGTGAACAAGAGACCGTAACCACACCAGCTGGCCCGGATCAGCAACGAACGGCACGGTTTCACAATGAACTGTTTGGCCCGATGGTGGAAAAGCGACTATTGTTACATGATTCAGCATGCAATGTTGAAATTAAAAAGGTAATTTTCACATACATTTTGTATAAAAATGTTTTAACTCTTTGAAGCCTGATTAAAGGAGTAAATATATTTGACCCCTGGATTTGATTACTTCCTGGGATTTATTTATTTTTTTTACCTAAATGAGGGCATATTTTAAAAATGTAAAATGTCAGTTTAATCAATTAATTAACATAAATTCTCAATTCATTAACATAAATTCTGAACAGATTGAGAATGTAACACCAATATAATTAAAACAATTTGTAATTTTCGCACTAATGTGTATAACCCTACCCTGCTATATATTGCAACAACAATATGAGTAGTATGATAGTAAGTATCCTATTTTAAACAGCGCCGTCTATCAGTGAAATTTGTTTTGGTCGAAATATATCCAATTTAAAAAGTCTGGGGAAATGACCCTCAAAATTACTTTCATTCTCTATGTAAAAGGTACACAACACAGCAGAACTACCTCTTAAGGAACACAAGTAATAATGCTCAAACTAATAACTGAATAAACTGACTGCCCTTCAGCATGTGTTATATATGCTGTACTGCAAAACAACCAGCCCGGACTGCAAAGAGATTAACGTCCCCAAAGATTAGCAAGCCATCTAAAGTGCTGCCTTTTCAGGCCCTACAGGGATTACTGTATACTACATACTGTGTGTGTGTTTGTGTGCAATGCCGTTGGGCAGCCTGTATTCTCGTCTCTGTGGATCTGAGTTGATTTAATGCCATTTAAAGGCCTCTATTGTGTATGTGGACATCCAAAGCTGGCACATAAAATATCATTCAACCTTCCTTTGTGGTATTCCCTCTAAATCTAATTTCAACCATGATCCCAAGGGACTACGGCTCCCAGGAGGCTTTGCCACAGGAAAGCACCTTCTTGTGCCATAAACTAGCTTGATCGTTTGCTAGTTCTGCTGCTAGAGTAAACACAATTATTGCTCCCAAATTATAATTAAAAACAGCAGCATGGTCGCAACTATTTTCAGTTATCTCGGCAGATGCCATCCCAGATAGCAGGGAACGTTCCCACAACATTGGCTACCATTACCTACAAGTTCTATTAATGTTTTAAAGAAAACTTTTAATCTAATGTTCAAAGAATGTTTTAAGGATGTTTTCTCATTTCAAATAATGTTCCTATAAGGTTAAATGTTAACTAAGATATAACGTTATGTTATGTTACATGACAACAAAGGAAGAACATTCTCACTGCAACATTTGAAAAAATATTTTTATAAAATGTTCCTGTAATGTGTTAACAAAGGTAGAACATTTTCTTTTATTATACATACACAAATTATGTACTGCTAGATAAACCATCATCATAAAAACATGAAGATAAACTAAACATACACACATTTTTACTAATTTTTATTATACAATGTTCTTTTATAAAATGTTGGCACAATGTTTCATAATAACAAAGGAAGAACATTCTCACTGCAATATTCGGAAAATGTTTTAAGGATGTCATTGAGGCTGAGATGACAGAACGTTTTTTATGAAATGTTCCTGTAATGTGATGTGTTAACAAAGGTAGAACATTTATGCCCACAACATTTGAGGATGTTTTGGGGATGCTGTTGAGGTAACAGTTTGTAGAATGGTCTTTTCTAAAACATTTGTACAATGTTCCATATTAACAAAGGAGGAACATTATCAAAGCAACATTTGTAAAATGTTTTGAGGATATTATTGAGGCCTGAGATGACGGAACGTTTTTTTATAAAACGTTCCTGTAATATGATGTTTTAACAAAGGTAGAACATTTTGCCCTCAACATTTTGAGGATGTTTTGGGGATGTTGTTGAGGTAACAGATTATACAATGTTCTTTTATAAAACATTAGCACAATGTTTCATAATAACAAAGGAAGAACATTCTCACTGCAACATTTGGAAAATGTTTTAAGGATGTTGAGGTGGGGGGGGGAGTCCACTCTCATCTCCACTGTTTTGAGCATGTTCAGCTCCAGGTTGTTATGACTGCACCAGCGAGCCAGCTGTTCAACCTCTCTTCTGTATGCAGACTCGTCATTATCTTGGATGAGGCCGATGACAGCAGTGTCATCCGCAAACTTCAGGAGTTTGACAGAGGGGTCCTTGGCGGTGCAGCCATTGGTATACAGGGAGAAGAGTAGTGGGGAGAGCACACATCCCTGGGGGGCGCCAGTGCTGATAGTGCAGGTGTTGGAAGTGAATTTCCCCAGCCTTACTGACTGCTGTCTGTCTGAAAGTTGGTAATCCACTAACAGATAGGGATGGGAGAGCTGTGTTAGTTTAGTCCACAGGAGAGCAGGGATGATGGTTGTGATGTGGAAGAGGGCGGGGCCAGGCCGTGACTACGCACGCCCGGCCTCCAATCGGGCTAATCAGCCGAGGAGAGGGATAAGTGCAGCGGGATGTGACAGTTCGAGAGAGAGAGCCACACACAGCTGCCGTGTGTGCGTTTGTGTTGTGTGTCTTTTTGTTTCATTATATATTATTTTGACCGTTCAGCCGGTTCCCGCCTCCTCCTTTCCCATTTTAACCCTGTTACAGTGGTGTTGGAAGCCAAGCTGAAATCTACAAATAAGATTGTGGCAGCGGGGACGTGGTCAAGCATCTGTCCGGAGAGAGAGAAAGCCGTAAGGGCACTTGCACCTGAGCTAGATTATGTTTAACACCTGTTTCTAATTCCAGTGAGCATGAGGAGAGCGGCATATAAGCAGCCTCGCCACCAGCAGAGGAGAGAGAGAGTCTGGCACAAGGAAGGCCACGGTGCTCCTGAAGCTGTTGAGTTTAATCTGTTATGTTTGTGAAGCTGATGTGTTTAAGTTACTACGTGCCTGTGAAACTAATGAGTTTAAGTGACTACGTGCCTGTGAAGCTGATGAATTTGTGAAGTTGTAAAGCATTGAAGTGGCCGATTAAAAGTCCTACCTAAGCCTGGAAAAACCTGCTTCCCTGTGTTCTCCTTCCCTTCTGTTTGTGAAGCTGTGTTACACTGGTGCTGAAACCCGGGATCTCGAAGTACGCCCCATGGAGTCCTTCCAGTTGGCAGAGATCTTCAAATCCCTCGCTGGCTTACACCAGTCCCACCAACAATCCCTGCTTGAGCTCCGGCAAGATCAAGATTGCCGGTTCTTCGAGGTCCTTCGGGCTCAAGCAGAGGACCGGCATGCGATCCGGAGCATTCTTAGCCAGGAGAGAGCCCCGGCCGCGTCCCTGGACAACCACAGCCCCATTCCCAGCCCACGCTTCTGAAGATGGGGGTGGAGGACGACCCGGAAGCCTTCCTCGACTTGTTTGAGCAGACCGCTGAGATCTGGAGCTGGCCGCGTTGCTCCCATTGCTGTCCGGGGAAGCCCAGCTTGCAGCACAACAACTGCCAGCGGCAAACCTCCTGGCTTATGAGGACCTGAAGAAGACCATCCTGCAGCGAGTTGACCGCAGTCTGGAGCGGCATCGCCTGCTCTCTCCCCAGAGCCCGTTCCTGCCCCATGGAGGCACGGAGTCCCGCCACCGAAGCCAGTTCCCTGCATGCGGGGTGTTGCATCGCCCACAGCAGCGACAGTGCCCTGCCACTCTCCCCCGCAGGAGGAAGTGTCCGCCAACACAGGTGCGGGTGTGGTGCCTGGGCCGGTCTGCTGGAGTTGCTGGGACGATGGTCCGGATCCCCGACACTCCGCAGGCTGCCCCCGATCGGGCCGGAGTGTACCAGATACCGGTAAGTGTCAAGGGGGGTACTCACCAAGCATTGGTGGACATGGGTTGTAATCAAACCACTATCCACCAACGCTTGGTTCAACACGAGATTTTGGGCACAGCAAAAACAGTGAGGGTGAAGTGTGTGCATGGCGATATTCACAACTACCCTGTGGTGACCACTGTGATTAAATTTCGGGGAACAAAACACAGAGTGGAGGCCACGGTTAGTTCCCGCCTCACCCATCCGCTGATTTTGGGACTAATTGCCGCCCATCCTCAGGGGATTTCCCGAAGGGGATTTCCCTTTGGAGCAGTCGTGAGACGAGACCCTCAAGCACGCCTTTGACCAAGTGAGAGTGATCGATGGTCAACAACTCCAGCTGAATGTCGCACTTTCATATCCTTATTTCGCAATTATAAACAAGTGGTTGTACAGAGTGATGCAGGATGCTCAAACAAAGGAAGATACAACTCAGCTCTTAATACCGTGGAGCCGTCGGGAAATGGTGTTCTAGGCGGCTCATTATAATCCCATGGCGGGGCATCTCGGGGAAAGGAAAACACTGAACAGCCTAATAGCCCATTTTTATTGGCCGGGCATTGGCAGCGATGTCCGCACGTGGTGTGTGGCATGCCGTGAATGTCAGCTGGTGAATCCACCGGCCACCCCAAAAGCGCCATTGCACCCCCTTCCGCTGATCGAGGTCCCCTTCGAGAGAATTGGAATGGACCTCGTTGGGCTATTAGAGCGGTCAGCACGCGGACATCTCTTTGTATTGGTCCTAGTGGACTATGCAATGCCACCTCAAGATGGCGCCGAGTATGGCTGCTGCGAGCTCCGACACAACATAATAATGTTTTGTTTGTTTTGTTCACAATTCTTATGTTTTTTGTCTCGGATGTTGTCTGCCTTATTGTCTACGACAGACAAACACTTTTGGACATTGGTTCAGCAATTTCACACTGTAAACTGGACTTCACATTCCTCAATGCCGACCCGCTGTTAACAATCACGCAAGCGGAGCCCTTTGTCTGGGCAGCACGGCCGTGGAAACGCAAAAGGAAAAGGGGAGACAGAGCCGGCGTTCTCATCAGAGTAAGACGCTGCGCAAATCGACCCCCGCTACCCACTATTCTTCTGGCAAATGTTCAGTCTCTGGATAACAAGCTCTGCAAGCTGAAAGCGTGGATCTCTTTCCAACGAGATACAAGGGACTGCTGCATTACCTGCCTTACGGAAACTTGGATGTCTGCAGAGATTCCAGACTCAGCCATTGAACCCGCGGGGTTCTCTGTGCACTGAGTGGACAGAGCGAAAGACCTCTCAGGTAAAACTAGAGGAGGTGGTGTATGTTTTATGATCAACAAATCCTGGTGTGATCAGTGGAACGTTCATTCTATCAAGTCTTTCTGCTCTCCTGATCTGGAATTTCTTATGCTTCTGTGTCGACCATTCTGGCTACCGAGGGAGTTCACAGCGGTCATTATCACTGCTGTGTACATTCCCCCACAAGCCGACACAGACCAGGCACTCAAGGAACTGTGTGGGAGTATAAGTGAGCAGGAAACCGCGCACCCTGAGGCCACGTTCATTGTGACCGGGGACTTTAATAAAGCCAGTTTAAAATCAGTCGCACCAAAATATCACCAGCACATTAGTTTCAACACATGAGGGGATCGGGTTTTGGACCATTGCTACTCTCCCTTCCGGTATGGCTACAAATCCCTCCCCCGCCCACCATTTGGCAAATCGGACCACTCTTCCATTCTGCTTCTGCCTGCTTACAGACAGAAATTGAAACAGGAAGCACCCACCCTCAGAACGATCCAGTGCTGGTTGGACCAATCAGACTCTACGCTACAGGACTGTTTTGATCACATGGACTGGGAGATGTTCCGATCCGCCTCTGATGACGACATCGAGCTTTACGCTGATAGCGTAATGTGCTTCATCAGAACGTGTGTAGAGGACGTGGTTCCGACCAGAACAGTACGGATCTATCTGAATCAGAAACCTTGGATTAATAGCGATGTTCGCGCGGCACTTAATGTGCGGACCTCCGCTTTTAATTCCGGGAATGCGGAGGAGCATAAACAAGCCAGTTATGCCCTCTGAAAAATTATCAGAACTGCAAAACGCCAGTACAGGAGCAAGATTGAAGGACAGTTTAACACCACCAACTCTAGAAGCATGTGGCAGGGAATTAACATTATCACGGACTTTAAAGGGAATAAAAACTCCGCCATGAACATCGCTGTCTCTCTCCCGGATGAGCTAAATACTTTTTATGCTCGTTTCGAGGGAAATAACACCGCCCTTGCGGAGAAAGCTCTCGCAGCTGAAGCTACAGAGGTTAGTTCACTCTCCGTCTCTGTACTGGATGTAACCCGAACCTTCCGACGGGTGAATATCCGCAAAGCCGCGGGCCCAGACGGCATTCCGGGCCATGTCATCAGAGCGTGCACGAACCAGCTGGCTGGTGTTTTTACGGACATTTTCAACCTTTCCCTCTCTTTGTCTGTATAGTCCCCACATGCTTTAAAACATCCACCATTGTGCCTGTTCCAAAACAATCAAAAATAACTTGTTTAAATGACTGGCGTCCTGTTGCTCTGACCCCCATCATCAGCAAATGCTTTGAGAGACTAATCAGAGACTATATCTGCTCTGTGCTGCCTCCATCACTGGACCCATTGCAGTTTGCTTACCGCAACAACCGCTCCACTGATGATGCCATTGCATCTACAATACACACTGCTCTCTCCCACCTGGAAAAAAAGAACACTTATGCGAGAATGCTGTTTGTAGACTACAGCTCAGCATTCAACACCATAGTGCCCTCCAAGCTAGATGAGAAACTCCGGGCTCTGGGCTTAAACAGCTCACTGTGCAGCTGGATCCTGGACTTCCTGTCAAGCAGACGCCAGGTGGTTAGAATAGGCAGCAACATCTCCTCATCACTGACCCTCAACACTGGAGCCCCGCAGGGCTGTGTTCTCAGCCCACTCTTGTATTCTCTGTACACACATGACTGTGTGGCAACACATAGCTCCAATGCCATCATTAAGTTTGCTGATGACACGACGGTGGTAGGTCTCATCACTGACAATGACATGCAAATACCACTCGCCAATTTTCATTGGCCTTTTATCAAAGACCAGAGGTGTCTCGGGCTCCCAAGAGTGACCCCTAGTGTCACTACATCGACACAACGTTGAGTGAGTGACAGATAGGGAACCGTGGATGGCACGGCTAGTTGGAAAAAAGTCATGGGTATGTAAGCACTTTTGAATTGGATTAAACTGAAAAATAAGCTGTAAACAAACGATTGATGATCACTTGTGTGTGATGTTATTTTTTTTTAATTATTATCTGTATAATTTTTTCAACATCTGAAGTATCTTTTTTTGTTGTGGATGTCCCAATGTGGATACTAAATTTGCTCTTTTCAGAGAGCTCGATTAAATATTCAAATTATATTATTGGTTGCAACTGAGGACAAAAATGTTTTTATTGATTGTTTAAAATAGGCACATAATATCGGAATAACTATCGCAGGGCCCTGAATTGAATCAAACTGAAATCGTAACGCAGCAGACTTTGAAGTATCGGCAAATATCAGATCGCAGGCCAAGAAAATCGGTATAAGATCGTATCATGATGAAACGTCCAATTTACACCCCTACCTGTATGTTGGTGTTAACATGTTTCCATCACTGAGCTTCTGCAGGTCTTAAAAAGTGCTGAATACAGTTTATTCAAGTAAAGGCCTTAGGAAGTCTTCAAAAGTCTTGTAAAACTCAAATATATTTAATTTACCTTCTTATATGACCAAAACAATCAGCAAATCTTTACATTTCTGCAGTTAAAACCAGCAAGTGTTTGACATTTTGCTTGAAAAATGACTGAAACTATTAATCAAAACAGTTGCTGATTTCTTTTTTTTAATCAGCTAATCAATGCAGCTCTAAATATGTGATGTAAAAACAAATAATTGGCCTTTGTCACATAGTTATATGATATCCTGTCGCTTTTTTTTCTTCTCGACTTTGGGTAGCGCTCTCTTTTTTCACCACGTGTCTGCATCCCTGAAATGATGTCACCCCATTTTCCTTTTGAAAAAAACAAAAAAATGTATGTAAGGGCATAATGTTCTAACAATGTTATCACTAATATTCACTGATTTTCATGCGTAGGGAGCGGGTCGTTTTTGCCAGGAAAATCCAAAGGATGTGACGTTTATGCGCGCTCCCGAAAGCCTTGCCTCACCAAACATTTTTAGAATGTTTTAGAGAACATTATCCTACCTTTTAGGAGAACATTCTGGGAACAAAAAGAAAACTTCCCGCTAAACATGTTGTAAGAATGTTAGGGCATAATTTTCTAACAATGTTATCACTAAACATTTATAGAAGGTTACCACTAAACATTTTCAGAATGTTTTTAGAGAATGTTATCCTACCTATTAGGAGAACATCCTGGGAACAAAAATAAAACTTCCCGCTGAAAACATTACTAGAACATTGCATGGTAAATTTCTTAGTACATCTTTAGAACAAAATATTTCTAGCTGGGATAGTGCATCAAAACACATTTATGACAATTACTGCTGTTCCTGTCTCAGTGCGACATCACTGTCTAAAATCACTGCAAACTTCAGCTGCGCACACACATCTGCTAGAGTCATAAATAGCCATAATTAAAGGGATAGTTCACCCAAAAATGAAATTTCTCTCATTATTTACTCACCCTCATGATATCCCAGGTGTTTATGACTTTCTTTCTTCACCAGAACACATTTGAAGGAAAACAGAAACATTTCTTAGCTCAGTAGGTCCTTAAAATGCAAGTGAATGGAGATTTCTCTTTTGAAGTTCCAAAAATCACAGGCAGTCAGCATAAACATCATCCATATGACACCAACTGTTAAATTAATGTCTTCTAAAGTGATATGACGCTTTTGGTGCAAAAAAGATAAATATTTAAAGAGAAAGCAAAAAAAAAAAAAAAAAAGCAAAAAAAAAAAAAAAAGTAGTCTGTAGCTCAGTAGATGATAAAATAATGTGTCCAAGAACTTTTATTCCCCAACACATGGGGGGGCCAGGCTTCTGTCAGCGGGGGGGTTAATTCCTGGTAATTATTAAAATTACTGTGTACTGCTTATAGCTTTAATGTTTGCTGATTTTATATACTCTGCTGTTTATATTTGATGTAACTTTCAGTTGTTTGTCATTTGGTGATTATTTAGTGCTCATCTTATTCTTACTACCTTCATTGTGATTTGTATGTTAAATGGTCCATGTACGTTCTTCTAGCCAACAAGAGAGCTACAAAGCAACTAGAGCCAAAACAAATGTAAAATTTAAAGTCCTTTATTATGTTATGGTGACATGTTCTTGAACTACGCATTTTCCGCAGGGCCCCCTGGGCATGTCGGTGCACTTGGAAGCCACCTATATCGCCTATAGAACAGGCCGGCCCTGCCCAGCTGTCTATTTGATGTGTGCGTTTTCATCTGGAAGATGTATTTGTTATAAAAGGACATTCAGCAGATGTTAATGATTTAAACTGTATGCTGTTTTGAAGATGTTTCCATGTTTGTAAACAAAAATTAGCATGATTTCCAGATAAAACGCTCATAAACAGACATCTCTTACTTGTATGTGTGCTACATTGAAACGATTTAAGAAAACTAGAGTGCAGTTTTATCAACTGCTTTGACTGATTTGCTATTAAAACAGGAAGTTTTTTTCTTTTTAAACAGCCTACATACTATTGCTTGTCAAATGTAAGTGTCATATTATAGGACATTCTCATTCTAGAGCATTTATCAGATAAAAAATTTGGATGCCCCCCAAGTGTATAATGATGTCGTCAATATTTTGGTCATTTGGGGAGAACGATAGAATATAAATGATCTCAAAGCTATCAGACATGGATTAAAGCAACAAAACTCCAATTTAAGTATTCTATTAGTAGTAGATCTTAATTAAAAGAATGGTTCAATACAACTTAAGCTCAGTCAGCAGCATTTGTGGCATAATGTTTTTACCACAAAATAAATAAATAAATAATAATACAAAAATTATATATATGTTTCAACTTTTTAGTGAGATTTCAGTGAGATGAAATCATCAAGTTACCAGTGTAACAGCATTTACCAGATAATAGGGTTTACCGGTGTAATGTTGTCATGACAATAAGGTTGCTATTGGATACAATTTTAATAATGAATAATTTAAGTAAGTGATTTTATCATGATCATGTTAACACAAATATTGTTTACGTCTTGTGGCTATAATTTTGAAACAGTGTGTTTTTTAATTCTTATGGATTGGCCCCATTCACTTTTATTGTAAGTGCCTCACTGAACCATGATTCTTGATTATTTTTAAAGGTGCAATATGTAACAATTTTCATGTAATATTCGCCTTTTTTTTTTGCCAATGTGTGAACGGCTTGTAACGCAACTTAAAAAATGAGCCCTTCCCGGACTTCCTAGGTTGCCTATTAAAGCCTGTAGACTGTTTTCATGCGAAGGGAGTGGGTCGTTTTTGCCGGGAAAATCCAAAGGATGTGACATTTATGCGCGCTGCCGAGAGCCTTGCCTCAGTGCTTCTCTTCCGCTATTCAACAGCGACAACTGTCTACAACACTAGGTAATGTTATCTTAGAGATGGAATCCAGCAAACGTCCAGCTCCCAGCACAACACCGACTTCTACACAAACTCAGAGTAAGCCAAAAAAAAAAAAAAAAAAAAAAAAAAAATATATATATATATATATATATAGAATCCTGTCTGGCTAAGCAGGAACATGATCGTGGTCGAGCGAAAACTAGAGTGAACATCGGCAGGGCATTTGATTCCTGGAGGGACCTTTGTTTGGTTTTGGGGATCAAAACTGACCCTGAATTGGCGTTCTTCTTATTGGACAAGTACGCTTACATAACTGCAAAGCATGTGAAATATAGTGCCATAAGGATTGATCTGTGTAATTTTAGTTAACTTGATCTTGCCTGCTAACGCTGACGAATTGCAAGCTACCTTGCTTCGTAACATTCAAATAATTTCAGTGATCTTCTCTTTATACTGAAAGTCAGGTATGCTGATTCATAGTAACTGACATAATGTTAATCTGTAATTATTCAGCAAGGTAAACTACAAAAACACATGGAATGAATGCTAGACAATGTTCAAGATAATGCAAAAAACCCATTCACTAATGTAACGTAACTTGGTTATACAGAAAATATATACATTCTATTATTATAAAACAATAGCGCATCGATATATTAAAATGACAGTTGTGATGGAATCACATCAATACTGAATTGTGTCAACATATTTATAATGCACAGTCTATTTTATAAACCGCAACTGTCATCATCCACCAAATTTAGCTAACAGCTATTGATAAAGCTGGCTAGCTAGCTAACGCCTACATAGGCTATCGTATAAATGCAGTCAATGTATCATGCAAAGAAAAGTGATTTCTTCAAACTACAGTCTCGCATAGTCAGACCTACTATATCCACACTTTGTTTTAGCCCTGTTCCAGTCAAATATAACATACAGTCTCAAAGTTTGTCATAAAACAATCATAACTGTGTAATTTTAATTATGCTACCTCACCTGTCAGCATGATGCCGGTGAACCACGTTCAGTCTCTTTGTACGTTATGTCATTGTTTTGGTCGATGCTCACTCACTCGCGTCCCTATGGAGTGTGTGCACGAGCACTAGCAACAGGTAGCTGGCTGCAGTTCACTTAATGGCTACAGGTGTCATTAATAACAAGGGTTTCTGAATCTTACATACTGCACCTTTAAGTAAACGACTGATGAGTCGAAATTATTTTGTATGTGTTAATCAACATTATGCCACCAATGCTGTCAAATGAGCTTAACTTGTATTGAACCCGAAAAATTCCTTTATGGTGATGGTAACAAACTGTTAAATTAACACTTAATACAACTAATACATTTAGCAACACTCTTATTTACAAAACGGATAGCAGGAATTAAATAAACATATCGCTACAAAAGACAAAACCTGAACTACCACACAAGGATGAATGGGGTTGGGGAGTAACGAAATACATGTAATGGGAATACGTATTTAAAATACAAAATATAAGTAACTGTATTCCACTACAGTTACAATTTAAATCATTGGTATTTAGAATGCAGTTACATTCAAAAAGTATTTTGACTGTAATTTATACATATAAATGATGCGATCCAAAGTGCATTTGAACAGCGGTGAAACACTTTCTTATGATGTGTTACATTCATATGAGCAGACAGAGAAGTAAGTTTGAAGTAAGTTTGGAGCACAAGAAATAGAAATGAACCTTGTGTAAATTGTCAGCTTTACGCTAAGCTAAAATGCTATTTCTAGCCATTTTACATGCATGTTACCAGGCACGATCATATTTTTTTATCAAGAAAATTCACGATGGATCATAATTTCTTTTTTTCTTTGATATTAGGGCAAATATCATGATAATGATATTTGTATTATATTTTTGTATTGTTTTCCTGTAAAAATATCTAAAAATCCTTAAAACAAGATCAATTTGATTTATCTTGTTTTAGAAACAACACTGCATAAGATATTTAGGTTTTTCAGAGAATGTGTTTTAATATGTGTATTTTGTCTTACTGTACTGGCAGAGTTTTTATAGTCAAAACAAGAGAAAAGATCTACCAGTCCTGAAGAACTAATCCAAAGCATTTAGAATACGTTACTGACCTTGAGTAATCTAAGGAAATACGTTACAAATTAAATTTTACAGCATGTATTCTGTAATCTGTAGTGGAATACATTTCAAAAGTAACCCTCCCAACCCTGAGGATGAATAAGTGAATCATTGTTTTGAACAGTCAAAACTAACCAATTTACCATGAAGTGAATCAGATTCGCAACACTAACTGAAATAGAGACATGCTATGAAAGCACGTTGATTTTTGCCTCAGGTTAGTCATTGTAAAGCTGCCACAAAACAGCACAGACACACATAAATCCTACACATCTACACCTAATGAATGTCAAGAGAATGAACAGAAGAGAATTCACCAGAAAAAACTTTACTTTGCCACACATAATGTGTGAGTCAGACACCCTGAATTCACACGTCTGGGAAGATGGATTGTTACTTGTGAGGAAACAGAAAAACTGAATTGAAGAGGAAGGAAGATAAATGTACCCAATCCAAAACACTAAGTCTCTGCAGACAAGACCTGTCTCGGACTGGAGTCAACCAACGAGAATGAGCTCTGGGCTTTTACATTTATCGAATTCTACAGTCCATTAAAGGGCCTTATTCTACACTTTTGTAGCATAAAAAAAAAAAAGTCAAGCTTTCTTGCCCCCAAAACAGTCGCCGTTTTCCACTCTCTCTCTCTCTCTCTCACCCTTTCAATATAAAGGAATAGTTCACCCAAAAATGAAAATGCTCTCAACATTTACTCACTCTCCTGGTATCCCGGATGTGTATGACTTTCTTTCTTCTGTAGAACACAAATAAATGTTTTTAGAAGAATATTTCAGCTCTGTTGGTCCATACAATGCAAGTGAATTGGTGCCAAAATTTTGAAGTCAGCATAAAAGTAATCAATAAGTCTCCAGTGGTTAAATCAATGTCTCCAGAAACTATATAATAGGTGTGGGTGAGAAACAGATAAATATTTAAGTCCATTTTTACTATACATTCTCCTTCCTGCAGTCATTTCCATTTTAACTTTCACTTTCACATTCTTCTTGTGTTTTTGGTGATTCACATTCTTCATGTATACACCCCCTACTGGGCAGGGAGAAGAATTTCTAGCAAAAATGACTTAAGTATTGATCTGTTTCTCACCCACACCTATCATGTCACTTCTGAATATATGGATTTAACCACTGGAGTCATATGGATTAGTTTTATGTGGCCTTGATGTAATTTTTTGAATGTCAAAATCTTGGCACCCATTCACTTGTATTGTATGGACCTACAAAGCTGAAATGTTCTTCTAAAAAGCTCTTTCCAGTATTGTGTGCAATATGCATTGAACGGTCAGTGAACTAATGGTGGGCGAGCTGACTGGCTGAGACTCAGCCAAGTTCAACTAAGAACCGTTTTCTGAGTGTTCCATTCAAAGTTTATACAGGTCATTGGTGTATGTCCTCAACAAGCATACGTGTCAGCAAGTTTGTCCTGCAGCAGGTGGATGTGAATTCATTGGCAGCAGTGGAGACCATGTGGGCTTTTCTCTTTAGAGCTCAGTAATTAAACCCAATGTGGAGCTATTAGCAGCCGTAACGGTGACAGAAGACCATTCGCTGCTTAGCTGAATCATCGTGTCTCTCACAATTCAACAAAAGAGACAAGTTATGTCAAGCATGCCTCATTCGTTAGTTACACCACATGTGGTGTATTTGTGTTGAGTATTATCATTGGAACCCTGTTCCATACATTGACTGTCTCTGGTGACCCTCCTATTGGTTACATTTATACCAGTAGGGGGGTCACCAGAGATAGTCAATGTATGGAACAGGGACCTCCTTACAGGGAAAAAATGGATAGTTCACTCAAAAATGAAAATTCTGTTATCGTTTACCCACCTTCATGTTGTTTCATGCTACTTATCTCAAAGGAAACTTTCAGAATATCAGGCCAGTTACAGATAACTTCCAAGCATTTAAATGGTAACCTCACTGTGTAATAATGTTTCTTGCTAATTGCAACCAATTAACTTCTGTGATTTCTATTGTTTCTTTAGTTCGAGATTTTTAAAATGCTTTTGATAACACTTGGCAGAATTATTTTTTACAGTGACACTGTACAATGAGGTTGTATTTGTGAACATTAGTTAACCCAATAGTTAACATGAACTAACAATGAACAATACTTTTACAGCACTTAAAGTATCAGTCTTGGTTAATTTTTCTTTAATGTTAATTTACTTCTACACATACAAATAACTTTTTTATACTTTAAAAGTTGCATATGTTAACGTTAGTCAATGCAATATCAGTTATTTAATTTATGTACTATGATTTGTAGTAACTGATAAGTTAATGCTAAGATTAATAAATGTTGTTAAAAAATGCACTTTAAAGTACAATCCATTGTATTTCTACAGTTGTGGCCAAAAATATTGGCTCCCTTGGTAAATATGAGCAAAGAAGGCTGTGAAAAAAAAATCTGCATTGTTCATCCTTTTGATCTTTCATTCCAAAAAAAAAAAAAAAAAAAAATTACAAAAATATAAACTTTAATTTAAGTAAAACAACTGAAACAGGAAATATCTCATTATTAAATAAATATTTTTCTCCAAAACGCACTGGCCATAATTATTGGCAGCCTTTTCTTCAAAACTTTTTGCAACCTCCCTTTGCCAAGATAACAGCTCTGAGTCTTCTCTTACAATGCCTAATGAGGTTGGAGAACACCTGGCAAGGGATCTGAGACCATTCCTCCATACAGAATCTCTACAGATCCTTCAGATTCAGAGGTCCATGTTGGTGGGCTCTCCTCTTCAAATTTTCTATGGGGTTCAGGTCAGGGGACTGGGACGGCCATGGCAGAACCTGGATTTTGTGGTCAGTGAACCATTTTTGTGTTGATTTTGATGTTTGTTTTGGATCACTGTCCTGCTGGAAGATCCAACGAGGGCGTATTGTAAGCTTTCTGGCAGAGGCAGCCAGGTTTTGATTTTTTACCTGTTGGTATTTGATAGAGTCCATGATGCCATGTATACAAACAAGATGTCCAGGACATCGGGCAGAAAAACAGCTCCACTACATTAAAGATCCAGCACCACATTTAACTGTGGGCATTGGATACTTCTTCATCTCTGTGTGCACCAAACCTATCTCTGGTGTCAGCTGCCAAAAAGCTCTTTTTTTGTTTCATTTGTCCACAGAACATGGTCGCATTTGAAGTTTCAGTAGTGTCTGGCAAACTGAAGACGCTTGAGTTTGTTGTTGGATGAGAGCAGAGGCTTTTTTCTTGAAACCCTCCCAAACAACTTGTGGTGATGTCTGATATTTTTTTTGAGACTTTCTGACCCCAAGACCCAACTAATTTCTGCAGTTCTCCAGCTGTGATACTTAGAGATTCTTTGTCCATTTGAACCATCCTGCTCACTGTGCAGAGACAATATAGACACATCCTTTTACAGGCCGATTCTTAATATCTCCAGTTGATTGGAACTTGTAAATTATTGCCCTGATGGTGGAAATGTCACGGTCCTGTCACCTTGTCATGTTGGGTTTCTGTTTGATGGGACCATGGCATCATCGTCCCGTCTGTCTCGTGTTTCATGTACGTTCTTTGTGTGAGCGCACGGGTCCGGTTGTTAGTGACCGCCGTGCACGAGTTATTGCCATGCACTCTCCGGTGATGTCACGGTCCTGTCACTTTGTCAGGTTGGGTTTTGTATGACGAGGACAATGGCATCATCATTCCCTGTCTGTCTCGTGTTTTGTGTAAGTTCTTTGTGTGAGCACACAGGTCCAGTTGTTAGTCACTGCTGTGCGCGAGTTACCTCTGTGTGCTCTCTGGTGTTGTCACGGTCCTGTCACCTTGTCAGGTTGAGTTTTTGTCTGATGAGGACCATGGCATCATCGCTCCCTGTTTGTTTTGTTCCAAGCGTGTTGATGGTTTCTTCCTCATGTGTTTCAGGTGCCGCTGGCACGTGGAATCAACGTTTCCATGGGGGATGATCAGCATTCCCATGGTAACAATCAGGGTTTGATTGTTACCATGGGAATGCTGATCATACCAACTTTAAGCTGGCAAGCGGCACCTGTTCCTTGTTTGTTCATGCCTATTTTAATCCCCTCATGTGTCATGTCCCCTGCTGGATTGTTAAATGTTGCTCAGGGTTGACTGAGTGTTTGAGTATTGTTGTATGATGTGAATTAACTAACCTCACTCTCTCTGCCTAGTTGGTCCTGTCTCGTGTATCTGCTGGTTGCCCACGTGTCGGGTGTGTGGTTGCCTTCCAGTTTTGCTGCGTCTCAGCTAGTCTTCCACAGAGGATACCTCAGCTCTGCCTGCGTGTCGGAAGTAAGATTGCCCTCAGCTGGCCGTTGTTCTGCACCTCACTAAGCTTCAACAGAGGATTCTATGAATCTATTCCTAACCTCCACAACGCACACACTCATTCTATGAACACACTCTTCACGGATTGCCCCTCATGCGGCCACAGCACACACGCTTCTCTGAGATCGCTTCCTGCTGGTGCAGCTGGTGCCGGGATCTTTGACATTCTTCAGCTCAGTGACTGTTTATATTTTGTGAATAAATCCTTTGAACTGTTCCTCTGCTCTTGGGTCTGTTTGTCTTGCTATCGCTCGTTACAGGAATTGGGCATTCAATGCTTTGGCTATTTTCTTATAGCCACTTGCCATTTTGTGAAGCTCAACAACCTTTTGCCACACATCAGAACTATATTCTTTAGACTAACCCACTGCGATTGATGATTAAGGGAATTTGGCCTGTGTGTTACCTCATATTTATACCCTTGTGAAACAGGAAATCATGGCTGAACAATTTCATGTTCCTAGTCACCCAGGTGCACTAAACAATGTAAAATATGAATGGGAATATACTTCAGATATATTTTACTCGTATGAATTTCTAGGGGTGCCAATAACTGTGGCCAACGTGTTTTGGTGAAAAATATTTATTTAATAATGAGATATTTCCCCTCTTTACAATTCAATTCAATTAAAGGATAGATTTTTTTGAATTTTTTGAATGAAAGATCAAAAGGATAAACAATGCAGATTTTTTCACAACCTTCTTTGCTCATATTTACCAAGGGTGCCATTATTTTTGACCACCACTGTATTAACACTGCATGAACAGCACTTGCTGTGGTCAAGCTGGAATTGTTTGGTTAAGCAAAGCGTCTTTTGATCATAAATTACTAACCTGATTATAGTGAAAAAAATTTAAATATATATTTATGACATTTCTTTATGAAAGTATAGTTCACCCAAAAACAGCAGAAACCTGGAACATTAAGGTGTCTCGAGATGGAACTGTCTCTTTGAAATGGTCTACATTGTCCATCTTGAGCTTGATTTCCTCAACTCTCTGGTTTTCTTTCTTTTCTTTATGTCCACTTTGTGAGTGAGACAGTAAAAATATATTTTCTCTAGCTACAATGGTTGTATAATTGATTTTATTTAGCAAGCACCTGCAATCACCCCAGGAGAACTCAGTTCCAAAATATAAGAGTACAAAACAATGTATTTGCAAGTCTCAGGTTTTATTTGTGAAATAAGTTGCACTTGTAATTACAGGCAATTATGAAGGTAAAATACTGTGAATGATTCAGCTTTTGGTTTCATTCCACACCAAAATCCAAGTGTGAATGCCACGGAATCATAACTTCAGCTTTTTTGTAGAAAATATATTGCATCAACTGAAAAAGTGCAAGGATGATGACATTTTTGGCTACCACGGTTTGAATTTCAGCACACTCGATTGCAGTCAGCATGAGGAGTGATGCAGGTTGTATTATACACAAGATGAGTCTGGTATAGAAGCAATAAGACGCTTGTTCAGACTTAATTTGGGTTCAGGCCCCATGGGAAGCCCGCTGAATGCAGCTGTGCCTCCAGAGATGTAGGGCAGAGGCAGGTATTGAGAATACAACCCTCACTATTGTAGAAATACCCTGGAGACACAATGCATAAGCATAGAGCTCACTATAAAGATGAGGAGCACTTGCAACAGCAGAAGATGCATTACCTTCGCTCACCTTATGATTCTCCAGAGAGAATACATTAAGAACGAGGCAGTGGGTAGCTGAAAGTAAAGCCATTTTTGTTTTTTTAGGGATAATTTCATGGAAAATCTGAAGAGAAAACTAGTTTATTTCTTTTACCCCATGGACAGATGTTTTAAGCATAAACTTAACAAAATTTTAATAGATTTCTCTGGAAAAAAGTATCTTGTGTCGTTTTGCTTCTCATGTAAAAGTATCCTGTTTAAGGATGTTTCCATATTTTTTTTTTTTTTGCTTGCTAGTCTTGATTATGGGGGTATGCCCCTGCATACGACTCAGGTGAATTAATTAAAGAGCCCATATTATGCTCATTTACAGGTTCATAATTTTATTTTGGGGGTCTACTAGAATAGGTTTACATGCTTTAACGTTCAAAAAACATAATTTTTCTCATCCTGTAATATTGCTGCAGCACCTCTTTTCACCCTCTGTCTGAAATGCTCTGTTTTAGCTCCTGTCTCTTTAAAGCCTCCCTTTTCGAAAAGCTCAGTCTGCTCTGATTGGTCAGCTGGCCCAGTCTGTTGTGATTGGTCAACCACTTAGAGCGTGTGTCAGAAATGTAACGCCCCTTCCCATAACCGAGTTTCAGCTCCCGAGGCTTCCTGAGCAGCTGTAAACACTATTGTAACTACAGTAACAATGGTGTCGGTTTTGCCGTACCAGTTCGAGCCCAAGTCTTATAATGAAAGTTTGGAAGAACAAGCTGGTCAACCTGAACCACCTTCGCAAGCACGACTTGAACAGGACGTTTCACAGTGGTAAGTTTTTATTTTGCAGCTCTCTTACATTTAAGATGTGATGTTATAACTGTGTAATTTCTCTACATCATGGTAACAACGGTAGTGTAACTCGGGACCAAGTACACTGTTGATTATTGTGAACCTAACAAAGCTTCAAGTAAAAGACACGTAGTGCATCTAAGTTAGTCATCTTTTGCTGGGATGGGTGTAGCTGAACTTTTGTCACCAGAGCTATGAACAGAGAACAGATGCTTACTCCCGGTTGGACATTACCGGGGGTATTAGAGAGTGAGCAAATTAGCTGTGGACTACCGTGGATAGCGCCCGTAACATTACAGCTTGTAATTATAAGTAAACCTCCTCACTTTATGATAAAGACTCTTGAGATCGACAATTTTGTTATTGTTGTGGTTGTACTGCTGAGGAATAGTGGTAAAAATGAATTTTAACCACTGATTCTTCAATTTGTCTGCCTTTGGAAGTCCATACAAAGAGTTTTTGCTTTCGCAGTGAAGAAAACAGCGTCTACTCGACATTGCGACAACACTAACACAACTCATCCTGGCCTCGGCTATAACTACCTTTGTTTGAGGGTGGGCCAAAGTAGTCCTTAGGCGGGCATTATGCAAATGTGTTACATAGTGACGTACCTATGTCATGGAAGTAATGGCAAACCAGGCATTTCAGGCAGTTCAGGAGCAGTGTTTTCTGTGGGAGAGAGTAACTCCCTTTGACGTGGACTTTATGCTTTGTAACTTTTGCAGACCTTTTACATGCACAAACAGCTATATTACACACTAAAGGAAAGGTACAATCCCAAAAGCATAATAGGCCCTCTTTAATGTCTTCTGAAGTAAAACGCTAGGTGTGTCTAAGGAATAGATCAATATTTAAAACTTTTTTACAAATAATTCACGAGGGTCAAGGCAGCGCAGCCTCTTTGGCAAGTTCACACGAGAACTGATGCGTGAAATACGGAAAAATACAGAAACGCTTTGTTGTTTACCACAGAGGAGCATTGATATTCATGCATAGATGCCTAATTTGGCTGGTTTGGATACGTCAACTGCTGCACCATCTTGTAACAGTTAACAAGGAGAGCTGTTTGAATCAGTTTGAATGCAGGTGAATAGAGGAAATGCCTCAGACTGAGCTCCTTGCTCAAACCGCTGCATAAAATGCTTTTGTGTGGAAATAGTATTACGGTCCATAGGAACAGCTGTTAATAAAGGATCTACGTATGAATATCTATGCAGAGGAAGCTTTCGCACTTACGTTATGCGAGAGGCCGTGCAAACCATGGCTGGCTGGAAGGGAACATTTTTAGTAAAAAAAGTTGTATGGATTACTTTTATGATGGCTGTATGTAATTTTTGGAGCTTTGGCACCAATTCAATTGCATTGTATGGACCTACAGAGCTGAAATATTCTTCCAAAAATCTTTGTTTGTGTTCTGCTGAAGAAAGAAAGTCATACACATCTGGGATGGCATGAGGGTGAGTAAATGATGAGAGAATTTTCATTTTTCAGTGAACTATTCCTTTAATGCTCTATCAAGTTTTAAATCAACAAAACTGACCTCCCTACACTAAACCTTAAACCAAAACCTAAACAGTAGTGTCAGAAAAAGCATATGTGACTTAAAAAACGCAACCACGTCATTTTGTGTTGATTCTATGAAACTTTGGACTCGCGTGCTCTTCAGGACTTGCCCCTAAACAAAACATAAGAACAAAAGCTGTGGTTGGATGCTTTACATGTCAGACTGATAGTACTTGACAAAAATAAGCTGCAATGTGGACTATTTTGGCTGATAGCCAATATGAAAAAAACAAAAACAAAAACAAGGCCATCATATTGCTTTTGACTTAAAAACACATCTGACAAAATAGATTTAAAAGCTTTGTAATAAACTCTTAAGCTGTAATAAGCCTCCATCTGTATGGCCATATTCCTTTTCTTTGAGCATTCCCAGAATTCCCACGCCTGCTTTTTCTACGACTCCTAATAATTCTGGGAAAAGTGCACTGAATGGCCGCCATTGCTCTCTTTGGGCAAAGTAGGGCATGCGAGAGCCTGGGGACGTGCAGGATTAATGCATTAATTCCATTCATGCACTATTCAGAACGGCAAAGGTGCTTTCATGAGTAATCTGCTGAGCAGAGTAGTGGCCCAAAACTCACTCACATTACACTGTATCATCAGAATCCATCTGTAACACACTTCACAGTACTGCACGCTTAGGGCCGTTAATAAAAGGCACTTTTCAGAGCTCTTTTGGAGATGTCAGTATAACCAACCTTGCTGGGTTAGAGAAGCGTTGGGACTTTTCAGACCTTTTGCATGGCTTGGAGACACCCAAGAACCTCATGAGGCTGTTCAATGTTATTTTTGTTATTTTCTGTGTGTTATTCTACACTGTAAAAAGTAGTAACCTAAAGTTGTTGCCTTAAAGAAATAGTTCACGAAAAATTCAAATTCTGTCATTTTTTACTCCTTATGTATAATCCTTTCCTCCTTATAATCCTTATGTTGCTCCAAACTTATTTGATTTTCTCGTATGTTCACGTAAGAACTTGCGTTGTTTAGTGCTAAAAAGTTCTTGCATGCCACTGTAAATGTGCTTTTCTCATGCAATCATAATAGCACAACGGACATCAAGATTTTCAAAGAAAAATTACTTACATTTCATGTTGTTTCTCAACTGAACCTATCATACGTCTTCAGAAAACTTGGAATATGATGTATGAGTCGCATGAACGATTTTTATGATACTGTAGAGTCGAGGAGGGCGGGGCCGGGCTGGAATGAGACACACCCGGTCCCCAATCAGCCTGATGGGGCGCGCGAGGGATAAAGGCGGCCGGGGACGACAGTTCGAGAGAGAGAGAATTGCAGGCAGCTGTACTGTGTGTTTTCAGTTGTGTGTTTTGGTTGTGTTTTTTGGTTAATAAATTGTTATTTAAGTTGTCAAGCCGGTTCTCGCCTCCTCCTTTCCACTAAATCCCCTTACAGATACCTTTGGGTCCTTTTAAAGCTTTAAAGTCACTTAAATGCAATTGTCTTAAAAAGCTGAGTAATATGGGTTTGGAACAACATAAGGATAAGTAAAGGATAAGTTTCTACTTGATCTAATCCTCAAAATTACATCCATCTAGTTCACGTTTACATAGCAAAACAATTTCAAACAGCGCAGACTGTGAAAAATGTGTTTTGTATGAATGGCTACTAATGCCAAGTTCCCTATCTGTCACTCACTCGACATTGGTGTCGATGTAGTGACACTAGGGGTCACTCTTGGGAGCCCGAGACACCTCTGGTCTTTGATAAAAGGCCAATGAAAATTGGCGAGTGGTATTTGCATGCCATTCCCCCGAACATACGGGTATAAAAGGAGCTGGTATGCAACCACTCATTCAGATTTTCTCTTCGGAGCCAAACGGTCATGCTCACTGAGCTGAATACTACTGTTCATTCACCTCTGTTGGATCTGACGGCGTATTTCAGCGGCTTCTCCCTCCTCTGCACTGGTGCACTGCAGAGAATGCCCCTGGGCGCTTCGGCAGAAAAACTAGAGAGTATATTTTCTGAAAGAGCATTTTTCCCCTCTAAAAGAGTATATATTTCTCTAAAAGAGCGCACATTTTTAAAGACGCGTCTTTTTAAAGATGCTTTTCCGATTGTGTGTTATTCCTGGTTGTGCTCGTTATCTCTCGCCTTCTAACGGTCACGATCACTGTCTTTCGTGTCTGGGCACTGCTCACGCGGAGACAGCGTTCGTGGATGGTCATGTTCTCATTGTGAGAATATGTCCATGGCAACGTTGCGGTCGCGGCTCGCCTTCATAAGAAATCCCGCCTCGGTCCTTTTACCCATGGGTTTGAGGCCAGCGCGGCTAGCACTGGGGGCGATTTGGGGACCCCAATGGGACCGCCTCCGCCGGGTATCCCCCCGCGGACCTCCCATTCCCCAGCACGCTTGTCTGCCCCGATTGGGCTTCTGGGTGAGTCCACCGGCTAGTCTCACAGCGAGTTCGACCTCTTATTCGGAGCCTGCGAAAGTGATGAGCTCTCGAGTGCAGCATCGGAGAGCGGGCTCATCCAATCGGAAGCATCAGCTGGGCTCCTCCCTTCGGGGTCGATCGCCCAGTCACAGGCTGACGCGGAGATGACGACATGCTTTCCCGGGCAGCCGCGAGTGTCGGTTAGAGTGGATTTCACCGCTCTTCCCTGAACCCTCGCGGCTCGGTGATTGGTTCCTGGGCTCGCAGCACCGCTCAAAGCCACGCCCCGCCCCGTTCCTTTCTTCCTGGAAGTGCAAGAAGAGCTGACAAGGTCGCGGGAGGCACTTTTTACTGCCCAGTCCCGATCTTTTCAGCTTCCCCGCTCTCACTACCCTCGATGGTGGAGTGGCCAAGGGTTATTCGGCAATCCCCCGGTGGATAAAGGCGCTCGTGGTGCACCTATGCCCGCAGAGCGCCACCACCTGGCGTGGGTGCCCAAAGCCCCCGTCCAAGGCCTGTAGGTTTACGTCGTCTCTGACGGCCAAGGCCTATGGTGCCGCTGGACAAGCCGCCTCCGCCCTGCACGCCATGGCTCTTCTGCAAGTCCGCCAAGGCGCTAAAGGAATTGCACGAGGGTAGTTCCGCCCCGGGATTGATGCAGGAACTGCGCTCGGCAACCAACCTCACTCTCCGAGCGATGGAGGTCACGGCACGGTCTCTCGGGCGGACGATGGCCACACTAGTGGTCCAGGAGCGCCACCTTTGGCTCAACCTGGTCGAGATGGGTGAGGCCGACAAGACACGATTCCTTGCTGCCCCCATTTCCCAGGCGGGCCTATTTGGTGACACCGTCGAGGACTTTGCCCAGCAGTTCTCGATGGTAGAGCAGTAGATGGATGCTACCCGGCATATCCTGCCCCGGCGCGGCTCAAGATCCCGCACCCCATCTACTCATCACCAAGGGTGTCCCCCTGTGGTGACTGCACCGACTCCGCCGGGGCCAGGCCGAATGGGCGGGCTGCGGCGGAGCTCACCGCAGGAAGCAGACGCCACCCGTCTTGCGGCCGCCCAGAACCTGTGAAAGTCTTCAAAGCGCCCTTGAGACGGGCAACCCAGGGACAACGAAACCCACTGCTCTGGAGCTGGTAAGCAGATCTTCATCTTTTTGTTACCTTTTGCATTTAATTGCGCTGCATGCCCAAGTGGCTGCAGTACTCAAGAGCTCAGCAAGAGTGGTTTCCTTGTTCCCTTGGTCACGTATCCGGTGTGTACGGCTGGCATCACGACCACCGTCCACCACTCCATTTGGCAGGTTGGCGCTCCAGCGGCGGTCTCCGGCCCTGAGCGCCCAGCTGTGGCACAAATCCGCCCCCGATGTGACAGTCTCCACGGGTCACGAGGACAGGCCTCTTCCTCCCCGTCCCAGGCTGTTCCAGGGGTTGTCACAAGGAGCCAGGTAAGTGCTTCGATGTCCTCGGACTCAGCACGGCCACGACGTGGTGTGGCACCTTGAGCTCTGCCCCTCTGCGAGGCCCCACCTGCAGGTACATCCGATGACGTTGTACCTTTGGTCCCCCTTGCACGGAACTTGGACGCATGGCTTGCGCCTTCCAGTCCGTCACGAGGGCTGGTCCGGACCGTCCGACTCGGCTGCGTGATTCACTTCGCCGGGCATCCGCCCAGGTTCAGCAGTGTCCACTTCACCTTGGTGAAAGACAAAAACGCTGCTACCTTGCGCGGAGATCGCTACCCTCCTACGGAAGAACGCGATAGAACCTGTCCCACCAGTCGAGATGATGAAAGGGTTTTTCAGCCCCTACTTCATTGTACCGAAAAAAGGCGGTGGGTTGCGGCCAATCTTGGACCTGCGAGTACTGAACCGGGCTTTACACAGACTCCCGTTCAAGATGCTGATGCAAAGATGCATTTGAGCGTCCGGCATCAAGATTGGCTCGCGGCGGTAGACCCGATGGATGCGTACTTTCACGTCTCGATCCTTCCTCGACACAGACCCTTCCTGCGGTTTGCGTTCGAGGGTCAGGCGTATCAGTACAAGTCCTCCCTTTCGGCCTGTCCCTGTCTCCTCGCGTCTTTACGAAGATCGCAGAGGCTGCCCTTGCCCCGTTAAGGGAGGTGGGCATTCGCATTCTCAACTATCTCGACGACTGGCTAATCTTAGCTCACTCTCGAGATGT
The DNA here is from genome assembly GCF_019703515.2 of Myxocyprinus asiaticus. NCBI lineage: Eukaryota > Metazoa > Chordata > Actinopteri > Cypriniformes > Catostomidae > Myxocyprinus > Myxocyprinus asiaticus. The sequence goes on from NC_059355.1 coordinate 14,593,510, forward strand.
GTTATGCGCACACAGGGACCTGGTGCTCTCACACCTCAGCCGACTAGGGCTTCGGGTCAACTGGGAAAAGAGCAAGCTCCTCCCGGTTCAGAGCATCTCTTTTCTCGGTTTGGATTTGGACTCAGTCTCCTTGACGGCGCACCTTACGAACGAGCGCGCCCAGTCGGTGCTGGCCTGTTTGAAGGCGTTCAAACAGAAAACAGCGGTTCCACTGAAACTTTTTCAGAGGCTCCTGGGGCATATGGCAACCTCGGCGGTGGCCACCCCGCTCGAGTTGATGCATATGAGGCCGCTTCAGCACTGGCTCCAGACTCGAGTCCCGAGATGGGCATGGCGCCACGGGACACACCGCGTGGCCATTACGTCGGTCTGTCACCGTCTTTTCAGCCCTTGGACCGACCTCTCGTTTCTACGAGCAAGTGTTCCCCTAGAACTGGTCTCCAGGCACATCGTGGTCACGACAGACACCTCCAAAATGGGCTGGGGCACTGTTGGCAACGGGCACGCAGCCGCCGGCCTCTGGACGGGTCCGCGGCTGCGTTGGCACATCAACTGCCTCGAGTTACTGGCAATTCTGCTCTCCCTGCGGAGGTTCCGGCCGTTGATCCAGGGCAAGCACGTGCTAGTTCGGACAGACAGCACGGCAGCGGTAGCATATGTCAACAGCCAAGGCGGTCTGCGCTCCCGCTGTATGTCACAACTCGCCCGCCGTCTCCTCCAACGGAGTCAGCAGCACCTCAAGTCGCTGCAAGCCACTCACATCCCGGGCAACCTCAACACTTCGGAGACTCCACCTTCAGGTGGTCCAGCTGATTTGGAGTCGATTCGACAGGCACAGGTGCACCTGTTCGCCTCCCAAGAATCCTCCCCACTGCCCGCTCTGGTACGCCCTGACCGAGGCCTTCCTCGGCATAGACGCGCTTGCACACAGCTGGTCCCCTGGCATTCGCAAATATGCATTTTCCCCCAGTGAGCCTACTTGCACAGACCCTGTGCAAGGTCAGGGAGGATGAGGAGAAGGTCATCCTGGTAAGCACCATACTGGCCCGCCCAGACGTGGTGCTCGGTCCTTACACTCCTCGCGACAGCTCCCTCCGGGCAAATTCCCCTGAGGTAGGACCTTCTTTCTCAGGGAAGGGGCACCATCCGGCACCCACACCCAGACCTCTGGAATCTCCATGTCTGGCCCCTGGACGGGACGCAGAAGATCTAAGCTGTCTCCCACCTGCGATGGTAGACACGTTCACTCAGTCTAGGGCTCCCTCTACGAGGCGCCTGTATGCCTTTAAGTGGCATCTGGCGTCTGAAGGGAGGCTGTCCCCTTCCACCTTGAAGGTGTACGTTGCTGCCATAGAAGCACACCACGACGCAGTCGACGGTAAATCCTTAGGGAAGCATGATCTGATCATCAGGTTCCTAAGAGGCACCAGGAGGCTGAATCCCTCCAGGCTGAGCCTCGTTCCCTCATCGGACCTCTGTAGTTTTTCAGGGTCTACAGAGAGCCCCCTTTGAGCTTTGCAGTCAGCCGAGCTTAAGGCACTCTCCCTGAAGACTGCCCTCCTGACTGCGCTCACTTCCATCAAGAGGGTAGGTGACCTGCAAGCGTTCTCTGTCAGCGAAACGTGCCTGGATTTCGGTCCAGGCTATTCTCACGTGATCCTGAGACCCCGACCGGGCTATGTGCCCAAGGTTCCCACCACTCCTTTTAGGGACCAGGTGGTGAACCTGCAAGCGCTGCCCCAGGAGGAGGCAGACCCAGCCCTGTCGTTGCTGTGTTTGGTGCGCACTTTACGCATCTATTTGGATCGCACGCAGAGCTTTAGAATCTCTGAGCAGCTCTTTGTCTGCTTTGGTGCACAGCAGAAAGGAAGCGCTATCTCCAAGCAGAGGATCGCCCACTGGCTCATTGACGCCATAACTATGGCATATCTCACCCAAAACATGCCGCCCCCGGTAGGGCTACGAGCCCATTCTACCCGTGGTGTAGCGGCTTCTTGGGCCCTGGCCAGAGGTGCCTCTCTAACAGACATTTGCAGAGCAGCAGGCTGGGCAACACCCAACACCTTTGCAGGGTTCTACAACCTCCGGGTGGAACCGGTTTCATCCCAGGTAGTGGCACGCAACACAAGTGGATAAGCCCGGGATAGCCGGCCGGGTGTATCGCTTGGACATAGCACCTTCCACCTCCTTTTGAGCTGAAGACGTGCGCTGTTAATTCCCAGTAGTGTTCACAAAACTTGTTCCTGGTTGACTTCCTCCGAGCCCTGTGGCAGTCGAGTTTTCGGAGAGACTCACTGCCGGCCCAGTACACGCGCTAACTAAGAGCCCGGTTCTGGGGTAGGTGCTCCGCATGTGGTGGTTCCCTGTAAGGCTAATCCCATGCGATCTATATCTTCCACTAATTAGTTTCCCTGCTGGCAAACTGCATCTTCCTTGGGCAGAGCCCCTCTGCCCCAGTCTCCATGTTGTAGTAACTCCTCCCCCATTGGGCAGGATCTACCTTGAAGGCTCTCCACATGGTTGGAAAGACCATGTGATGTATTCTTCCACTTAAATATCCCCCCTCTCTTGGGGCGAGGTGTGGTCTCCGCGGTGTCTTCCCCTTGGGAGGGACACCCCCCGACTAGACCTGGCGGCCCAGTCGGATAATCCCCCTTCTTTTTTAGGGAGTGGAAAAAGAGAAGGGGAAAGAGGCCACGACTGGGTTAAGCCTGTCTCTATCTCTGGGTAGTCGACTTGTCCCCAAAAAGGGCCGTTCGACACTCATAACTGTGTTGGGGGAGGTTACGTGTTGACCTGGTGTGCTGGCTATGAGGCACACAGCAAGTCTGCCCACCACACACCGCCAGTTCATGTAACACAGTTCAGCCTTGTGGCGTATTGTATAGGGACCCCTAGTGTCACTACATCGACACCAATGTCGAGTGAGTGGCAGATAGGGAACATCATGGTTACTGGTGTAACCTCCGTTCCCTGATGGAGGGAACGAGATGTTGGTCCCTCCTGCCACAACACTGAAATACCCGCTGAAATGGCCGGACCTTATATCGGCTCCTCAGCGTAAAACCTGAATGAGTGGTTGCATACCAGCTCCTTTTATACCCGTATGTTCGGGGGAGTGGCATGCAAATACCACTCGCCAATTTTCATTGGCCTTTTATCAAAGACCAGAGGTGTCTCGGGCTCCCAAGAGTGACCCCTAGTGTCACTACATCGACACCAACGTCTTGTTCCCTCCATCAGGGAACGGAGGTTACACCAGTAACCATGACGTTGCATTAGTCATTTTTAAATAATATTTTTTACTTGAGTAAAACCAGAAAATTTAGAGGATATTTACTAGTGCCCGACCAATATATCTGTCGGCCGATATTATATTTTTTTCAGAACATATAATGCAGAAAACAATGCTTTAGAATTGGTGTCATTATGTAGTTTGTCCAGCAGAGCGTGTTCCGACTCCATTGTTTACAGAGCTGAGCTGAGCTGACGGTGGCTCTGCAGACAGGGCGGAGTTAAGCGGTGTCTTCTCGGTAAGTTGCTAACTAGTTTGTGAAATACATACTGGAAAGTTAATAAACAATGAGCCAATCATTTTCCCTTTTCAATATTACTAATATAACTTTAACCCTGTCCCTGACAACCATGTCACTCATGTTTATCACATCTGTTTTCTATGTTAGCCAGCTATAGTTTGTCAGTGCAGTCAGTAATATAGCAGATTGAAAGGTAAACATCAGAGCATCTTTTTGCAGCTCAGCAGACAACAGTGTGGTGGTGGGTTGCGTCTGTTGCGTGTTGATTTCATGCTACGTTGTTACCTAGTTGGTGAGACACAATGCTGGAAAGTAAATAAACAACATCCATCTTTTACTCTCTGTGACAACGAGCTTGTAGCTAATTAGCTAACCACGTAGCTACTTTCATGTGGAAACTAATGTGTAAACATGTATTCATCAAACTGTTTTGTTCAGGATTCACAGTTTGGTACCCCCTTCAACCGAACAATTCCAGTCATTGCATTTATAAAATGTAATATTTAAAAGTCTGGTTTTCCATCATTGAAAGTTTCCCCTGAACTTGCAAAGCAGAATAGGGTGTAACACCGCTGCCGCCGTTTATCTTGACTGTCAGTATTAAAATATTCAGCATTTGACTGATACTAAACAGTAATACTGATGTTTATTTAGCTATTTTTTATTTTATTTTATTTATTCTTTATTTAAATGGTCAGCAATTGACATACTAAACAGTACTGGTGTTTATTTAGCTATTTATTGTCTTTTTATTTATTCTTTATTTAAATGGTCAGCAACTGACTAAACAGTACTGATGTTTATTTAGCTATTTATTGTATTTTTATTTATTCTTTATTTAAATGGTCAGCAACTGACTAAACAGTACTGATGTTTATTAAGCTATTTATTGTATTTTTATTTATTCTTTATTTTCTTAGTATTCATTTCTAGAATTTGTTGACAATGTATAATAATAATGTCAAATATTCTTTCATAAAAATATTTGTTTAAGAAAGCAGCCTTCTGAGTACCTTTGCATAGTCCTATCAGTGCAACATCGGTGCACAATCCACATAGAAAAGGATTGTTTTCATTCCAGCTCAAAAATTATCTATATCGGCCACCATATCGGTAATCTGTGAATTTCCCCCCCTCTAAAATCAGTATCAGTCTCAAAAATCCCATATCGGTCAGGCTCTAATATTTACACTTGGCCACATAAATGTGTCTCCACCAAATGGATATAAATCCAGTCTTGAATTCCCGCGCTATACAGAATGCAAAAAAAAAAAAAAAAAAAAAAAAGACTACACTTCTGTGATTATGCTGATGCCAGGCAGCGAATTTTAAAGATGTGATTTATTATTTGATTCCAAGTTAAATCAATGCTACTGCTTCCTGATTGGCTCAAAAGCTCTGGACCACAGTCAGCCAATCATGACACTTTCCACTTTCACACATAAGACTCATTAAATTGTCAAAACATTGGCAGATTAGCCATGAGGTCAATGCTTGTCTTGTTAGCTTCGGCAATCAGCCCCTGCTGTTAGATGCCGTAACCACACCATTATGCGAGCAAAAAGCATGTTTTTCCATGAATTTATTATAATTTGATCATGTCCGACCATCTGGAGCACACACGTATAGCACACAAACTTAAGGCCTTTAATAACAGACACTTTTAACAGCTCATTTTGGAGATGTCAATTAAAGCAACCTCTCTGGTTTCTAGATGCTTAGGGACGTTTTATACTGAAGAGCTGCTCTTAGAGCCAGAGAGAACCTTGTGAGACTCTTACAAGAGTTCTTCAGGGTCTTTATGGCCTTTCATGCTGATGCAAGTTTGGTTCAACAGCATTGCATCACAGTCAGCCAATCATGACACCCTAAAAAAGATTTACGCATTTTAATTTCATAACAAAGTTCCTTCAAATTGAATTCAGTAATCTTTAAGAAAATAAAATAATAAAAAACTAAATATTGATATTAATATTATTTTATATGATATTATACATATTATATATAATATACTATATAATATATTAATATAAAATTGTATTAATTTCATTTTGTAAAAAAATTACACAATTAAATTTGATGGAATTTTGTTATGAAATTGAAATGTGTAAATCTTAAAAATAGGCTAAAATAGTTTTTGAGTGTACTAGTCTACTAGAAATTACACAGGTAGTTATGGAAGTTTTTACTGTAGCTTTATGTTCTTTGACTAATTTGTTGATTTTAAGCAGTTGTATATATGAAATATTTCAATTATTTTTGAGTGTATATTCAAATATTTAGGATATATTTATTGAAAAGTCAATATTTTATACACAGTACTATGTTCGTTATGCTTTCTTTGGTGATCAGTGAAATTAAGCCAATAATTAACTAAAGTTACAGGCAGTGTTGGGTAAGTTACTCCAAAAAAGTAATCCACTACAAATGACTAATTACTTCTCTAAAATTTTTATCAGAATACTTTACCGATTACTTGAATGAAAAAATAATCACATTACTAATTACATTACTTTAAGTTACTTTCTAAAAAAATTCCACAGAAAAGTTTTTGTTTTTCCACTAATGAATTTAAAATAATGTTTCGAATGTTTTCGTTATGGGGTACACGGCCTAGAGCTGTCACAGTAATGTTAAAATAATTAATGTTTTAAATGCATTCTACATAAATAATATTATTTGAGAAATATGTGTAACCCAAGTAAATGTACTTAAAAAAATTAACCCCACATTTTTTTTTACATATTATTACGAGTAATGTAAATTGTGTTTTTGTTTGAGTTACATTACTGTAGGTTGTCAGTGGTTTAAAAATTTGTTGTGGGGGGCCTGGGTAGCTCAGTGAGTAATGACACTGATTACTACCCCTGGAGTCGTGAGTTCGAATCCAAGGTGTGCTGAGTGACTCCAGCCAGGTCTCCTAAGCAACCAAATTGGCCTGGTTGCTAGGGAGGGTAGAGTCACATGGGGTAACCTCCTCATGGTCGTGATTAATGGTTCTCGCTCTCAGTGGGGCACGGGGTAAGTTGTGCGTGGATCACGGAGAGTAGCATGAGCCTCCACATGCTGGGAGTCTCAACGGTGTCATGCACAACGAGCCACGTGATAAGATGCGTGGACTGACAGTCTCAGAAGCGGAGGCACCTGGGACTTGTCCTCCGCCACCCACATTGAGGTGAGTAACCGTGCCACCACGAAGACCTACTTAGTAGTGTGAATTGGGCATTCACAAATTGGGGAGAAAAGGGGATAAAAAAATAAAATAAAAAATTGTTGTGGGTTTATGGGGCGGCGTACAACATATGCTAAATGAGATTTCACAAGAATCCCTGCAGTAACAAAAATGTATTCCATAATTTGATATATCATTTGAAATTAGTAAATTTGATAGTTCAATGAGTTTTAGAGGGTGTGGCATCAGAAGATACTAGGCTTAACATGCTAATGTACTGTATATGTCTTAAGTGGTCTTTAAGTGGCCACTGTGGATAATATGCATAATATATGAGACCACTATAAATAATAGCTTGAGGGATGTGTAAAAGAGTAAAGTTAGAAGAACTATCACCTCAGAAAGTACCTCAAAGTCTTCTAATGGCTAAACAAAATTTAGTGCCTCAATTTTTTATACACATCAACTGATATGCAGTAGCAATTATGCATAATTAATAATTATGCAATTATGCTCATACCACTGGAGCAACACATAACACGAGTATTGGTGTTATTTGTTTTAGTTTATTATTTGTTTTCTAGCAAATACTGTATATGGTATTATCACAAAAGGGTTTCAACATGGTTAATCATGCTTTTCCTTGTGATCTGTTCATTGAAACTTCATTTGACAGAACTCAAATGCACAGAAGACACTCAGGTTGGCCTGTTCTGCTTAGTCATTCCTGCTGTTAAACATGTTTTAAGACACATATACCTGAAAATGCTGCTTAGATAAGATAACTGTCTAGGTTTTGAGACACATGTTACCCTGATCGACAACTTACTTGGTTTGAGACATGTGCCCCAAAATGCTTCCTAGATAGACAACTTACTAGGTTTTCAGATACATGTTGTCTCGATAGATACATTTCTAGGTTTTGAGACACAAGCCACAAAATGTTGCCTGGAAAGACAACTTGGTTTGAGACGGGCAGCCTGAATAGACAACTTTCAAGGTTTAGACACATACCCAAAAATGCTGCCATAGATAGACAACTTACTAGGTTTTAAGACACGTGCCCAAAAATGCTGCCTAGATAGACATCTTCCTAGGTTTTCAGACACAAACCCAAAAATGATACCTTGATAGACAACTTACTAGGTTTTCAGACACATGCCCAAAAATGATGCCTAGATAAACAACTTAGTAGATTTTGAGACACAAGTCACAAAATGCTCCCTAAATAGACAACTTACTAAGTTTTGAGACACATACCCAAAAAAGCTGTCTAGATAGACAACTTATTAGATTTTGAGACACAAGCCACAAAATGCAGTCTAGACAGACAACGTACTAGGTTTTGAGACACAAGCCACAAAATGCAGTCTAGATAGACAACTTACTAGGTTTTGAAACACAAGCCACTAAATGCTGTCTAGATAGACAAATTACTAGGTTTTGAAACACAAGCCATAAAATGCTGTCTAGATAGACAACTTACTAGATTTTGAGACACATGCACAAAAATGCTGCCTAGATAGGCAACTTACAACGTTTTTAGACACATGCCCCAAAATGCTGTCTAGATGGACAACTTACTAGGTTTTGAGACACTTGTTACTTTCATAGACAACTTACTAGGTTTTGAGAAACAAGCCACAAAATGCTGCCTAGATAGGCAACTTACAACGTTTTTAGACACATGCCCCAAAATGCTGTCTAGATGGACATCTTACTAGGTTCTGAGACACTTGTTACCTTCATAGACAACTTACTAGGTTTTGAGACACAAGCCACAAAATGCTGCCTAGATAGAAAACTTACTAGGTTTTCAGACACATGCCCCCAAAATCCTGTCTCGATAGACAACTTCATAGGTTTTGAGACACAAGTTACCTTCATAGACAACTTACTAGGTTTTGAGACACGTTGCCTTGATAGACAATAGACAACTTACTACTAACTTCCTTCCTCCTAACAGTGTATTGCTAGAGACAGAAGACTTTTCCTGTCTTTCTGTCTAACATGACTGATTTATAAGACCATAAATACAGCCAAGGGGAGTCCAGCGATGAACAACTACAGGCAATTTTCCTGATTAAGATCTGGCAGCAACAAACATACAGTACGCCAAAAACAACAGCGTCACTATTTAGTAAAATATCGACACTACACTGCTGAGAAGCATTGATCTTGTTTGATGTGTACAGTACTTTGATCAAAGTGAGTAACTGGTCTTTGAAATTATAATAATTACTTTGGATTACAATTACAATTCTTCATTAGCAGCCCACCCTATTCTTAAAGGGATAGTTCACCTCACACAGAAACTAATTTTCTCACCCCCATGTTGTCCCAAACCTATTTGATTGTCTTTAAATCTTTGGCAAGGCAAATGTATTTATGTAACACATTTTATTAACAATGGTTAACAAGTATTGACGCTGACTACCACCCCTGGAGTCACAAGTTTGAATCCAGAGTGTGCTGAGTGACTCCAGCCAGGTCTCCTAAGCAACCAAATTGGCCCGGTTGCTAGGGAGGGTAGAATCACATGGGGTAACCTCCTCGTGGTCACGATTAGAGGTTCTCGCTCTCAATGGGGCGCGTGGTAAGTTGTGTGTGGATCGCGGAATTTAAAATTTTAGAATCGCGGTGTCATGCACAGCGAGCCACATGACAAGATGCACGGGCTGACTATCTCAGAAGCGGAGGCAACTGAGACTTGTCCTCCACCACGCGGATTGAGGTAAGTAACCGTGCCACCACGAGGTCCTAGTAAGCAGTGGGAATTGGGCATGCCAAATTGGGGAGAAAAGGGGATAAAAAAATATATATATATAAAAAAATAAACAATGGTTATTCAAAGTGCTTTACATAGACATGATAAAGAAAATAAAAGATGCATAAAAGTCAACACAAAGTTAGATATTTTGAAGAATATCTGTTTTCCATACAATGAAAGATGTTGATTTACACTGTCAAGCTCCAAAAAAGGCAAAAAGCATCAGAAAAGGATCGTATAAGTAGTTTAAATGACTCTTGCGCTTCTAACAACATTCGAGAGCTTAGTGAGAGAAACAGTCCCTGTTAACCGATAATCCTCCACCGCAGATCTTAAATGTCTTTTGTATCCATGCATATTCAAATATGCCACGTTACATTTGATGTTAATGATGCCATTTGTTCTCACGTGACCGATCATGTCATTCCATGTAAAATTATAAATATGGAAGTGCAAATGAGATTTGAGAGCTGAGAAGATTTGAGGGTGGGTAAATGATGACAGAATTTTCATATTTAGATTAATCTATTCCTTTAAAAAAAAAAAGCAGACAGACAAGTTGCATGTCATTTTGTGAGTAATTCTGTGGGGTAGTTAATGTTCAGGCGAGATGGGCAAGTCAAGACTTGCTTCTGGACAACAAAGTCATCTGGGTTATACTGTAATTGTCTGGACATGTGTGAGGAACAGATATGACAAAACAACACAAAATGACATGCTAGATCAAGCTAAAACCTACATTCTTATGCTCTGAAACAATTCTAGTCCTTGTAATACAGACAGATTCAGATGTACAGGTGTGCAATTCTTTTGTTTGTATTGTAATTTAGTTAGGCCTAGTTTTTGTTCTTCTTTCTCTGTTAAATCTCATACTGTATCAACACTGCAATTTGTTATATTACAGATAACACCCAGCCAGTTAGCCAGTATTGCTTGTCTTAGAGGTGTTTAGACTGAACATGTTCTTGTACTACAAAAAAAAAAAAAGAAGAAGAAGAAAAAAAAAAAGAGCTAGACGCAGCGGAACAAATAGAACAGAACACAAATGTCACAAGATGTGTTTTTAAAAGTTGAAGTTCTTTATAACCCCATGACATCTAAAATATGTGGCGCTTCCTGCACGAGACACTGAAAAAAACAGTGAGATGCACCACAACGGTCAAAGATGTCAGTTTAGCACACACTATAATCTAATTACTTTCTAGTCAAAAGTAGTGTAACACATTACATTTTCAATTCTTGTAATCTGATTATGGACTTTTAATTAAGGTAATCACTTTTACATACATTATTTAGACAACACATATTCTAAAATATTATGTATAAAACATTTTAAATATTAATTTTTATGTCTATACAGTATAAACACCTGTTTCTGTTAAAAATCCAACTTGCAAAAAAATGATCCCAAAAAAGATAAATAAGTATTGTGAACAACGATTTTTCAGTAGAAGTCAATTATAATATATTATTATTTGAGTAAACTAAACAAAATTAGCCTAAAAATGTTTAAAGTCTTATTATTTGTTGGCTTTATTTATGCTGCTGCTGCTGTTTTTTATTGTCACTGTTATTTACCTGTCATATGGTTCAGAGTTAAACAATGAAGTTTGTTGATTTTCACAGTGATTAAAGTTTGTGTGTAAAGTGGACACAGTAACTTGACTTGTACTCTCAAGAAAAAATCTTAGCTTCTAGTGTTTAGAGGTCAAAACTCTCATCATGTAGTCCAAAGTCTAACCAAATCTAACAATGGATGACACAATAACTAATGTACAAACAAACAATCTTAAATTGCCTTGATAAGACTATCTGTGTTAAATGAAGTTGTCAGATTTCTTGGCTGAAGAAATTTCTTTCCAGCTGATTTACAGTAAACAACTTTATAGCTCAAATTACACACGTTTTAACAGAAGAATTAATGTAAGTGCTTTTATAAAATTAAAAGCTTCACATTTCTGCCTTTAAACCCTCCAAAAATTGGCCACATTCACTTCCATTGTAAGTGCCTCTCTGTAACCTCGATTTTTGCTTTTTTTTTTTTTTTTAAGAAAAGGTGGGACGAGTTTAAATTAGTTGAGTTTACTCAAAAAAGTGAGTGTAAACGGTTGCCTAATTTTTTAAAGTGGGCTCAACTATTTTTTTTCCAGTATATTATTAGGATGGGTATTGATACAGATTTCCTGATTTGATTCGATTCTGATTCACAAGCTCTCGATTCGATTCCTTTCAATTCGATTCGATTCGATATCAATTCATATGGGTATATTTCAGTTATAATTTCCCTTTTGCTTACATATGAAAGAAAGTCTCTCCCAGCTAATGCTTTTACAAGGGACCTTCTAACTAGGTACATTACAAAAATCATAATTTTTATTAAATTATTAATAATTCTATTTCATTAGGTTTTCATAATTTTGGTCATATTTTGGCTTTAAAAAAAGGAACAAATCCATGTATTCAATCAATAAATAAGATATTATATTTATTATATTTATAAACGTACATTATATTTGTTATATGTTTATTGTTTAATTGCATAATTTGAACTATTTACATTGATTTGTTGAACGTGCTAAAACCCGGTACTGTGTCTTTAAGCAAGCCGGCAGTTCTGTAAAGAGCGTCTGTAAATGAGCGCATGTTAATCAGAGAGACCTGAATAGTTTTATCTAATCTGTGCTATGCATGATTAGAATAAAATGTTTATTTTTGTTGTTTTTGATCAACAACTGACTGTAGAGAACAGAAAGGGTATTAAAAGAGACATTATTCAATGACAAATGGGTCGCATGGATCTCATCTTTGGACACACATTACACAGAACAACTTTTACCCTCAACATGCAGCAAAAGGATCTCGCTGCTGAATACTCCACCACTACACTACACAATCTGATTAAATGAGTGAAATATGAACATTTTCGAGCCAGTTGCCAAATATATACTGTACATTTTAGTTGCATAGCGTGAAATTTGATTGCAAATGTGAGTGATTTTCTCTCATTGAAGTATTGGGTTGCGCATAGAGTAAATGATCGATCTTGGGATTTAATCGAGATCATTCAAATGAAGATCGCGATGCATTGGAAAATCTATTTTTTTACACCCCTCTAGTATATTCTAAGCTTTGTTTTCAAATTAGGCCACTGAGCAGAATGTCACGTCAAGAATGCCACATCAAATCCACACCCATAATTAGTTTTAACCAATCATTAACTGAGTTGTCCTAGGTCAAGTATTTCAGGAGAAATATCATCAAATGAAAACCTTAGCAGAACAAAAAAGTCAGAGCATTTCGCTATAATTTTTAGGTGAACTAAAAGAAGCCTGTTAGCCCAGAAAGTACAAATTAGCCTTAAAAAGCAGCAACATTTTCTGCTGTTCTCACGTGTGTTTTCTAGTGTTTTCTGTACAACTTTTTGTGTAAGAAAAAGCTGCTAAATGGACCAGCCTTTAAGTTGATAGCCAAAAATCTGGTTCCGCAAGACTAGAGCAATACTAACCAAGAAAAGATATGTTAAGGGGGCCATAGTTGACACTTTGGTCGCATTTATTCAACTTCTTGCCCTCAAAACCCATCTTGCCCATATCAATTTTTCACCCTCTCTCTCTCTTTTGAAATTAGAATAATATTAATTTCTCCCTCATCTTGACTTGCTGAGACACATCCTGCTCTGTATTTTCACATTACTCCATGTATATATAACAAAGCTGTCTTAAAAATAGAAATAGTCACTTAAATATATCTACCATGGTATAAATGGTGTAGAAATACCTTGGTAGACACATTTCTTCTAAGAATTCCAGTTATGAGAGTCTTTTTGTGGATGACGAGACTGAGCTATGAATATATTTTAAGTGGATTGTGGATTGTATACTGCACAGAAGTCATCTGTGCAGACAGCACTGTTACATTAACATGACAAAATACCCCTCCGTCTGCCACATTGATAACCGTGGTGATGGATGGCGAGAGAGTGCCTCGCTGATGCTTCTCGGCGAGATTGCTCCATCAAATGTACCACGAAAGAAATCTGAGAGAATTCAACATGTTAGACCCTAAAGCCACTGTCACTAAAAATATACAGATATACTTGCCTCGGAGTTTACTGTTATGATACACTCTATAAGTATGATGGACTGCAAGTGTGGCAGCAACATCTGAGCAATACAACCTCTCCATTACTCATCTTACCACAACAAACAGACATTATTGTTGTCACCATGTACAATGATACGTATAAGTCAGTCAGAGACGTGTTGTGTAAATGATGTTATTATTTCTGCACACAGCTCATATCAAGCGAGTGAATCCGTGATAAAATGCGAGGAACACACCATTTGTTTCAATCCATGCCGGAACATTCACTTTAGTTCTGGGTTTTAGTTCCAGACTGAATGTACAACCAAGGTTATGGTGTATAATCACGATAAAGTTATTTTGCTGGCAATATAACGAAAAATGGTTTGTATTTTAAAAACCATGTGGTATGGCCTATTTTTGGATAATCCAGTGAAATTAAGGTACTTCATTTTATTTCATTATTTTCTCTTGTTGGACGTAAAACAAGATATAAGCTAACTAATGACAAATTAATGATAAATCATTGTGAAAAACGTCATGGTTCCTTGTGTAACCTCCGTTCCCTGATGGAGGGAACGAGACATTGTGTCGATGTAGTGACACTAGGGGTCACTCTTGGGAGCCCGAGACACCTCTGGTCTTTGATAAAAGGCCAATGAAAATTGGCGAGTGGTATTTGCATGCCACTCCCCTGGACATACGGGTATAAAAGGAGCTGGTATGCAACCACTCATTCAGGTTTTATGCTGAGGAGCCGAAATAAGGTCCGGCCATTTTAGCGGGTAGTTCAGCGTTGCGGCAGGAGGGACACAATGTCTCGTTCCCTCCATCAGGAGGTTACACAAGTAACCATGATGTTCCCTATCTGTCACTCACTCGACGTTGTGTCGATGTAGTGACACTAGGGGTCCCTATATGAAACACCACAATTGGCTGAACTGTGTTACGTGAACTGGCGGTGTGTGGTGGGCAGACTACTGTGTGCCTCATAGCCAGCACACCAGGTCGACACATAACCTCCCCCAACATATTTATGAGTGTCGAACAGCCCTTTCTGGGGACAAGTCGACTACCCAAAAGATAGAGACAGGCTTAACCCAGTCGTGGCCTCTTTTCCCCTTCTTTTTTTCCACTCCCTAAAAAGAAGGGGGATTATCCGACTGGGCCGCCAGGTCTAGTCGGGGGTTTTCCCTCCCAAAGGGAAGACACCGCAGAGACCACACCTCGTCCAAAGAGGGGGGGGATATTTAAGTGGAAAATACGTCACATGGTCTTTCCAACCATGTGGGGAGTCTTCAAGGTAGATCCTGCCCAATGGGGAAGGAGTTACTACAAACATGGAGACTGGGGAAGAGGGGCTCTGCCCAAGGAAGACGCAGTTTGCCAACAGGGAAACGAATTAGCAGAAGATATATAATCGCATGGGCTTAGCCTTACAGGGAACTGCCACATGCGGAGCACCTACCCCAGAACAGGACTCTTAATTAGCACGTGTACTGGGCCGGCAGCGAGTCTCTCCGAAAACTCGACTGCCACAGGGCTCGGAGGAAGTCAACCAGGGAACAAAGTTTGTGAACACTACTGGGAATTAATGGTGCATGTCTTCAGCTCCAAGGGAGGTGGAAAGCGCTGTGTGCAAGCGATACACCCGGCCAGCTATCCCGGGCTTATCCGCTTGTGTTGCGTGCCACTACCTGGGACGAAACTGGTTCCACCCGGAGGTTGTAGAACCTTGCACAGGTGTTGGGTGTTGCCCAGCCCGCTGCTCTGCAAATGTCTGTTAGAGAGGCACCCTTGGCCAGGGCCCAGGGAGCCACTACACCACGGGTAGAATGGGCTTGTAGCCCTACCGGGGGCGGCATGTCCTAGGCGACATATGCCATAGTTATGGCGTCAATGAGCCAGTGGGCGATCCTCTGCTTGGAGACAGCGCTTCCTTTCCGCTGTGCACCAAAGCAGACAAAGAGCTGCTCAGAGATTCTAAAACTCTGTGTGCAATCCAAATAGATGCGTAAAGCGCGCACCGGACACAGCGACGACAGGGCTGGGTCTGCCTCCTCCTGGGGCAGGGCTTGCAGGTTCACCACTTGGTCCATAAAGGGGTGGAGGGAACCTCGGGCACATAGCCCGGTCAGGGTCTCAGGATCATGTGAGAGTAACCTGGACTGAACTCCAGGCCCATTTCGCTGACAGAGAACACTTGCAGGTCACCTACCCTCTTGATGGAAGTGAGCGCAGTCAGGAGGGCAGTCTTCAAGGAGAGTGCCTTAAGCTCGGCTGATTGCAAAGGCTCAAAGGGGGCACTCTGTAGACCCTGAAGAACTACAGAGAGGACCGATGAGGAAACGAGGTGCGGTCTGGAGGGATTCAGCATTTGGCGCCTCTTAGAAACCTGATGATCAGGTCGTGCTTCCCTAAGGACTTATCGTCGACTGCGTCGTGGTGTGCTGCTATGGCGGCAATGTACACCTTCAAGGTGGAAGAGGACAGCCTCCCTTCCAACCTCTCCTGCAGGAAGGAAAGCACTGATCCGACTGCGCATCTCTGGGGGTCTTCCCGACGGGAAGAACACCACTTAGCGAACAGACGCCACTTAAAAGGCATACAGGTGCCTCGTAGAGGGGGTGCTAGCCTGAGTGATCGTGTCTACCACTGCTTAGGTCTTCCACGTCCCATCCAGGGGCCAGACATGGAGATTCCAGAGGTCTGGGCGCGGGTGCCAGATGGTGCCCCGTTCCTGAGAAAGAAAGTCCTTCCTCAGGGGAATTCGCCGGGGGGGAGCTGTTGCAAGGGTGTGAGGTCCGAGCACCACATCTGGGTGGGCCAGTAGGGTGCTACCAGGATGACCTGCTCCTCGTCCTCCCTGACCTTGCACAGGTTCTGTGCAAGCTGGCTCACTGGGGGAAATGCATATTTGTGCATGCCAGGTGGCCAGCTGTGTGCCAGCGCGTCTATGCCGAGGGGGGCCTCAGTCAGGGCGTACCAGAGCGGGCAGTGGGGAGGATTCTTGGGAGGTGAACAGGTGCACCTGTGCCTGCCGAATCAACTCCAAATCAGCTGGACCACCTGAGGGTGGAGTCTCCACTCTCCCCTGAGGTAACCTGTTGTGACAGCGCGTCCGCTGTAGTGTTGAGGTTGCCCGGGATGTGAGTGGCTTGCAGTGACTTGAAGTGCTGCTGACTCCAGAGGAGGAGACGGCGGGTGAGTTGTGACATACAACGAGAGTGCAGACCACCTTGGCAGTTGACATATGCTACCGTTGTCATGTTGTCTGTCAGAACTAACATGTGCTTGCCCTGGATCAATGGCCGAAACCTCCGCAGGGCGAGCAGAATTGCCAACAACTCGAGGCAGTTGATGTGCCAATGCAGTCACGGACCCGTCCAGAGGCCGGCGGCTGCGTGCCCATTGCAAACAGCGCCCCAGCCCGTTTTGGAGGCGTCTGTCATGACCACGATGCACCTGGAGACCAGTTCTAGAGGAACACCTGCCCGTAGAAATGAGAGGATGGTCCAAGGGCTGAAAAGATGGTGACAGACCGGCGTGATGACCACGCGACATGTCCCATGGTGCCATGCCCATCTCGGGACTCGAGTCTGGAGCCAGTGCTGAAGCGGCCTCATATGCATCAACCCGAGCGGGGTGGCCACCGCCGAGGATGCCATATGCCCCAGGAGCCTCTGAAAAAGGAACCGTTGTTTTCTGTTTGAATGCCTTCAAACAGGCCAGCACCGACTGGGCGCGCTCGTTCGTAAGGCGTGCCGTCAAGGAAACTGAGTCCAACTCCAAACCGAGAAAAGAGATGCTCTGAACCGGGAGGAGATTGCTCTTTTCCCAGTTGACCCGAAGCCCTAGTCGGCTGAGGTGTGAGAGCACCAAGTCCCTGTGTGCGCACAACATGTCTCAAGAATGAGCTAGGATTAGCCAGTCGTCGAGATAGTTGAGAATGCGAATGCCCACCTCCCTTAACAGGGCAAGGGCAGCCTCTGCGACCTTCGTAAAGACGCGAGGAGACAGTGACAGGCCGAAAGGGAGGACTTTGTACTGATACGCCTGACTCTCGGACTCAAACCTCAGGAAGGGTCTGTGTCGAGGAAGGATCGAGACATGGAAGAACGCATCCTTCAGGTCTACTGCCGCGAATGAATCTTGATGCCGGATGCTCGCCAGAATGCGGTTTTGCGTCAGCATCTTGAACAGGAGTCTGTGTAAAGCCTAGTTCAGAACTCACAGGTCCAAGATTGGCCATAACCCACCGCCTTTTTTCGGTACGATGAAGTAGGGGCTGAAAGACCCCTTCTTCATTTCGGCTGGAGGGACAGGTTCTATCGCGCCCTTCCATAGAAGGGTAGCGATCTCCGCACAAGGTAGCAGCATTTTCGTCCTTCACCAAGGTGAAGTGGACACCGCTGAACCTGGGCGGACGCCCGGCGAAGTGAATCGCGCAGCCAAGTCGGACGGTCCGGACCAGCCCTCGCAACGGATTGGAAAGTGCAAGCCATGCGTCCAAGTTCTGCGCAAGGGGGACCAAAGGGACAACGTCATCGGACGTACCGGCAGGTGGGGCCTTGCGGCGGGGCGGAGCTCGAGGTGCCACACCACGTCGTGGCCGTGCTGAGTCTAAGGACATCGAAGCACTTACCTGGCTCCTTGTGACCACCCCCGGAACAGCCTGGGACAGGGGAGGAAGAGGCCTGTCCTTGTGACCCATGGAGACTGTCACATCGGGGGCGGATTTGTGTCACAGCTGGGCACTCAGGGGTGGGAGACCGCCGCTGGAGCGCCAAACCTGCTAAATAGAGAGGTGGACGGTGGTTATGATGACGGCCGTGCACACCGGATACGTGACCCAGGGAACAAGGAAACCGCTCTTGCTGAGCTCTTGAGTACTGCAGCCACTTGGGCATGCAGCGCAATTAAATGCAAAAGGTAACAAAAAGATGGAGAGATCTGCTTACCAGCTCCAGAGCAGCGGGTTTCGTTGTCCCTGGGTCACCCGTCTCAAGGGCGCTTTGAAGCCTTTCACGGGTGGGCTCCACGCCGGGGCCGGGCCGAAGGGCGGGCTGCGGTGGAGCCAGTGCAGTCACCGCAGGGGGACACCCTTGGCGATGAGTAGACAGGGTGCGGGATCTTGAGCCGCACCGGGGCAGGATATGCCGGCTAGCATCCGTCTACTGCTCCACCATCGAAAACTGCTGGGCAAAGTCCTTGGCGGTGTCGCCGAATAGGCCCACCTGGGAAATGGGGGCAGCAAGGAATCGTGTCTTGTCGGCCTCACCCATCTCGACCAGGTTGAGCCAAAGGTGGCGCTCCTGGACCACTAGTGTGGCCACCGTCCGCCTGAGAGACCGCGCTGTGACCTCCGTCGCTCGGAGAGCGAGGTCGGTTGCCGAGCGCAGTTCCTGCATCAATCCCGGGGCGGAACTACCCTCGTGCATTTCCTTTAGCGCCTTGGCGGACTTGCAGGAGAGCCATGGCGTGCAGGGCTGAGGTGGCTTGTCCAGTGGCACCGTAGGCCTTGGCCGTCAGAGACGACGTAAACCAACAGGCCTTGGACGGGGGCTTCGGGCACCCGCGCCAGGTGGCGGCACTCTGCGGGCATAGGTGCACCGCAAGTGCCTTTAT
Source organism: Myxocyprinus asiaticus (assembly GCF_019703515.2). NCBI lineage: Eukaryota > Metazoa > Chordata > Actinopteri > Cypriniformes > Catostomidae > Myxocyprinus > Myxocyprinus asiaticus. Next base: position 14,612,699 of record NC_059355.1, read on the forward strand.
CCACCGGGGGATTGCCGAATAGCCCTTGGCCACCCCACCATCAAGGGTAGTGAGGGCTGGGAAGCTGATAAGATCGGGACCGGGCAGTAAAAAGTGCCTCCCGTGACCTTGTCAGCTCTTCATGCACTTCCGGGAAGAAAGGAACGGCGGCGGGGCGTGGCTTTGAGCGGTGCCGCAAGCCCAGGAACCAATCACCGAGCCACGAGGGTTCAGGGAAGAGCAGTGAGTTGCCGACACTCACGGCTGCCCGGGAAAGCATGTCGTCATCTCCACATCAGCCTGTGACTGGGCAATCGTTCCCGAAGGGAGGAGCCCAGCTGAGGCTTCCGACTGGACGAGCCCGCTCTCCGATGCTGCACTCGAGAGCTCATCACTTTCGCGGGCTCCGAATAAGAGGTCGAACTCGCCGTGAGACGAGCCGGCGGACTCATCCGGAAGCCCGATCGGGTCAGACGAGCGTGCTGGGGAATGGGAGGTCCGCGGGGGGATACCTGGCAGAGGCGGTCCCATTGGGGTCCCCAAATCACCCCCAGTGCTAGCTGCGCTGACCTCATACCCATGGGTAAAAGGACCGAGGCGGGGAGCCTCTGGGGTGGCTTGCTTTCTTACGAAGGCGAGCCGCGACCGCAACCTTGCCGTGGACATATCCTCACAATGAGAACATGACCATCCACGAACGCTGTCTCCGCGTTAGCAGTGCCCAGACACAAAAGACAGTGATCGTGACCGTCAGAAGGCGAGAGATAACGAGCGCAACCAGGAATAACACACAATCGGAAAGGCATTTTTAAAAAGACGCGTCTTTAAACAGACATTCCGTGTGTGCCGCTCTTTTAGAGAAATATACTCTTTTATTTCTGCCGAAGCGCCCAGGGGCATTCTCTACAGTGCACCAGTGCAGAGGGGGGAGAAGCCGCTGAAATGCGCCATCAGATCCAGCAGAGGTGAATGAACAGTAGTATTCAGCTCAGTGAGCATGACCGTTCGGCTCCAAAGAGAAAATCTGAATGAGTGGTTGCATACCAGCTCCTTTTATACCCGTATGTCCGGGGGAGTGGCATGCAAATACCACTTGCCAATTTTCACTGGCCTTTTATCAAAGACCAGAGGTGTCTCGGGCTCCCAAGAGTGACCTCTATTGTCACTACATCTACACAACGTCGAGTGAGTGACAGATAGGGAACAACTGCTTCATGTTGTCAGGGAATTTTAAAATTGGGCTCTCCAGGCCTGGAAAAATAATGGAAATTAATAAAATCATCGAAGTCATCGAAAGGTCATATATATAGTGAATAAAAAAATTCTCATTATGCTCTGTTATAAAATATTTGATCAGCTGGGATTTGCTCTTTTGTGAGTACAATCTCTGTTAAATTATTTAATAATAATAATTAAAAAATGCTCATCCAGAAGTCTGAACGTCTTGAAAAGTTCCTTGGTCAAAACCTGTGGGAACCAGTTACATTTGAGTAAAAAAACATAGATCTACATGTTAACTAATATTTTAGTCCCACCTTATAGTAGGTGTCTTTACCTACTATGTACTAACATTCAACTACATACAATACAATGTATTTATTGTGTAACTACATATTGTTCTGCAAAATTCTCACAAGATTCATATTTACTGTTACTGAGGTTACTTGTAGATTTAGGAGTAGGGTTTAGGGGTAGGTGTAACAGTGTAACTACAAATAGAATTAAATGCAGGTACTTTAAATGTAAGTAAAATGCAACAACACCTTTGTGCTTATCAGTACATAGTAGTTAAAGACACCTAATATAAAGTTGGTCCAATATTATAAAATGGATAGTTCTGACTCTAAAATCGACTAAAAACTGTGACTGCACATCAGTTTAATTCTATATTGATGCCAAAATTTGCGACATTCTCAGTAAGCATACACAACTAAACTAGGGGTTAGAGGTTTGTTCATATCCCTCACCGTATCTATGAGCAATAGAAATAGTGATGTGTTAAATGTATTTAAAAATTCTTTTAATAAAATAAAATTGAGTACTGTATGAATCGAGCCTTTGAAATCTTTGGAGAATTTTGAATTCTCAGGGGTTGTTGACAAATAAGGTTGTCAGAGATGCTAAAAAAATGTAAATCTTTAAAAAAATCTAGTTTAAAACACATGAATCTAGTTTGTTAGAAATGTAATCTTTGTGTCTTTGTGGATTCATGCATTTTTGAAAAAAACATTTATAGCATTTGCTACAAATAAAATTATTTAATGGCTTAAAAATGTCAAGTGGTATAACCATCAAGTAAAATGTATTAAACTACTTTTCTTGCAACTTTAATATACATGAATGCACACAACTTAATCATTAATTTTAGAAAAAGTTTTCAAGTAAAAAAATATAATGCATTTTTGAGTCATGGACATCAAGACATTTTCTCAGGGTTACATAGAATGACCTAATCAGAATGTGCCTTTTCATAAAAATGTCAAAATATCTAAAAAAATTAATAAATAACACACAGTCCTGAGGGTTTAAAGGGGTCCTTTATGCTTAATGCAGTTCTTGTCACATGACAACAGAATTTCGACCTGGATGTTGGTTACACCACCAGACTTTGATTTGTTGGACAAAAGTTTTTCAAATATTGATAAAATTTAAAAACTAAATTATTTTATTGCTTATGCTAGTGTTTATTTTTTTCAAGAATTTCAGCTTTCAATAAAAAACAATTATTTTATTTTATTTTATAGTTTCTCCGTACAGTTACACCACTTAGACATTTTTTACTTTAAGCCTCAGAAACTGAAGACATGTTCATCATGTTCTTAATAGATCCTGTACAAAAAAAAAAAAAAGAAAAAAAAAGATTGTCACGTCATAGACAGAATATCCCCTTATTAGCACATATTCCACTTATAATATATGAGCTATAATAATATGCTTACTAATAAACATAAACACTGCATGTAACATGGTGTAGACAAATTATATTTGAAAACATCTCTTATCGGCTCTATCTGTGAAGTTCGTTTTGAGTGAAAAAAACTCAAGTGCCATCTAATTATCAGCCGTTTCCATGCCGACGCTCTGTTGGTCTGTGATAAGGTCAAATGAGTGCTGTGACTGATTGACAGGTCACTTAGAGCATCTTGAGAGGCAGCTCAGAGTTTAATGGTGTGCGGATGTGCAGTTGGTCTCTCTGTGGTCGCTGCTGATGTGATGTGATGCAGTACGACTCACTCTCTCTGACAATAAAGAGAGCTAAAGGTCATCAGAGTCGGGTGGAGGAGAGAGAGAAAGAGAGAGAGCAATGAAGACAGAAGCAAACAGAATCTACGATGACTGGACTCAAACACACACAGGAATCATATTTACAACAACGTTTCTTGGAGTAACCCTATTTGCACTGCATAGTACATGTTTATACTGTATCATATTACTGTGCTAAAAATACATTATATATCTTTATATTTTTCAGCCTTTTGACTATCTTCAGTATGTAAGGGATAATGTACAGTCAACCTATTGTTATCGGCAATGCCGTTTCTGAGGTTTTACCACCCTTTGGGGCCCCCACAACACCATCCACCCCCCCAAGATAACGACTTACCCCATTAGCAGGATATCACAGTGTGTTCCTATACTTTCACAATATTTAATTATTACATCAGAGAGTATCTTAACCAGGGAGTTTTGGGAACAGCGTTGCTTCAACTTAAGTGTCACAGTCTGCATGTGGGTCTCAGATTGGTAGATTTAGCTCATAGGAGGGAGAGTGTGTGCTGAAGAATGAGCATTCTGGTTTGGGTTTGGGGATATAAGCTGTGTGTAAGGTCTCATTTAAGTTGGGATGTAATATAAGCTGTGTGTAAGGTCTCATTTAAGCTGGGATGTAGTAACTACTTGTTAGTTTCTAACTAAGTCAGTCCTTCATTTGGTTGCACCTGTTCTTAACACATGACTTAGCTAGTAGGTCGTGAGCTCTTTGTAAGTGTAAAGCAATGTGCAGTCACATAATATGACGTTATTATGATCAATTTATTGATCCAGCAGCCTTCAAATTTGTAAACCGAAGTGTTGAAAAGCCATGCATTTCAGGTTTATTTTGTTGCTGTTGATATGCGACCCTTTTGTCTTACGTAACTGTCAGAGTGATTAAATAACATTTTTATTAAAATATGATAAACTAAAAAAATCTGTAAATATAATTCATAGTATATTTAAATGTGTAAATATTAGGCTAATATTCAGGAACTGTATGCAAAATTAATAAGAGAATAAACAAATACAGACTGGAAAACTGCCATTTATTCATTTTAATATCAGATATATTTTTTATGTGTTGAAACTTGAAAAGCCAGTGACATCCGACGACGCACACAGGAAAATTTATCATTTAGATGGGTTTCATGCTGAAGAATCGCTAGAAGTGGGTTTTTTTTTTTTTTTAACAATATTTTCTCTCTTAAATGTAAACACCTGTAAATGTCAACCTCTGAATATCTCAGGTGATGATTGGATTGGAGTCTGCCACACAAAACACTGATGTCATTTAATCAATTGCTTTTTTATTCCTACTGTATGGCTGCCCCTGGTCGGAGGCTTCCGTGAATATTAAGTTTAAACGTATTAACGTTTAACACGTACTGCAAGTTGTTTACGCATTTACGCTATAACTAGTCTAAGTTGTTACGCAGAGCTGGTGCAATCGGCCCCATGAGAGGGTGATATGCTCTCTGCCAAGGTTTGTCTGTTTCTTTCTTTAAAATGTCTTTTTAAATAAGGTTTGGAAGATGATGTTCCCTATCTGTCACTCACTCGACGTTGGTGTCAATGTAGTGACACTAGGGGTCACTCTTGGGAGCCCGAGACACCTCTGGTCTTTGATGAAAGACCAATGAAAATTGGCGAGTGGTATTTGCATGCCACTCCCCCGAACATACGGGTATAAAAGGAGCTGGTATGCAACCACTCATTCAGATTTTCTCTTCGGAGCCGAACGGTCATACTCATTGAGCTGAATAGCACTGTTCATTCACCTCTGCTGGATCTGACGGCGCATTTCAGCGGCTTCTCCCTCCTCTGCACTGGTGCACTGCAGAGAACGCCCCTGGGTGCTTTGGCAGAAAAACTAGAGAGTATATTTTCTAAAAGAGCGTTTTTCCCCTCTAAAAGAGTATATTTCTCTAAAAGAGCGCACACACGGAACGTCTTTTTAAAGACGCGTCTTTCTAAAGATGCCTTTCCGTTCGTGTGTTATTCCTGATTGCTGTCTTTTGTGTCTGGGCGCGACCCACACGGAGGCAGCGTTTATGAATGGTTCATGTTCTCACTGAGAGAACATGACCATGGCAACGTTGCGGTTGCGGCTTGCTTTGTAAGGAAGCAAGCCACCCCAGCGGCTCCCCGCCTTGGTCCATCTACCTACGGGTTTGTGGTCAGCGCGGCTGGCGCTGGGGGCGATTTGGGGACCTCAATGGGATTGCCTCCGCCGGGTATCCCCCCGCGGACCTCCCATTCCCCAGCACGCTCGTCTGCCCCAATCGGGCTTCCGGATGAGTTCGCCGGCTCGTTGCACGGCGAGTCTGGCTTCTTGTTCGAGGCCTGCGAAGATGATGAGCTCTCGAGCGCAGCATCGGAGAGTGGGCATGTCCCCTTCGGGGACGGTCGCCCAGTTACAGGGCGATGCCGAAATGACTGACAAGCTTTCCCGGGCGGCCGTGAGCGTCAGGCTAGAGTGGAACCCTCCGCTCTCCCCTGAACCCTCGCAGCTTGATGATTGGTTTCTGGGCTCGCGGCGCCGCTCAGACCAGCTGCGCCCCGCTCCAGTGCCATTCTTCCCGGAGGTGCATGAGGAGCTGACGAAGTCGTGGGAGGCACCTTTTACTGCCCGACCCCGACTCCGCAGTTCCCCCACTCTCACTACCCTCGATGGCGGGGCGGCCAGGGGCTATACGGCGATTCCCCGGTGGATAAGGCGCTCGCGGAGCACTTATGCCCGCAGAGTGCCGCCACCTGGCGTGGACACCCTAAGCTCCCCTCCAAGCCCTGTAGGCTCACGTCGTCCATGACGGCCAAGGCCTACAGCGCTGCTGGACAAGCCGCCTCTGCCCTGCATGCCATGGCTCTCCTGCAGGTCCACCAAGCCAAGGCACTGAAAGAACTGCACGAGGGTAGTTCAGCCCCAGATTTGATGCAGGAACTGCGCTCGGCGACCGACCTCGCCCTCCGGGCGACGAAGGTCACGGCGCGGTCTCTGGGGCTGACGATGGCCACACTAGTGGTACAGGAGCGCCACCTGTAGCTCAACCTGGTCGAGATGGGTGAGGCCGACAAGACACGGTTCCTTGCTGCCCCCATTTCCCAGGCGGGCCTATTCGGCGACACCGTTGAGGACTTTGCCCAGCAGTTCTCGATGGTAAAGCAGCAGATGGAGGCAATCCGGCACATCCTGCCCCGGCGCGGCTCAAGATCCCGCACCCCATCTGGTCGTCAGCAAGGGCGTCCCCCTGCGGTGACTGCACCGGCTCCGCCGCAGCCCGCCCCTCCGGCCCGGCCCCAGCGTGGAGCCCACCGCAGGAAGCTGACGCCACCCGTCTCACAGCCGGCACCGAAGAACCCACGGAGGTCTTCGAAGTGCCCCTGAGACGGGCAACCTAGGGACTAGGGAACCCACTCACCTGGAGCTGGTAGAAAGACCATCCCCCGGTGGAGGGCCGGGTGGAAAATCTTTTGTTGCCTTTTTGTTTGATTTCGCCGCATGCCCAAGTGGCTGCGGTACCCAACAGTTCAACAAAAGAGTGGCTTCCTTCCTCCCTGGGTCACATACCCGGTGTGTATGGTCGTCACAACGACTACCTTCCACGGGCTTTATCTTGCAGGATTGGAGCTCCAGCGGTGCCCTTTCCGCCCCTGAGCGCCCAGCTGTGGCACAAATCCACCCACGATGTGACAGCCTCCACGGGTCGCGAGGACAGGCCTCTTCCTCCCCCGTCCCAGGCTGTTCCAGGGGTGGTCACAAGGAGCCAGGTAAGTGCTTCGATGTCCCTAGACTCAGCACGGCCACGACGTGCTGTGGCACCTCGCGCTCCGCCCCGCCGCGAGGCCCCACCTGCAGGAACGTCCGACGACTTGTCCCCATGGTCCCCCTCGCACGGAATTTGGACGCATGGCTTGCGCTTCCCAATCCATTGTGATGGTTGATCCGGACCGTCCGACTCGGCTACGCGATTCAGTTCGCCAGGCGCCCACCCAGGTTCAGCGGTATTCCCTTCACCTTCGTCAAGGGCGAAAACGCTGTTACCCTGCGCGCGGAAATTGCTACCCGCCTACGGAAGGGCGCAATAGAACCTGTCCCTCCAGCCGAGATGAAGAAAGGGTTTTACAGCCCCTACTTCATCGTACCAAAGAAAGGCGGTGGGTTGCGGCCAATCTTGGACCTGCGAGTACTGAACCGGGCTTTACACAGACTCCCGTTCAAGATGCTGACGCAAAGACGCATTTTAGCGAGCGTCCGGCATCAAGATTGGTTCGCGGCGGTAGACCTGAAGGACGCGTACTTTATGAATGGTTCCTGCAGTTCGCGTTCGAGGGTCGGGCGTATCAGTACAAAGTCCTCCCTTTCGGCCTGTCCCTGTCTCCTCGCGTCTTTATGAAGATCGCAGAGGCTGCCCTTGCCCCGTTAAGGGAGGTGGGCATTCGCATTCTGAACTATATCGATGACTGGCTAATCTTAGCTCACTCTCGAGACGTGTTATGTGCACACAGGGACCTGGTGCTCTCGCACCTCAGCCGACTAGGGCTTCGGGTCAACTGGGAAAAGAGCAAGCTCCTCCTGGTTCAGAGCCTCTCTTTTCTCAGTTTGGCGCACGCCTTACGAACGAGCACGCCCAGTCAGTGCTGACCTGTTTGAAGGCGTTCAAACAGAAAACAGCGGTTCCACTGAAACTTTTTCAGAGGCTCCTGGGCCATACGGCATCCTTGGCGGTGGCCACCCCGCTCGGGTTGATGCATATGAGGCCGCTTCAGCACTGGCTCCAGACTCGAGTCCCGAGATGGGCATGGCGCCACGGGACACACCGTGTGGCCATTACATCGGTCTGTCACCGTCTTTTCAGCCCTTGGACTGACCTCTTGTTTCTATGAGCAGGTGTTCCCCTAGAACTGGTCTCCAGGCGCGTCGTGGTCACGACAGACGCCTCCAAAACGAGTTGGCACATCAACTGCCTCGAGTTACTGGCAATTCTGCTCGCAGAATTCGGACAGACAGCACGGCAGCGGTAGCATATGACAACCGCCAAGGCGGTCTGCGCTCCCGCTGTATGTCACAACTCGCCCGCCGTCTCCTCCTCCGGAGACAGCAGCACCTCAAGTCGCTACGAGCCACTCATATCCCGGGCAACCTCAACGCTACAGCGGACGCGCTGTCACGGCAGGTTTCCCACAGGGGAGAGTGGAGACTCCACCCCCAGGTGGTCCAGCTGATTTGGAGTCGATTCGGTCAGGCACAGGTGGACCTGTTCGCCTCCCAAGAATCCTCCCACTGCCCGCTCTGGTACGCCCTCACCGAGGCTCCCCTCGGCATAGACGCGCTGGCACACAGCTGGCCCCCTGGCATTCGCACATACACGTTTCCCCAATGAGCCTACTTGCACAGACTCTGTGCAAGGTCAGGGAGGACGAGGAGCAGGTCGCCCTGGTAGCACCCTACTGGCCCACCCAGACATGGTTCTCGGACCTCACGCTCCTCGCGACAGCTCCCCCCTGGCAAATTCCCCTGAGGAAGGACCTTCTTTCTCAGGGACGGGGCACCCTCTGGCACCCGCGCCCAGACCTCTGGAATCTCCATGTCTGGTCCCTGGACGGGATGCGGAAGACCTAGGTGGCCTACCACCCGCGGTGGTAGACACGATCACTCAGGCTAGGACCCCCTCTATGAGGCACCTGTATGCCTTGAAGTGGCGTCTGTTCGCTAAGTGGTGTTGTTCTCGACATGAAGACCCCCAGAGATGCGCAGTCGGATCAGTGCTTTCCTTCCTGCAGGAGAGGTTGGAAGGGAGGCTGTCCCCCTCCACCTTGAAGGTGTACGTTGCTGCCATAGCAGCACACCACGACGCAGTTGACGGTAAGTCCTTAGGGAAGCACGACCTGATCATCAGGTTCCTAAGAGGCGCCAGGAGGCTGAATCCCTCCAGACCGCCCCTCGTTCCCTCATGGGATCTCTCCGAAGTTCTTCAGGGCCTACAGAGAGCCCCCTTTGAGCCTTTGCAGTCAGTTGAGCTTAAGGCACTCTCCCTGAAGACTGCCCTCCTGACTGCGCTCACTTCCATCAAGAGGGTAGGTGACCTGCAAGTGTTCTCTGTCAGCAAAACGTGCCTGGAGTTTGGTCCGGGCTATTCTCACGTGATCCTGAGACCCCGACCGGGCTATGTGCCCAAGGTTCCCACCACTCCTTTTAGGGACCAGGTGGTGAACCTGCAAGCACTGCCCCAGGAGGAGGCAGACCCAGCCCTGGCGTTGCTGTGTCCGGTGTGCGCTTTGCACATCTATTTGGATCGCACTCAGAGCTTTAGACTCTCTAAGCAGCTCTTTGTCTGCTTTGGTGCACAGCGGAAAGGAAGCGCTGTCTCCAAGCAGAGGATTGCCCACTGGCTTGTTGATGCCATACCTATGGCATATCTCGCCCAAGACATGCCACCCCCGATAGGGCTACGAGCCCATTCTACCCGTGGTGTAGCGGCTTCTTGGGCCCTGGCCAGAGGTGCCTCTCTAACAGACATTTGTAGAGCAGCGGGCTGGGCAACACCCAACACCTTTGCAAGGTTCTACAACCTCTGGGTGGAACCAGTTTCGTCCCAGGTAGTGGCACGCAATCTAAGCGGATAAGCCCGGGATAGCCGGCCGGGTGTATCGCTAGCACATATCGCCTTCCACCTCCTTTTGAGCTCAAGACGTGCGCTTTTAATTCCCAATAGTGTTCACAAAAGTTGTTCCCTGGTTGACTTCCTTCGAGCCCTGTGGCAGCCGAGTTTTTGGAGAGACTCACTGCCGGCCCAGTACACACACTAACTAGGAGCCCAGTTCTGGGGTAGGTGCTCCGCATGTGGCGGTTCCCTGTAAGGCTAACGCCATGCGATCTATTTCTTCCGCTAATTCGTTTCCCTGCTGGCAAACTGCATCTTCCTTTGGCAGAGCCCCTCTGCCCCAGTCTCCATGTTGTAGTACCTCCTCCCCCATTGGGCAGGATCTACCTTGAAGGCTCTCCACATGGTTGGAAAGACCATGTGACATATTTTTCCACTTAAATATCCCCCCCCTCTCTGGGGTGAGGTGTGGTCTCCGCGGTGTCCTCCCCTTGGGAGGGACACCCCCCGACTAGACCTGGCGGCCCAGTCGGATAATACCCATTCTTTTTTGGAAAAAGAGAAGGGGAAAAGAGGCCACGACTGGGTTAAGCCCGTCTCTATCTTTGGGTAGTCGACTTGTTCCCAAAAAGGGCCGTTCGACACTCATAACTGTGTTGGGGGAGGTTACGTGTCGACCTGGTGTGCTGGCTATGAGGCACACAGCAAGTCTGCCCACCACACACTGCCAGTTCACGTAACACAGTTCAGCCTTGTGGCATTTTGTATAGGGACCCCTAGTGTCACTACATCGACACCAATGCCGAGTGAGTGACAGATAGGGAACCTCATGGTTACTGGTGTAACCTCCATTCCCTGATGGAGGGAACGAGATGTTGGTCCCTCCTGCCACAACGCTGAACTACCCGCTGAAATGGCCGGACCTTATATCGGCTCCTCAGCATAAAACCTGAATGAGTGGTTGCATACCAGCTCCAGCTCCTTTTATACCCTTATGTTCGGGGGAGTGGCATGCAAATACCACTCGCCAATTTTCATTGGCCTTTTATCAAAGACCAGAGGTGTCTCGGGCTCCCAAATGTGACCCCTAGTGTCACTACATTGACACCAACGTCTCGTTCCCTCCATCAGGGAACGGAGGTTACACCAGTAACCATGACGTTTTCCCTGCATCTTCGCTGACTTTTTTTTTCCACCTTGCTGCGCCTCTTTTGTAGTGTCATTCCATGTTTTGTTTTGTCACTGAAATAGGCTGATCTATTCCTTCATAGTTAACTATTTGGCTCACACTCAAACGAGCTGTCCGACAGTGTTTGATAGCCAGATGCAACAGATAAAGAACTCTGCGTAATGAGGGAGGCAATATTTACCTACATTTATTTTACTAAAAACAGTATGATTAATATAAAGTTTGATAAATGCAAGCATAGACTTCCATGAACATTTTTGAGTTCATATGATTTATTGAATCTGATTAACGAAGATGAAATGCCATTGCCTGTCATGTGTATTTTATTGATTCATGTCTTTTATTTTGAAATGTTTAGTTCCTGTTTCCCTTGTCATGTGATTCCTGTTTTCCCTCCATGTTCATGTGTCATGTTTTCATTGGTTTATTGGTTAATTGTCTTGTTAGCTTGTTATCAGTTCTGTCTGTTCATTGGTTTATGTTCTCCCATGTCTTGTATTTAAGCCTCATGTTTTCCATTGTGTCTTGGTCAAGTATTGAATGTATGTGGATTTGTTTTGTGCTAGACATAAACATAACCTGGCTTGACTTGGCAAGTCAAGTTTTAAGTCACAGTCAAGTTCATGTATATGTTTTATGTTTCACGTTTGTAGTTATAGGGTTATAGGTTATCACGTTTGTAAATAAACTGCACTCGGGTTCTTCTCATCATCATCGTCTTCATCATTGCCAGTGCCAGCATCGTTACATTGCCACTACCGAATTATATTGTCAGAGACTATACTCGCAAGTTGTGAGACCTGCAAACTAGCCAAAGGCTGAACATGATCTTAAGGAAAATTGATGGCCAAATAAAACTGGGTTTGAATCATCACGATATTCACAACGTTGTTTAATTTAATTATTGCCGGCAAAATCATAGTGTATCGAGAATATCCAATATATTGCCCACCTCTGTTGGGTTCGGGTTTGTAATTAATTAAAAAATAAATTATTACGATCAATGCCGGGACCATGCGTCAATGCAACTCTAATGGATAATTATATATATATATATATATATATATATATATATATATATATATATATATATATATGTATATACAGTTGAAGTCAGAAGTTTACATACACTTACGTTTAAGTCATTAAAACAAATTTTTTAAACACTCCACAGATTTAATATTAGCAAACTATAGTTTTGGCAAGTCGTTTATCTGTTTTGTGCATGACACAAGCAATTTTTCCAACAGTGGTTTACAGACTGATTGTTTCACTTTTAATTGACTATATCACAATTCCAGTGGGTCAGAAGTTTACATACATTAAGTTAGCTGTACCTTTAAGCAGCTTGGATAATTCCAGAAAATTATGTCAACCCTTTAGACAATTAGCCAATTATCTTCTGATAGGAGGTGTACTGAATTGGAGGTGTACCTGTGGATGTATGTTAAGGCCTACCTTCAAACTCAGTGCCTCTTTGCTTGACATCATGGGAAAATCAAAAGAAATCAGCCAAGACCTCAGAAAATAAATTGTGGACCTCCACAAGTCTGGTTCATCCTTGGGAGCAATTTCCAAATGCCTGAAGGTACCACATTCATCTGTACAAACAATATTACGAAAGTATAAACACCATGGGACCATGCAGCCAGCATACTGCTCAGGAACTCGACGCATTAACATAGTTTGGTGCGAAAAGTGCAAATCAATCCCAGAACAATAGCAAAGGACCTTGTGAAGATGCTGGAGGAAACAGGTAGACAAGTATCTATATCCACAGTAAAATGAGTCCTATATCGACATAACCTGAAAGGCCGCTCAGCAAGAAAGAAGCCACTGCTCCAAAACCGCTATAAAAAAGCCAGACTACAGTTTGCAAGTGCACATAGGGACAAAGATCTTACATTTTGGGGAAATGTTCTCTGGTCTAATGAAACAAAAATTGAACTGTTTGGCCATAATGACCATTGTTATGTTTGGAGGAAAAAGGGTGAGTCTTGCAAGCCAAAGAACACCATCCCAACCATGAAGCATGGGGGTGGCAGCATCATGTTGTGGGGGTGCTCTGCTGCAGGAGGGACTGGTGCACTTCACAAAATAGATGGCATCATGAGGAAGGAAAATTATGTGGATATATTGAAGCAACATCTCAAGACATCAGAAAGGAAGTTAAAGCTTGGTCACAAATGGGTCTTCCAAATGGACAATGACCCCAAGCATACCTCCAAAGCTGTAGATAAATGGCTTAAGGACAACAAAGTCAAGGTATTGGAGTGGCCATCACAAAGACCTGACCTCAATCTGATAGAAAATGTGTGGGCAGAACTGAAAAAGCATGTGCGAGCAAGGAGGCCTACAAACCTGGCTCAACTACACCAGTTCTGTCTGGAGGAATGGGCCAAAATTCCAGCAACTTATTGTGAGAAGCCTGTAGAAGGCTACCCAAAATGTTTGACCTAAGTTAAACAATTTAAAGGCAATGCTACCAAATACTAACAAAGTCTATGTAAACTTTTGACCCACTGGGAATGTGAAGAAAGAAATAAAAGCTGAAATAAATAATTCTTTCTACTATTATTCTGACATTTCACATTCTTAAAGTAAAGTAGTGATCATAACTGACCTAAGACAGGGAATGTTTTCTACTATTAAATGTCAGGAAATGTTATGAAAAACTGGGTTTAAATGTATTTGGCTAAGGTGTATGTAAACTTCTGACTTCAACTCTCTCTCTATATATATATATATATATACACACAGTGATGTGAAAAAGTATTTGATTTCTTCTGTTTTTGTGTATTTTTCATGCTAAATTGTTTTAGATTTTCAATCGAGATATAACATAAAAAAGGCAACCTAAGCAAAAACAAAATACAGTTTTCATATATATATATATATTTTTTTTTTTTTTTTTTTTTTTTTTAAGCAAAATGTTATCCAACACATATATCGCCCACGTGAAAAACTAACTGACCCCTTAAACTTAATAGCTGGTTGTGCCACCTTTAGCAGCAACAACTGCAACCAAACGCTTCCGATAACTGGAGATCAGTCTTTCACAACACTGTGGTGGAATTTTGGCCCACGCTTCTTTGCAGAACTGCTTTAGTTCAGCCACACTGGAGGATTTTTGAGCATGAACTGCCCATTTAAGATCCTGCCACAGCATCTCAATCGGGTTCAAGTCAGGACTTTGACTAGGCCACTCCAAAACTTTAATTTTGCTTCTTTTGAGCCATTCAGAGGTGGACTTACTCCTATGCTTTGGATCATTGTCTTGCTGAATAATCCAGTTGCGCTTGAGCTTCAACTCACGGACTGATGACACAACCACCACCATGCTTGACCATAGGTATGATGCTCTTTTTGTGGAATTCTGTGTTTGATTTATGCCAGATGTATAGGGACCCCTGTCTTCCAAAAAGTTCCACTTTTGACTCATCAGTGCACAGAACATTCTCCCAAAAGGTTTGAGGATCATCAAGGTGCATTTTGGCAAAATTCAGACAAGTCTTAATGTTCTTCTGGGTCTGCAGTGGTTTTCGCCTCACCACTCTTCCATGGATGGCATTTTTGGCCAGTGTCTTTCTGATAGTGGAGTCATGAACAGTGACCTTTATTGATGCTAGAGAGGCCTGCAGTTCCTTGGATGGTGTCCTTGGCTTTTTTGTGACTTCCTGGATGAGTCGTCGTTGTGCTCTTGGGGAATTTTGGAAGGTTGGCCGCTTCTGGGAAGGTTCACTACTGTGCCAAGTTTTCTCCATTTGGAGATATTGGCTTTCACTGTGGTTTTTTGGAGTTCCAGAACCTTTGAAATAGCTTTGTAACCCTTCCCAGGCTGATGTATTTCAATCACCATTTTCCTCATCATTTCTGGAATTTCTTTTGAACTTGGAATAATGTGATACTGGGTGAGACCTATTAGCCAACTTCATGCTGCTGAAAAAGTTATATTTAGGTGTTGATTTGATTAAACAGGGTTTGATTATCCAGCTGAACCTCATTGTAATGAACTGGCCATGGAGATGGTGTTAGGATCCATGTGCTGGAAGTTTATTATGAACACAAGCAAACAATCCAAATCGGCAGGCAAATAGAGGTAGTTGTTAAGCAAGTGGTATAATCCAATAAACCAAAAAGACAGTCCGACAAGACAAACAAAACAAAGGGGTATCCAAAAGGCAGTAAATCCAGGAAAACAGGGAATGGTTGTAACATGAAAACAATCAGCAAAGGCAAAGGAAAAATGCTTGGTAAGGCTGGGTAAACTGGCAATACTTCGCAAAGTCAAAATGGAACAGCATGGTATTTATATAGTTTAAACAGGAAGGCACCAAAGAAGAAACAGTAGAGTTTGTATTTGGGAGAGGGCTCCCTCTGGTGGTTGGTAGGAGGAGTAACAACCTCGGATGTTACAGAACCCCACCCTCTACGAACAACACCTGGTGTTCTTTTACTGGGACTTCCCCTTGGTCGTGGTGCTGGACGATTAGGATGGGCATGATGAAATTCTTGGATCAGGGACAGGTCCAATATGTCCTTGGCGGCTACCCATGATCTCTCCTCTGGTCCGTAGCCCTCCCAGTCCACCAAGTATTGCATCTGGCTCCCTCGTCATCTTGAGTCCATGATCTCTCCGACCATATATGCTGGGGCTCCATCTACCTCCAATGGAGGTGGAGGCTCAGAATCCGTGGTTCCAGAGCCAGACCCGGGTGGACGGGTTTCAGCAAGGACACATGGAAGGAAGAAGAGATGCAGTAATTAGCAGGAAGCTCTAAACGGTAAGTAACTGGGTTTATTTGATGGATAATCCTGAAAGGACCCACATACCTTGGACTGAGCTTCCTGCAGGGTAGCCGCAACTTGAGATCCCTTGTGGACAACCAGACCCTCTGTCCTGGCTGATAGTTGTGATGGGGGCACCTCCATCGGTCAGCCTGGAAGCGTTGTGCTCTGACCACTCGCTGTAGCCAGACATGTACGCTGTCCCACACCCTCTCGCTTCGCTTAATCCAATCGTCCAGCGCTGGCACCGTAGAAGGTTTTCCTGACCAAGGAAACATTGGGGGTTGGTAGCCCAGCATGCATTGGAAGGGGGTTAGACCCGTAGAGGTATGAGTGAGGGAATTCTGTGCATATTCGGCCCAGGGCAGGAAATCGCTCCACTTCTCCTGTTCACGGCTAAATTAACTCTGAAAATATCTGCCTACCTCTTGGTTTAGACATTCCACCTGTCTGCTGGCCTGAGGGTGGTAACCAGAGGTGAGACTCACATTGATATCCAGTTGTTTGCAGAAAGCCTGCCAAACTCGAGACGTGAACTGTGGACCTCTGTCAGACACGATGTCCTCTGGTATTCCATAGACCCTAAAGACTTGGTGGAACAATCCATTAGCGGTTTCCATGGCAGTGGGTAAACCCTTGAGAGGGACAAGACTACATGAGTTAGAAAATCGATCTATTATTACCAGAATGGTAGTGTTACCATGGGAGTTTGGCAGGTCTGTGACGAAGTCGATGGACAAGTGGGACCATGGTTTTGTGGTATTGGCAGTTGTTGAAGCAAACCCGTAGGCAGTTCTCTGGGGTCTTGGACTGGGCACACACCTGACAAGACTTTACATAGTTACATCATGAGTCAAAGTTGGCCACCAGAAGGAATTACGCACCAAGGTAACAGTTCTTTGGATGCCAGGATATCCAGTGCTCAAGGAAGTGTGGACCCATTGGATAGTCCTCTGACGTAGAGCTTGGGTACGTAGTGCTTGGTTGGGGGGCAGTTAGGAGGTGACGGTTCATGCTGTTGTCCCACACCCTCTCGACAGACAGCACAGCAGGAAGAGATTTCCATTGTTGACATCATTGATTTAAGTGATTGCCTCCATGATGTCCCAACTAATCGGTGCTATGATGACAGATGGTGGTAGAATGGACCCAGGGTGAGGTTGGAGAGGGGATCATGTCTGCGTGAAAGTGCATCTGCCTTGCTGTTCTTGCTGCCAGGGCAGTAAGTGACTGTAAAATTGAATCTGGTGAAAAACAATGACCATCAGGCTTGACGTGGGTTCAATATCTTGGCTGCCTTGATATATTCAAGATTTTTGTGATCTCGACTAGGTTGAGCCAAAGGTGGCACTCCTGGACCACTAGTGTGGCCATCGTCCGCCCGAGAGACCACGCTGTGACCTTCATCACTCGGAGAGCGAGGTCGGTCGCCGAGCACAGTTCCTGCATCAAATCTGGGGCGGAACTACCCTCGTGCAGTTCTTTCAACTCCTTGGCTTGGTGGACCTGCAGGAGAGCCATGGCGTGCAGGGCAGAGGCGGCTTGTCCAGCAGCGCTGCAGGCTTTAGCCATTAGGGACAACGTGAGCCTACAGGGCTTGGACGGGAGCTTAGGGCGTCTGCGCCAAGTGGCGGCGCTCTGCGGGCATAGGTGCACCGTGAGCGCCTTATCCACCAGGGGAATCGCCGTATAGCCCCTGGCCGCCCCGCCATTGAGGGTAGTGAGAGTGGGGGAACTGCAGAATCGGGGCCGGGCAGTAAAAGGTGCCTCCCACGATTTCGTCAGCTCCTCGTGCACTTCCGGGAAGAATGGCACTGGAGCGGAGGGTAAACTGGCAATTCTTCGCAAAGTCAAAATGGAACAGCATGGTATTTATATAGTTTAAACAGGAAGTCACCAAAGAAGAAACAGTACAGAGTTAGTATTCGGGAGAGGGCTGCCTCTGGTGGTTGGTAGGAGGGGTAACAACCTCGGATGTTACACTCATAATGAATGCAGTTTCATAGATTTGGGGATTTAGTAAATAAGGGGGCAAATATATTTTTCACACAGGCCCAGTTGGTATTGGATAACTTTTTTGCTTTAATAAATAACATTATCATTTAAAAACTGTATTTTGTGTTTACTCAGATTGCCTTTGTTTTATGTTAGATTTTGTTAATTTAGTATGATATATATACACAAAAACAGAAGAAATCATGGGGCAAATGCTTTTTCACAGCAATATATATATATACTGTATATTTGCCATTAAGTCTGTTAAGTCTTTTAGGCTGTGTAATGACTCAACACCTCCTAGCAATCGTTTTGGCCACATTAAAGTCATTAACAGAAAAACCCAGATGAAGACAAAACTAAAGACTAAAGCGCACTGAAATAAAACAGAAACAGGCCAGTAAACAGTACAGAACTGACAGAGTATCATCAGGAAATGTCTTGTGCTGTCTATGGATACAATGTATTAAATAGAGTTAAATTAAAGATTATTTAAATGTGCCTAATCAAGTATTTATGTGAATACACAGTCCAAACAAACAGCTCTCATTAGCTGTTCAGAACATCGCTTATAATTGTACAATCACAAAAACATGAGTTACCGCCATCTCTTCATCTCTGATCTGTTGGCAAATTCAACAGCCGTTTCCTGACTGATGTGTAAAGATAATAATTAAATGAAATGAGGTTTCTCTGCAATTAGAGCTAATCAATATACAGTACATTACCTGATTAACAAAAACATGCAGCCACAAACACACATAAGAATTCAAAGTGGAGTATAAAATCCCTTCTGCTGGTCATTCTGTATTAATATATATTTCTCTGTTTGATTGTTTACATTTTTAAATTTTGATTTCAGAGCTTAATAGATACACTCACATGCAACGTGATGAGGTCATGTGACATCAATGTAGCACACTACTGCTAGTAACAATACTGTTGCATAATGCAATCTATTCAACTTTTAAATATTTTAAGCAGCATATTGTGTATATTGCTGGGTATTCAGTAAATAGAAGGTAGTTTTCCATTCCAAATAGGGATGTCCCGATACCATTTTTTTGAGAACGAGTACGAATACCAATACTTCATTTTTGGTACTTGCCGATACCGAGTCCGATACTTTTCTTTTTCAAAATCAACAGTTTATTTAACATTTTTTATCAAAATGGTGTTTAAATAAATACATTTATTAAAACCTTTATCAAATTAATATATAACAATTAATTTTCAACATAATATTGTATTATTTTTATCAAATGATAAAATACAGCAATCCAAAATACAGCATTGGAGTTATATTTTATCAAATAAAGTGCTGCATAACAGAGCATCACAGATGTGAGATATTGCTTAAATATAATACGATTACTATTGATTTATTATTATTAGTAGTAGTAGTAATACAGTGAATATTACATAACTTTACAGTAGAGATATATTTCTGTCATCCTTTTTTAAATTTAAATTGAGCTTTTATTTTGATGGAGCTTTTATTTAGAAGTGTTTCTGTGTTATGACGGTAGCTTTTCAGTCCGGAAAAGCCGGTCGGGCTACGTGACTACGTGATTATCAAACTCCAAAAGGCAGCTATTTAATTAAATAAGTATGCACTCTGTATGTGCCTCACTCTACAAAGGGAATTTGTGCTATGTTTGCTGTCATCTGTTACAAACAGAGTGCACAATGTTCATGATGATGACAGGCCCTGTATGAGCCAAGGAGGAGCTTTAAAAGGTATGTGCAGCCGGCACCAGCACAACACTGGCTCCACGCATTCACAAGTGCTCACATTTGAAGAGTGCAGAACATGCAAACTATATATTTTTCTCATTAAATTGCAGTTTTTGCGGTTAAATAATCACACTAGGACATAACGTGATTTTAAATTGTGTGCTGAATGTTTACATAATGACAATTCGTATGTCAGATGGTACTGGTTTTTGGTATCGGAGCATTTTTACAAGTATGAGTACATGAGCGCGGTATCGGACCCGATTCTGATACCAGTATCAGTATCGGGACATCCCTAATTCCAAAAATAATCCATGTTTGAACTTAAACTTAGTTCAATGTTCATGGAAAACAGTATTTTTCTTGCTCAATTGAAATAAGACTTTACTGTACTGTGTTGTCATACTGTAGCGCTCACAATGCGAAACTTCCTCGCCAGTCCACCCAGAATAATAAAACGAATCTGCAAAAACAGCCTGTTCAGAAATCTTCATGGTAATGCCATCACAACCATGAGCTCATTAATATACAACTGCCCACATTTACATATCAACAGCAATTAAGTATTTTGCAACTCATTTTAAAGCAAAAACTTAAAGGGACAGTTCACCAAAATTGACTACTCCCATGATGCACTGTGAATGACGCAATGTCACTACACTCTCAAAATTACTCATATATTTGTATATATCTGAATATTTCCCGATTAAATCCGAATACATTGTTTCTATACTTATAATCAATAACTTTAAATCAATAGTTTTATAATCAACAACTTTAAATCAATAGTTTTATATTTTTCCATCATTTTTCATTTGTTTATGTCAAGCAACTTGACGGTGGATATTGTTACTCATTTCATATGCAAAGACAATTTTAAAGGAATAGTTCACCCAGAAAATAACAAAAAACAAAACAAATAAATATATCACAATTTACTCAAGTCGTTCCAAACCTATTTAACTTTCTTATGCACAAACAAAAGCAGAATTTTTGCTAAATATGTTTTTACAATACAATGGCAGTGGATAGTGCCTCATTTAAAACTTAAAATGAACCAAAAAGTATCATAAAAGTGGTCCACATGACTCGCCCATCGTCCAAATCTTCTGAAGGCGTACGATAGCTTTTGTTAAAAAATATCCCAAAAAGTAAGTGATTTATCAGTGAAAATCTTGATATCTCTTGCATGTTTATGAGTGCTAGAGAGTAGCTCGTTCATGTGAAAATTTCATTGTTTAGCACTAAAAATGATGACATGTGGGTGAGTGTAATGATGAGTCATCAGAGTTGAGATCCATGTGCAGCTTTAATAATGATAAATGTCATAATACAGACAGGCAGGGTCAATCACCAGCAACCAGTGGTAGAAAATAAATAGGCAAGAGGTCAGGCAGCAGACAATCACAGTTTATTTCCAGGTAAACAAGGCAGTAGTAGTAGGCAGGCAGCAACGGGTCAAAACAGGGTAAACAGTCCAGGATCATACACAGATAATGCAAAACCTCAGAGAACGCTTAGAAATGTCAGCCAGGGCAAAACAAGACTTTGCAATGATAGAGAGTGAGAGTGAGACTTAAATAGCTGAGTAAATGAGAAACAACTGAGCAGGTAATCAGTGACAGGTACTGGGATTATAGGAAATGGAGTCCAGAAAGTTATAGTCAATCCCCAGGTGATGGAGCCCTCTGGTGGTGAGCGGGAGGAACAACAAAGGCGGGATTCATGACAGTGAGTAAATTATGATTGAATTGTCATTTTTGGGTCAACTATACCTTTCATACAAAACAGAGAACTTTAAAGGTACAATATTGCAGCAAAAACAGACGATTTAATTCTATTAACGAAACTGACAAGAAATAACAAGTGGCGTTCCAATCGGCCAAAATAACTAGTTTCTTTTGAGAATGAGAACACAAGAACATCCAATACTATCCCATTATACTAGTTCAGATCAGTCGCCACTAGGAATGTAGATGGTTAACTGGTTAACTGGCACAATCAATTTGTTTGACTAATAATGTTGGTTAAAAATTCATTGAAGAAATAACAGAGATGTGATTTGATGGGTTTTACATGTAGGGCATGTTATGTACACACGAGGGCACTGTTAACACATAAACCACTAGCTTTACTCGCAGTATGAAAGACAAGGAAATTTTAAACATGCGCTGTGGGGTAATTTAGTCCGTGAAGACATGTTCCAGTGCAAATTGTAAAATAGGACTTTAAAGTTTAGTAGTGGCACGACTCAGAGGTGTAGTCAAGACCAGACCCTCCAAGACCCAGACCAATAAGAGACCCCTTAAGACCCAGACCCAGAACAAGACTAGACCCCACGAGACCCAGATCCAGACCAAGACTTGACCCTTCAAGACCTAGATCCATACCAAGACTTATCCCCAAGACCAAGAACTGTCAGTCCAAGAACAAGGCAGTAAATTTTAATGAACAAAGATGCTGAATTTATTGCAGCAACCATTTATAACATTCAACAGTTATGTTTAACACCTTTTCATTTATTTTAATTAATTGAACAAGGAACAACAAGTCAACAATCAAACTTTACCACCTTTTCGTTTTAGGTTTTTCCCAATAAAATGAATAAAAGAAAAGTGTAAATAAAAAAGTAAAGTAAATAAACTTTATTAAATAATTGTTTCATCTGCATTATTAAGATAACAAAATAACAATGTTTTATTCTGGTTTTTTTCAAAATCACAGACACGTTGTGATGAGGAGGAGGGTGTGTCCAGGCCGTGAGGACGCACACCTGGCCCTGAACTGTTCTAATCAGCCGGGAGGGGATAAAGACGAGCAGGAGGCACCAGTTCGAGAGATAGAGAGAGAGACACACGCAGCCGCTGTGTGTATGTGTCTGTGTGTTTAAGTTGATTTAAGTTGATTTATGTCATTAAAAGTTTCGTTGACTGCTCAGCTGGTTCCCGCCTCCTTCTTGCCCATTTTTTACCTGCTACATTGGTGCCGAAACCCAGGAAGGAGGAGGGATGCGCTGACATGGAATTCATACCGCTACCGTCCGCCAGGGGAGGAGCCATGGCCGTCCGCCAGTGGATGGAGGAGTCACTGCCAGGAGTCGGAGGAACTGCTGCCATCCGCCAGGAAGGGGAGGAGCCGTTCCGTCCACCAGGGATTGGAGGACTCGCTGCCATCCGCCAAAGGGCAGAGGAGTGGCTGAGGACCAGGCGACGGCATGTCCGGGGACTCTCCTCTCTCTATCTCTCCCCCTTGCTCTTTCCCTCTCCCCTCAACCCCCCCCGGACTCCAGAGAGGCGGGGAAGACCCGCCAGCAGAAGGACGGCCGGAAGGGCAACACTTCCCCTCCAAGAAGGGGATGGCCGGGCTGTGAGGATGCACACCAGGCCCTGAATTGTTCTAATCAGCCAGGAGGGGGATAAAGACAAGCTGGAGGTGCCAGTTTGAGAGAGAGAGAGACACATGCGGCCGCTGTGTGTGTGTGTCTGTGTGTTTAAGTTGGTTTAAGTTGATTTATGTCATTAAAAGTTTCGTTGACTACTCAGCCAGCTCCCGCCTCCTCCTTACCCATCCTTACCCATTACACATGTCTTTTGAGTGCATGAATACAACTGCCAATCAGAGGCGTTACGTTTCCACTGGCGCTGAAAAACACTGCTTTTTATTTTCCCTTTTATTTCCACAAAAAACAAAAAAAGAACCAAATTAAGATTAAATTGTGTTATTATCTAATTACTGTGTTTAATAATAAATATTGAAGTAATATTACAGTTTATAGTCTGTGAATAAAAACAAATTAATTAATCCTCAATCTTAAGTTTTTTGTTTCAGAAGAATATTGTGCTTTACTCACAATTTTATTGTTGAAATTATAATAATTTACCAAAAAGTACAGAGCTTTAGTGATCTCATATTTCGTCGCCCTGCGGATGGCATTAAAACCTGTCTCCCTAACTTTGTGTTTAAAATGAATCGCTTGTGTTGTTTTTTTTTTTTTATTCCTCACTTATTCATCCCTGTATAATCGCTGGAGACAGCTGAAGACTTGACTACGAAATAGCATGAGCCAGCAAAGACTCACACATGTAAGATTAATGGACATACACAGAGATTATTGACACCTTGGATGTTGAAAATCTCATGAAGACATTTATTAGCAACACCCCTGTGTGAAAGGCCACATTTGGGGTCTTCAAGTAACAAGTAGGACATTTCTTAATAGCTTAATATTTTAGAATATGGGTTAATTTTAATAGCTATTTTGTCTGAACAATTATATTGTGTTTTATGGTTATTTCTCATTCACACTGACACAACAACAGTTTTGAACGTAATAGAATGTAACTAATGCCTTGGCTGGCTTATTGAACGACTTAAACATTCCATTGCGTTTTGTATGTATGTCTGTGTGTACGGTAATAGACATGATCCCCAGGGAGACATGGTTCTCTGATGCCCTTGTTGCGTGTGCTGCAACACCCCTTGCCAAAAATTCATTCAAGTGCCTTTGTGCTTTGGGGCGTGTTTGTAATATCCAAAGCCAGTGCGTTTTGTCTATCATTGATTTCAGAATACGAGCAATATATTCATTTTATATATGCGAGATTACAGTTAGAAAGATTTTGAATGCCCACAATGTACACAACAGTGTTGATTCATTACACTTTCGTTTACCCAGCCTCAGAATTGCCACAATGAATGCATGCAATCATCATTTGAAGTCTGTTTGAAGTCAGAAATATACATGATAATGTGATTAAAGCACTGAATCCAGCAGAAACTCCAGCATTAAAGGCATATTTTAAGCACTTAAGACAGACGTCACTGCTTCCAGCTCACAGTGATTGGCTGGCGCCCGCCGTTTTCCGTTCCTCATTTCAATAAAGCAGAGAAATCAACGATCCCTGTCAATCCCACAATTTGATTTCCATAGGACTGAACTGAAAACATTTCCTCACCTTCGCTCAAAACGCACCAGTGGAAATATACGGTTAGTCAACGGCACATAAATAATTTGCTCAGCACGCGCTCACTGATAGTCATGCTGAACTGAAGTGGTTGACAGCTTCGGTGATTATAAAGGGAGTGTTTTTTGCTCACTTTCTGTATATAATTTAATCACAATTTGAATAGCAGTTGTTTTTCATGCTGCTATAATGAACAATGTGAAGTCTTGATTTACTAATGCATAGAACAGCAACTAATACAGGAACACAGTTCTCAGCATGTTTGGGATGTGTAGCTACATACACATAAATAATATGGCATGCAATAAATGTATAGTAATCACTATTATTAATAGTGGTAACAATATCAAGGGAAATAAATTCAATTATGATTTTAGTCATAAGCGTGCAGCCCTACTCCCGCCAACAACTAAGAATACTGGCCACTCGTGCCACATAACAATTGGGTCCTGTGGCAGTTTACTTTTAGAGTAGGTTTAAAAGTGGGTACTTTTTACTCTCACTCAAGTAAATTTAGAATGACATTTTTTTACTTTTATTTTGTTACGTGCAGCATTCCTGTCGTTACATTACTGGGTTTAATTTTAATGAATGCGTAATTTATTGAGAGATTATTAAATGGGACTTTTACAACAGCGGAAGTTTACACAGCTGCGTGCGCTGTCACAGTCACTCACACCGAGTCTATCACTGATGCAGCATGGAGTTCTTCTAACTAAGTGAAGTTAGAAGAGCTCTGCACAGTGAAAAAATAATAGTTTCGTCATGCAACACCATTTTACACCAAGTCAAATGATATTTCAAGATTAATATTGAAGCTCCAACTTAAGGAAGCATGCTGAGGTAAGTTGTGGCTCTGATGCTAACGCAGGCTTTTCTGTGCCATGGTGATGGTAATTTTCAGGGTGATTCTGTAACTAGGCTCTTATGACATCGTTGTTTTAAGTGTACATTTTTAAATCAGTGCAGCAATATATCAGTGCGCTTTGTCCCACGTCCCGCATATCATAAGCAGTATTTACGCATTTACCCCACGCCCTCGCGGGGGTTCTGGAAACTATCGCAGCTACTTTGGGCTGATTAACTGTATAAATCCATGTAAACATCCATGTTAAGTGTAAATAACTTTTGCTCTGCCAAACGTGTAATTGACAACTGGAGCGCGAACAGACAGCATTTCTCTGTGTGGTGCCGTACCCAGGCTGCATACTCTGCGTTTAGGGAGCAACGGTATTGTGTACAGAACTAATGATCAAAATTCTTTCGACACTGAAAACTTTAACTACACTGAGCTAACAACTAAAAGCTATGAAATAGCGAAAGTAGGAATTAATCAAATATGTTCTTGCTTTGGTTTATATTTCAGCATTATATATAATGTCCCTGTGGGACACTGTTAACATTTTCACCGTAATAATGACTAGAAAGGTTTCCAAACCTCGTTTCTTATTGACAAATTCATCCAGACCTGACAAGAGCCTTTAAAGGGATAGTTCACCCAAAAATGAAAAGTCTCTGATCATTTACTTAACCTCATGCCAGATGTGTATGACTTTCTTTCATCTGCTGAACACAAATGTAGATTTTTAGAAGAATTTCTCAGCTCCTTTGGTCCATACAATGCAAGTGAATGAGTGCCAACATTTTAAAGCTTAAACAAACCACACAAGTCAAAATAAAAGTAATCCATAAGACTCCAGTGGTTAAATCAATATCTTCAGAAGCGATGTGATAGGTGTGGATGAGAAACAGATCACTTTCACATTCTTCTTCTTGTGTTTTTGGTGATTCACATTCTTCTCTGCATATCACCCCCTGCTAGGCTGGGAGAAGAACTTCTAGCAAAAAATGACTTAAAGTAGTTCTCTAGCTAGCATTAGCATTGCTCTTCTTCGTGTACTTTAAGTACCGGTGTTACAGTGGTGTTAGACACTATACTGCTATCTTTCGACGTGGAGCAGCATGATTGTTTCTGCTGCCATCGCCAGCTTTGGAATATCATTTGCATCTGGAAAATGTTGGTGTTTGAGGTAATTTCTGAAGCTATTTATTACTCTTATAATATAATTGCTTTGCCTAAAAACAACCGTCAGAAATCAAGTGAACAGACTTCTACTGTTAAGGATAAATTATTATTGTCCCTCATATCGATAATCTTTGGAGGCTTTCTACATTTCACGTTATTTCTAAAGACAGTTATTACCTTTATTAGAGAACTGCTTAGCGTAAAATAAACCTCAATTATCTAGCAATACAGAGTATCATGGTAAAGGAAAGATTAGAATTGTTTTGATGATCAAATTTAGCATGTCCATGAATACTGTATTTGAAGAACTCGTTTTATTTCCAAGCAACCAACATCATGGTTTACAAAAAATCCACAACAATCACTGTGCCAAGCTACTTTGCACTAAACGAATGAAGATGTAGATGCCTTAGCATTTTCTGTCTTCTTGCTTGAAGCAAGTTGCTTCAGACCTTTTATTGCTTCTTCGGGAGTACAGCTACTGGATCTCCCGTTGTCTCCGCTGCTAAAGCATGATAAATAAGTATGTTCCATTGTGTTCTGTCACCATGACAAATTTCTTGTGTGTGTAAGCATCCTTGGCAATAAAGCTCATTCTGATTATTTTCGCTCTTCGCGTCACCAAATAACAATGTTCTAAACATAACCAAGCATATCTATCTACACAGGCGGCAGCCAATTAGCGTGAGGATTCTCTTCTTCGACGTTTAGTGAAATGCGGCGGGTCATGTGATTTCAACATGACGAAACACATTGAAGGGGGTGACCCGAACCATGTATAATAAAAATACTTTTTATAGAAAACTATTATGAGTACAGTCTTCATCTCATGTGAGTGTACACCATTTGGATCAAACTTCACAAAAACACAATTAATTAGTTAATGTGTAAAACTTTTTAAATTTACACCAAATTACTGAATGCACCTTTAAATATTGATCTGTTTCTCACACACACCTATCATATCACTTCTGAAGATATGGATTTAACTGCTTGAGTCGTATGGATTACTTCTATGGTGCTTGCATTTGCTTTTTGGAGCATATAAATTTTGGCACCCATTCACTTGCATTTTATTGACCTACAGAGCTTAAATATCCTTCTAAAATTATCATTTGTGTTCTGCAGAAGAAAGGAAGTCATACACATCTGGGATGGCATGAGGGTGAGTAAATGATGACAGAATTTTCATTTTTGGGTGAACTACCCTTTAAAGTGACAGCTCAGCCATAATTTAATATTCCATCATTTCCCTACACTCATGTTGTTCCAAACCCATATATATATATATACAGATATATATACAGTGTCTTGCAAAATTATTCAGACCCCTGACCAATTATCTCATATTACTGAATTACAAATGCTATACACCCAAATATACACCCATCCAAATAATTGAATTCAGGTGTTCCAATCACTTTCATGGCCACAGGTGTATAAAATGAAGCACCTAGGCATGCAGACTGCTTCTACAAACATTTGTGAAAGAATGGGCCGCTCTCAGGAGCTCAGTGAATTCCAGCGTGGTACTGTGATAGGATGCCACCTGTGCAACTAGTCCAGTCGTGAAATTTCCTCGCTATTAAATATTCCACAGTCAACTGTCAGTGGTATTGTAACAAAGTGGAAGCGATTGGGAATGACAGCAACTCATCCACGAAGTGGTAGGCCACGTCAAATGACAGAGCGGGGTCAGCGGATGCTGAGGCGCATAGTGCGCAGAGGTCGCCAAATTTCTGCAGAGTCAATCGCTACAGACCTCCAAAGTTCATGTGGCCTTCAGATTAGCTCAAGAAGAGTGCGTAGAGAGCTTCATGGAATGGGTTTCCATGGCCGAGCAGCTGCATCCAAGCCATACATCACCAAGTGCAATGCAAAGCGTCGGATGCAGTGGTGTAAAGCACACCACCACTGGACTCTAGAACAGTGGAGACGCATTCTCTGGAGTGACGAATCACGCTTCTCCATCTGGCAATCTGATGGACGAGTCTGGGTTTGGCGGTTGCCAGGAGAACGGTACTTGTCTGACTGCATTGTGCCAACTGTGAAGTTTGGTGGAGGGGGGATTATGGTGTGGGGTTGTTTTTCAGGAGCTGGGCATGGCCCCTTAGTTCCAGTGAAAGGAACTCTGAGTGCTTCAGCATACCAAGGGATTTTGGACAATTCCATGCTCCCAACTTTGTGGAAACAGTTTGGGGATGGCCCCCTTCCTGTTCCAACATGACTGCGCACCAGTGCACAAAGCAAGGTCCATAAAGACATGGATGAGCGAGTTTGGTGTGGAAGAACTTGACTGGCCTGCACAGAGTCCTGACCTCAACCCGATAGAGCACCTTTGGGATGAATTAGAGCGAAGACTGCGAGCCAGGCCTTCTCGTCCAACATCAGTGTCTGACCTCACAAATGCGCTTCTGGAAGAATGGTCAAATATTCCCATAAACACACTCCTAAATCTTGTGGAAAGCCTTCCCAGAAGAGTTGAAGCTGTTATAGCTGCAAAGGGTGGGCCGACGTCATATTAAACCCTATGGATTAAGAATGGGATGTCACTTTTGGCAATATAGTGTATGTACCCCAGTTATTGCAGCAAAAGGTGGCTCGACCAAATATTAATGTGTGGGGGTTGAATACTTATGCAAGCAAGATATTTCAGTTTTTTATTTTTCATAAAAATATTTCCCAACAAAAAAACAATGTCACCTTGCAATTCACATTCACTGAAAGTAAATGGTGACCAAGGCTAACATTCTGTCTAAAATCTCCTTATTGTGTTGCATGGAAGAAAGAAAGTCATACGGGTTTGGAACAACATGATGGTGACTTATGACAGACTTTCCATTAATAATAATAATAATAATAATAAAAATTATAATTCTGTAATACGTTAAATGTGTATTATGTAATGGAATATAGGGAGTTAACATCCATTTTGTCATTTGTGAAAGTAACGAGTTACTCACTACTTGATTACTCTTTTAATTGGATACTTTCTTACTCTTACTCAAGTAATTATTTATGTTAGCACTTTTACTTCTACTTGAGTAATTTTTCTTTTTTAAAGTAATTGTACTTTTACTTGAGTACAGTTTTTGGCTACTCTACCCACCTCTGGTTATAACCATAAATCACTAATGATTGCTTTGTGTTTTTAGACCATAGTTCTTGCACTTACATTCATGTGATGAGCGAGACAGTGCTTGTCAAAGCATGCATGATGATACAGAGGCAGAAGTACTTGCAAATTCACATTAATGGTGAAGATGCCACGCCAACTAATGGTTGAAATAATTATTGCATTTAGTGTATTGGTTATACACTGCGGTCTTGACTAAGACCATAAGCCGAGACCCAGATCCAGACCAAGACTTTAAGGGTTGAGACGCAGACCCAGACCAAGACCACGTTTATATGGTCTCAAGAGGTCTTGAGACCAAGACCACAAGATCACGACTCCAAATCTGGCATGAGTACAATGTGGTACCATATAAAAAAACCATCTACAAGCCTCAACATCTAATGGTGCATTCCGTTCAACTGGGAAATTTGGATTTTCCAACCTCCTATTCGTAAATATGCAAATGGAACGCCACTTGAAGTTGGAATTTTAACTTGGAAACTCGTGCGAAAATTTTCAAATCCGATTTCGCCGAGATTCAGGTGTGTAACATCACACAAACATGTCGTCACTCAAGGAGATATAAAGTAAGTAATAAACATTCTCTTTTATTAAATAATATTGATCAATGAGTCAAGGTTCCTACATAACATGATATTAAAGCTTGTTTAACAAATGCCTGTAGAAACCAGTCTATAAAACATTGTATATTATCCTCTCTTTTGATAATCGTCTACCTGTAGTACAAATGCTAACGTTGCTGCATTGTTTATCAATTGGGTTACTAGGAGACATCTCTGGTGACAGTCAAAACACCTGCTAAGCTAAAGGGAGTGTTGCAGCTTTGTTTCCTTACACATCATCTTCTGGTAATGGAATGCCTTTATGGTCGGAGATCAGAGATGTGAAGTAGGAATATCCCACATCCGACTTGAATGGAACATAGCATTAGCCCCCACGTATATTGCTTGGGAAACAGGAGTGTGATGCGTGGGACTCAAGAGCCTTCGGAGCGGGTTTCAGTCTGCGGGCTTTCCGTCAACCATCTTCGTACCATACTGACCGCTGCCATATATATCCTGTATATGTTGATTTTTCTAAACAAAAATAATAAGGATTGTACAGCAGCACAATTTGTGGATAGGCTGGCTGTTTTTATTTCTCCACTGTTACACTGCCA
Source organism: Myxocyprinus asiaticus (assembly GCF_019703515.2). Lineage (NCBI taxonomy): Eukaryota > Metazoa > Chordata > Actinopteri > Cypriniformes > Catostomidae > Myxocyprinus > Myxocyprinus asiaticus. The sequence continues at coordinate 14,643,532 of NC_059355.1, forward strand.
AAAGTTATCGCCTTATTGTAGGTTAATAGGGCATGCAAGCGATCCATTCAATAACTGTATATTACAAAACATAAGAAGGAAATATATGGTTGTTCATTCAAATGTTGATGTAATAATTACTGATAAATATGCACATCTGTCATGTGAGCCTATTTTGTTTCAGCCAGTATAGATCTCTGTCCTGCCTGTTTGGCCACTTGTTTGATTCATGGCTTATTGGCAGTGTCGGCACAAAGTGGCCAAACAGGCACTGTGCCCCCCAACTTTGACCACATTTCAACCACCATCATTTTAGTGCAATGGTTGGACTTTTAAGATGGTCCCTTACACACTGTAAGTGAAAATACAAGGTACTTCAAACATAAAACTACCCCGCTTAGAATTAATGGTCTGCCCATGAAAAAGTCTCTTTAATAGAAGCACAAAAAACAAGCAAAAAAAAAAAAAAAAAAAAGAGAGAACGGATACAGTACAAAGGGTTAAGATAATAAAAAAATCACAAAATAAGATGTGCTCCATATGCATATAGTCTTCATACAGTTGAAGTCAGAAGTTTACATACACTTTAGCCAAATATTCACAATTCCTGACATTTCATCGTAGAAAACTTTCCCTGTCTTAGGTCAGTTAGGATCATTACTTATTTTAAGAATGTGAAATGTCAGAATAATAGTAGAGAGAATTATTTATTTCAGCTTTTATTTCTTTCATCACATTCCCAGTGGGTCAGAAGTTTACATACAATTTGTTAGTATTTGGTAACATTGCCTTTAAATTGTTTAACTTGGTTCAAACGTTTTGGGTAGCCTTCCACAAGCTTCTCACAATAAGTTGCTGTAATTTTGGCCCATACACCAGACAGAACTGGTGTAACTGAGTCAGGTTTGTAGGCCTCCTTGCTCGCACACACTTTTTCAGTTCTGCCCACACATTTTCTAGCGGACTGAGGTCAGGGCTTTGTGATGGCAACTCCAATACCTTGACTTTGTTGTCACAACTTTGGAGGTATGCAAATACCCATTTTTTTGGACCCATTTGCAACCGAGCTTTAACTACATGGCTGATGTCTTGAGATGTTGCTTCAATATATCCACATGATTTTCCTTCCTCATCATGCCATCTATTTTGTGAAGTGCACCAGTCCCTCCTGCAGCAAAGCACCCCCACAACATGATGCTGCCACCCCCATGTTTTACGGTTGGGATGGTGTTCTTCGGCCTGGAAGCCTCACCCTTTTCCCTCCAAACATAATGATGGTCATTATGGCAAAAAAAAAAATTATTTTTGTTTTCATCAGCCAGAGGAAATTTCTGCAAAAAGTAAGATCTTTGTCCCCATGTGCACTTGTAAACTGTAGTCGGACTTTTTTATGGCAGTTTTGGAGCATTGGCTTCTTCCTTTCTGAGCAGCCTTTCAGGTTATGTCGATATAGGACTCATTTTACTGTGGACATAGATACTTGTCTACCTGTTTCCTCCAGCATCTTCACAAGGTACTTTGCTGTTGTTTTGGGATTGATTTGCACTTTTCGCACCAAACTACGTTCATCTCTAGGAGACAGAATGCGTCTCCTTCCTGAAAGGTATGATGGCTGTGTGGTCCCATGGTGTTGATACTTGCTTACTATTGTTTGTACAGATGAACATGGTACCTTCAGGCATTTGGAAATTGCTCCCAAGGATGAACCAGATTTGTGGAGGTCCACAATTTATTTTCTGAGGTCTTGGCTGATTTCTTTTGATTTCTCATGATGTCAAGCAAAGAGGCACTGGGTTTGAAGGTAGGCCTTAAAATACATCCACAGGTACACCTCCAATTGACTCCAATTAGCCTATCAGAAGCTAACTGGCTAATTGCCTAAAGGATTGATATCATTTTCTGGAACGTTCTAAGCTGCTTAAAGGCACAGTTAACTTTGTGAATGTGAACTTCTGACCTACTGGAATTGTGATATAGTCAATTAAAAGTGAAACAATCTGTCTGTAAATAATTGTTGGAAAAATTACTCATGTTATGCACAAAGTAGACGTCATAAACAACTTGCCAAAACTATAGTTTTCTAATATGAAATATGTGGAGTGGTTAAAAAATGAGTTTTGATGACTTCAACCTAAGTCTATGTAAACTACAGACTTCAACTGTACACTAACATGCTTTTTCTTTCCCAAAAAAAAAAAAAAAAATCACTGAGTGTTTGAACTTGAGCTATTTATCACTCTGTAGCAAAGTTCACACCAGCAAAAGTCATGTAAGTAAATTATATTTGTTTATTATATTTACGAAGTATCAATACTCTTTGTCCTTGACTTTCTTGATTTTTGGTTTAAGTTCTTTTATCTAATATAATTTTAGTCTATTTTAACAGAAGGGGAATTGAAAAAAGGACAAAAGAATATTCAAATAAGATGACTAATATTTACTGCTCGTCGAGGCAACATTAAATTCAGAACCAAATAGGAATAGTTGTCCAAAGGCCACCATGATTTAAAAGACCTTTTTACTCAGAAAAGAAAGATCCTAATGCTGTGATTCGTGGCTAATTTCTGATTTCAATAGATAATAGGCGAACATAACTACATTTACAACAAATTTGGGGAGATTCTCAAGGTGGGACGCATGGAATTCGTGTTCAAGTAATGGTAGGAATACACTAAAAAAAAACAGTCTTATGGACTTAGCAGTTGCATAGCATAATTTCTGGTTAGTCTGACATGTGGGTATGATTTGGTGAACTGAACTGACTGCTGTGAAAGATTTGATTTGCTAGTTATATGGTTTTGAATTTTGACTCCCTACAAAACTGCAAAGGCTCTGGACTGATCTGGGTCCCGTTCCCCAATAACGACTGATCTTAGCGGTTAAGAGCGTTTTCTATGAGCAATTTTACGAATGTTCGTTATTTTTTACGTGCATTTCCCAAAACTAAACTTAACATAAATGCGCCAGGACGTGCTTATGTCCTTAATTATCATTCTCAAAATGTGGCCCCCTCTGAAGTTCCAAGTGCTCCCCCATGTATTTCATCCTGGTGCCAACTCTGCTTATCGTTTAACCAATAACCGGTTAATACTCGTGAATACCCAGTTAAAGAATTAACCGAAATTTGCATTCCTATTCGCCACCATACTGTAATAATTCAACTTTGCATCTAGTTGCACAGTTCTAATTTTGCCAATATAAATGTATGCCACAACATATGCATAAACTCTAATAATACTTCTGCATTGTTTAAAAATACCAGACATTATCCACAGTCTCTATTTTTACTTTAAATAAACAGCTGTCTAGAATATGTTGAGTACAAGTAATACAGTGCTTTAACTGAGATTATTTCTGTGCCATTCAGAGGACTCAAAAAGTGTTCTCGTACTACAGAATTACCGTCAGGTCAAAGGGCACAGACAAAGCAACATCTCTCTGAGAACAAAAACACAGACAGCAGCTTTATACTTAGACCAGGACACACAATAACACTTTAAAATAGATAAAAGAGGACTTTGTGTGTGTCACAGCTGTAAGGATTGCCTGAGCATCATTACGACAGATTTGAACCGAGTGGCCAAAAGCACCTTGGCGAAAGAAGCTTTGCGACTCAGTAAAAACACTGCTCCATTAGAAATCACTATTTTGTATCCTGACACTGAAGCCTGAAGACCAAACAGCATGTTACATAAGATTACTTCAGCAATAGACTGGAAATATCCTGTTCAGGACAGTATACAGACCACTGCTTGGGGAAAAAAGGGTGCACTTTCAGTATGGCTGGGTGATAAAATGATCTCAATATTTATCGCGATAAAAAACATTATTGATAATAGGCTTTTGAGTAATTTTTGATATTTAGCCTACAGTATGTTCTACATCTAGATTCATATTTATCTGTGTGCGACTCCACGTAACATAAAAATCTAATAAATTCTCGAACTTCAATATCATACACAGACACACACAAAAAAGTAAGTGATTCCTTTTTTACTAAAATTTGGTAATGTTTTCCCCATGGTCTACTGCCAATAAAAAGACTTTTGCTACTCTTTGAGGGTTCACACTTGAGTCCTTTTAAGAAGTGCCAAACTCTGACCTTTTTCACTTAAGCCACGAACAACAAATAAATACATAAAACAGTGAAACAAAGAGACGGGGAGAGAGAGAGAGAGAGAGAGAGAGAGAGAGAGAGAGAGAGAGAGAGAGAGAGAGTGAGAGAGAGAGAGAGAGAGAGAGAGAGAGAGAGAAAACACTGTATCTGTCCACTGTGTACCTGTTTTTGTCCACTTTGTGATAGGGTCTCAGCCTACTATTCATCATCATTATTTATTGAAACCCAGTCAACTTGAACTGTATATTATTGTAATTGTAACTTTGGTTCGAGGAGTGGAAGAGAGGAGATGCAGGAGTAACGTTTCAATCTTTTAATAGTAGATGCTGGAGTGGAACAAATTCAGAGAATCAGTCAAGGAATCGCATTGGAGTGGAATTATATATGTGGAATTAGTCAAGCAAACTCACTGGAGTGGAACAAAATATAATGCTAAACATAACAATGTAACAATACAACGAAACACTTCAAGAACTGACAAGGAATGAACAAAACGGGAGGGTATTTATACAAAAAGGTGCTGATGAAGGAATGGAGAACAGGTGAGGATTGGGAACAGATGGCAGTGATGAGGGCAGTGCATTATGGGAAGTGTAGTCCAGGGGAAACTAAGGAAGGATGACACAAAACCAATTCAAAATAAGAGTCCATGGATCAGTACGGTGAATAACTGTGACAGTAATATTATAATCTATTATACATTATTATTATTCAATAGTAATATATTTCTGTAATAAGATTTTAACTTGCACAGGACATTGCAATGCGGTCCAGTTAAACCAAAGAGTTCTAAACCGGCGAGCTATTCTTTTGATGGAAAAATGCAGGAAGTTTTTCTGTGTGTAGCTGAATTCACAACAGCTGTATAATGTGCTTCATATTTTAACATCTTCTGCTCTGTCCACAAATATCTGGTGCATTGGGGTTTATTATTTGTGTTTGCGTATTAACCTGTAGCGGCCAAACATGTCTGGAATTATGTAAAAGTGAAATTAAAGTGAATCTGGAGCACTTTAAATATAACACGTTCAGCAAGCAAATGGAAGCAAACTCGGAGCACATCTGTTACTCTGAGCACCGTTCTGAAAACACTTTAATAATGCACTAACACAATGCAGACAGGACAGATCAGCGCACATAAACAAAGACAGCAGACTGTTTATTTATTTAATTAAATCGCAACCCTTTACGGTTTAATAATTGCACAAGGTCACATTGCGATTTCAATTTTATTTAGATTAATTGTGCAGCCATTTATAAATGGATGCTTTAAATGTCGGTCAGATGGTCTCTTCCTGTGAAAGTGGGTGGCTCTTGGTCAGAATAAGCTGCAAAGTGGACCAGACACTAACAGAATATGCTGGTATTGCAAAGTCGACACATTTAGGAGCAACAACATCTCAGCTGTGAAGTGTTTGGCTACACAATCTCACAGAACAAACTGGAGGCTACATTTGTTGGGAAGCACATAAACAGTCTGAACTCAAGAACAGTTTGGTGTTTGTGAGCTACAAAAATCAATGAATCTTTCAACTGTAACAGGAACACTGAATGAAAAGCTGATAAGAGCAAACCTGTATCCCTTGTTAAACTACTGTAAATAGAAAATATTTATCTGATAAATGCTAAAAAAGTGAAAAAGCAAGTAATGGCAAATGGCAAAAAAAGGCATTTAAAACCTGCCAAATAGCTGAAAGCATGCAGCAGAGAGTAGGCGGGTTGCTTACAACCATTTCTCATGCAAAGTACTTTCTGTATTACCTTGAGCAAAGTATTGCATATTTATCAACAAGAAACGTAGCAGTAAAAAAGGCCTTTTTGGAGTAAAACTGCAGTACAGTATAATCCCAAGGCTTCCATACTAATGACTATAATGGAAGGAGTGTATTAGCATTTCTCCAAAATATATGATCAGCAAGAGAAATGCAAATGTAAATTTGATAGTCAACTAATTTTTACTATCCACCTCCCATGACCTCACGCGAACTTTAACATGCAGTAGTCAACTGGGTCTCATAGAATCATGTTACAATGCCTACATTTTTTAGAAATTATTTTTTCGTGGCTCATTGTTTGTATCGCAGAAGTTTCCTGGTCAAATGAACACTAGAGGCGCTCGAGTGTGATCAAATTGCGTGGTAGCTCAGCTGATAGAGTGTTGTACTTATGATGTAAAGGACTGGCGTACGAGTCATGAAGAGCATACGAGTTGACACATGAGCCGAAAGTGTCCCAGAAGCACCACAAAATTATGTGGTTGTGTTTTTCATCTCACACTAGAGATGACACTATCGGCTAGGTTTAGGTTTATAGTTTAGTGTAGGAAGGCTGGTTTTGTTGATTTAAAACTTGATAGAGCATTTACACTAAAAACTTCATGTGTCTGAGGAACATTTAACATGTTTTTAGTGCCACACAGGGACACCTCGGAACTGCAGCGATACATGTAATTTCTATGAGAACAGGCTGGCAACAAATGAAGCAATACACTCAATAACATTCCTCATAATAAATGTGATCCAAAACAGACTGCAACTAACTGAGTAACATATTTTACACAAATATGAACCAGTTGAAGATTTGAACATACTTGTACACGGTTTAAGGACACTTTGATAGTGAGATGATTTGAGTATAACAGTCGTGTAGAATTCAGCCTCTTTTCTGTGCTTCTGGTGGAAATGGCTGTGAACTACTGTTTTAATTGAGGTGTCCCTGTTAATTAGCACACAAATCGAGTTAGCTTCAGGAGCCACGAAAACCACGTGTGTGTGCATGCGTGTGCTTGTAAGAGAGAAAAAGAGAGAGTTGTCGACAGGCTGAGGCAGAAAAAGAATGGGTTTATACATGAAAACTAATAAGAATCCTTCACTCCTGAAAACCTGACAGAAGTACTGTATTTCCATCTGCATTAGCAATAAAAAAGAGAAAGTTTAGTAGAATCGACAAGGTGCTTTTTTTTGAGAATGAGATTTGAGAACTGCAGAAGAGAGGAAGATTATCAGTGGATGGGTTGTTGACAAATAAGGTTGTTCGAGATGATAAAACTGAAAAATATTTTAAAAATCTAGTTTAAAATACATGTCAGGTTTGTTATAAATGTAATATTTGTGCCCATTTTGATCCATTTTTTAAAACATTTATATAATTTGCTATCAAAAAAAGAAGGATGAAATTACTTTAAAAATGTTAAGAGGTGTAATCACGAAGTAAAAGGTTTTAAAATACTTGCACCTTGAATAAATGTGAGTGTACACAACTTATTCATTAATTTAAAAAGCTTTCAAACTTTTGTTTAGTGTAAATATATATATGTGTGCGTGTGTATATATATATATATATATATATATATATATATATATATATATATATATATATATATATATATATATACTTTAGCCAAATACTTTTAAACTCTACTTTTCACAATTCCTTTTTTTTTTTTTGATTTTCTCCCCAATTTGGAATGCCCAATTCCCAATTCAATCTAAGACCTCATGGTAGCATAGTGACTCGCCTCAATTCGGGTAGCCTAGGACGAATCTCAGTTGCCTCCGCATCTGAGACATCGATCTGCACATCTTATCACGTGGCTTGTTGAGCGCGTTACTGCGCAGACATAGCACGTGTGGAGCCTTCACGCTATTCTCTGAAGCATCCATGCACAGCTCACCACGCGCCCCACCGAGAGCCAGAACCACACATTATAGCGACCATGAGGAGGTTACCCCATGTGACTCTACCCTCCCTGGCAACCGGGCCAATTTGGTTGCTTAGGAGACCTGGATGGAGTCACTCAGCACGCCCTGGATTCGAACTCGCAACAGGGGTGGTAGTCAGCGTCAGTAATCGCTGAGCTACCCAGGTCCCCCTACTTTTCACAATTCCTGACATTTCATCATAGAAAACATTCCCTGTCTTAGGTCTGTTAGGATCACTTTATTTTAAGAATGTGAAATGTCAGAATAATAGTAGAGAGAATGATTTATTTCAGCATTTATTTCTTTCATCACATTCCCAGTGTTCCTAGAAGTTTATATACACTTTGTTATTATTTGGTAGATTTGCCTTTAAATTGTTTAACTTGGGTCAAATGTTTTAGGTAGCCTTCCACAAGTTTCTCACAATAAGTTGCTGGAAATTTGGCCCATTCCTCCATACAGAACTGATGTAACTGAGTCAGGTTTGTAGGCCTCCTTGCTTGCACACGCTTTTTCAGTTCTGCCCGCAAATTTTCTATCAGATTGAGGTCAGGGCTTTGTGATGGCCACTCCAATACCTTGACTTTGTTGTCCTTAAGCCATTTTGCCACATCTCTGGAGGTATGCTTGGGGTCTTTGTCCATTTGGAAGACCCATTTATGACTGAGCTTTAACTTCCTGGCTGATGTCTTGAGATGTTTCTTCAATATATCCACATAATTTTCTTTCCTCATGATGCCATCTATTTTGTGAAGTGCACCAATCCCTCCTGCAGCAAAGCACCCCAACAATATGATGCAATACTGAGAGCTGCGGAACACTCTCCTCCTGCAAGAGGTCACGCTGTGTACTCACAGGACAACAGAGCAACACACTTACAGTACATAGGCGAGAACATCGATGGCAAACAGCAAGTAGATTGTATTGTAGCGGTACAGCTTGTAGAATTTGTCAAACAACAGTGTAATAACCCGGTGCTACAGTACATTAAACATTTTGTTTTATTTACACCGACATCACTGCGCAAATCTGTGGAAACAGAAGCAGAGTCGACTCTCCAAGTCGACACTGAGCGTGACATGCACAGCAAGATGCTCATAAGCTGTGATGTGCACAGAACGGGGGCAGTAGGGGCTGAAACCTGGGAGGGAGGAGGGATGCGCTGTCGCGGAGTCCTCGCTGCTGCCATCCGCCAGGGGAGCACCATGGCCGTCTGCCTGGGGTCGGAGGGGTTGCTGCCAGACGCTGAGAGCCGGAGGAACCACAGCTGTCTGCTGAGAAGGGGAGGAGCGGTTCCGTCTGCCAGGGGCTGGATGACTCGCTGCCATCTGCCGGGGGAGGAGCGAGCTGGCGTCCACCAGAGGGTGGAAGAGCGGTTGAGGACCGGGCGACAGAGCATCCGGAAGCCAGCGAGCAAGTTCTTCTCTCTCTCTCCTCTCTCTCTCTCTCTGTGTGTCTCCTCTTGCCATTTCCCTGTCCCCACTCCTCCTCTAGTCTCTCCCCCAGGTTTGCAGGAGGCTGGGTGGACCATTGCCTGACAGAACGGCCAGAAGGGCAGCGTCTCCCATCCAGAGATGGGGGGGGGGATGGGAGGTTAGTCAGACCGGTGGCACCTCGGCCTGAATTGGGCGGGGGAGGAGTGTGTCGAGGAGGAGGGCGTGGCCTGGCCGTGATGGAGCACAGCTGGTGCTGAATCAGCTGATCAGTGGGAGAGCGAGATATGGGGCAGCTGGAGACGCCAGTTCGAGAGAGAGAGAAGCACGCGGCCATGTTGTGTGTGTCTGTTTGTTTAAGGTTTAAGTTGTTAAAAGTTCATTTATATCATTAAACCTTTATGTTGACTGTTCAGCCGGTTCCCGCACTCCTGCTTGCCTGTCCGTTTATCTGTTACAATGGTGCTTTTTGTTAGGAATATAACAGCATAGGCTATTATATGTCAATAATGGAAAAAAAATTATGTTTATAATACAAGAAAAATGCTTAAATACTCAAAAAGCAAAGAATATGTTAAGTATATCAAAGTGCTACTCTTTAAAAAAATTATATATATAAAAAAAAAAAAACGGTGCCCTTTTTTTCGCCCGTCCCTGCTGAAGTCTGTGCATGCCACTGCTCATAAGTTATGATTCATAACTATCAAAAAAACAGCTTATTAAAAAAACCGACAAAATAAGAAACCCGCGTTTACGTGAGACTTATAATTATCTGCTTTTTACTTAAATTGTAAACAGCTTTGAGAACAACACTTGCACAAGTGTTACAAGGCAGTAATAATGACGGTAAAGTTTACAAACAAAGTGAAACAGGGGGAAGAGGGCAAAAAAAAATAAAATTATGTGTGCCAATCGGTTTTTGCTCAAGTCCACATGACGTGCTTGCCACATGTTACCTCCCCTCCGGGCAGGATGTGGTCTCCGCAGGGTGTTTTCCACCTGAAAGAATAGGATAGGAAAAGAACACCTTCCCCGGCGCATATATTGAGCGTTAAAATGGCCCCAGCCAAATAACTGAATACTCTGTGGAGAGAAAACATAGAGAGAAAAGGCCGCGGCTGGCGTGGCCTGCTCCCATATTAGATATGTCTCTCCCCCCCCCAGGGATGTGGGGAACTATACAACGTTTTTTGGGGTGTTGGGGGAGGCTACATGCAGACCGGTGCACCTGCTACTATGCACGCAGCAGCTTGCTTGCACCTGCACCGGCAGTCCACATAACACGGTTCAGCTAGTTGTGGTGTTTCATATAGGGACCCCTAGTTTCACTACATCGACACAACGTTGAGTGAGTGACAGAAGGGGAACGTCTCGGTTACTGTCGTAACCTCTGTTCCCTAATGGAGGGAATAAGACTTTGTGTCCCCCCTGCCACAACGCTGTACTACCCGCTGAAATGGCCTCAGCACAAAACCTGAATGAGTGGTTGTGAGCCAGCTCCTTTTATACCCGTATATCCAAGGGAGTGGCATGCAAATTCCACTCGGGAATTCTCATTGGCCTTTTCTCAAAGATCTGAGGTGAGGTTTGGGGCTCCCAAGGGTGACCCCTAGTGTCACTACATCGACACAACGTCTTGTTCCCTCCATCAGGGAACGGAGGTTACGACAGTAACCGAGACGTTTTCCTTTTTTTGACTACCTACATGTTGCTTACACCACCTGATTTTGATTTGGTGGATAAAAGTTTCTCTTTTTTTAATTAAAGTTAATAATATTATTATTAATATTATTATAATAATTTAATTAAATAAAAAGATTATTCAAATTTTTTTTATGTAGCTGTTAATGAGACTTTTATTATTATTTTTTTCTGTCTCCAGATGGTCTCCTAACCTTAACCCATTGACCCAAATAACAGCTTGCATTCCACACAAATCTACCATGACTTGGAATATAGCACACGCATTGTATAAACTTCCTTTATGATAATTTTATGGTGCTTTTTTGTTATTTTTAGAGCTTGACAGAGTCTGTCCCTATTCACTTTCATTGCACGAAAAAGGCACCTTTGAGATTCTGCAAAACAACACCTTTTGTGCTATAAAGGAAAAAGTAATTTATCGAACTTAGGTTTGGACCAAGCAATCGAAACCAGTTTTGGGCAAACTATGCCTTTAAAAGTTTTAAGAATGTTGTCTTTAAGACTAAACTTACATACAACTCTTTCAGGAAATACAGCAATTAACAAATACTTAATTTACTTAAGATGTTCAACTGGATATCTGACAGGTGCTCGGTTGATTGAGGTTGTGTGATGTCTTATCTCTCTTCAACAGCTGGACTGACACTGGAGGCTGATATTTAACATGTTCCAACAACACAGACATGAACATAGGCAGCAGCCACAGTAATCAAGATTACTGATAAACTCGAGGCAGGGTTTATTTATCATGTATTCCAATTTGGATAATATGATTTCAATACTTTCTGCAGAAAATGTGCTGTTTGACTGAGCAAAAGCTGCCTTACATCTCCTTTTGTGTTCCTCAGAGGAAATACAGTAAGTCATACAGGTTAAGAAGAAAATGAGGGTGAAAAATATATGACAGAATTTTCATTTTAAGGTGAACTATGCCTTAAAGTGAAGTGTTTAGGTGCTGCAAGAAAATTCCACCTGGTTGTGCATTTGTCATCATGTTCAGCCGAAATTCAAACAGGCCTGATTAATGCGTCCTCGTTGCTGTCCAAGTACACCTAGCATTTTTTTCTCTCCTCTGTCATGTACTCTGCCTGCGGGTTATTCTGCACATGCTGTCGTCTCCCTGCGTGACAGCGATGATGGTATTTGGACATCATGACTGTCAGCCAGGAAATAGACTTTTACACAAATGTGGCCAACCAACATTTATACAACAATTTATACAATAGTAAATAACAGTAAACTTATGTAAACACGCTCTGTAATAAATCTGTCATATTAATCACTTGAGTTTTCAGTGAGAGAGAGAGAGAGAGAGAGAGAGAGAGAGAGAGAGAGAGAGAGAGAGAGAGAGAGAGAGAGAGAGAGTAAAATACTAAGGTTTTTAAAGCTTTGGGTAGATTTTGTTTCAACAAGCCTTGAGCAGATTAAAGCATGTTAATGTAATGCTGCTACACACACTGAACACACTGTTGAGTGTTTGAATAGAATACTGGCCTACTGGTAGTAGTATATTTAAGTGGCTTCTGGCATGAAATACTTGGCTCAAAAATGTACATTAAAACTAGGGCTGTCAATCACTATTATAAATTGCTATAAATCAAATATAATAAATATTATAATTCAGATAATTCAAATACATTACATATTATACATATTTTCTGGCAGCAGCATAGGTTAAGCATTTAGACAATACAAAAAGTGGCTTAAAAGTCCAAATATTTATATTTCGATATCATTGAACATAAATGTATTATTGTCCTACTTCCATCTGTACTGTTTTTAATTGTTGGTCTACATACTCATGCGTCAGATGGTCTGGTTTTCAGTGTCTCTAGTCACCAAGCTGCATTTTTAGTATGCTGTGTCAAGTTAAACATAGTTTGAAACTTTGGAAAAAAAAAATCTGGAGATCCCTGCATTCTGTTGTGCTCAGTCCAGCTCTCTTTGGCCCTGTCCCAATGGCACACTTAATGTGGACTTGTGGTCTCATGGCCTTTATTTGCACATTCCTGCAAAGTCTACGAGACCGTAGGGTGTCCAATTTGACATTTTGCCGCTCAGAGGGGTGCTCACAAGCGCCTCCTTTGTACTCTCAATGCGCCCTTCAGCTATGCCCGCATCAGTGCGAGCTCCACAGTGGACCCTACCCAACAGTCCATGCTGGAGATCTTCACGACCAATCACAGCGGACCGGAGTGTAGTGCCAGTGGAAAAATCATGGCAGACGAGGCGATGTCAATTGTGGATTAAATATTGATTTCAATAAGCTTTTTATTTTTCTGACTGTCAATGACGGATCACTTGCTTTTCTTGTGTATATATTATCACATTTTAGTCTGATGTGTATAACAGGGCCAAACTTTGTTTTATGGAATTACTCCATGTTTTTATTGAATACTTTTTCTTGGGGAAGTTTTACATTCATAAAAGTAAGTAACTTAACACTAAACATTTGATGTTTCAAAGAGGATTTTAGAATTATTGTGAGTCTCAAAAATATCAATACAGGAGAGACAAAAGTTCCAGCTGTCCCTCCTTATCGGCAGCCCTGTGCATCCGCCGATAAATTTTCCCCTTTGGCCAATTTGTTTCTTGAGGGCACTGAGAATCTCCTGCTTGAAGCAGTTGAGACATGTAAATGACCAGTTGTTATGTGCCATTGTGTTACTACAATAATAGACTGGTGTGCAACACAGTCTCATTTAACGGTCTGCATATCAGAGCCGCGTCAGACGCGTTCGAGCTCATAATGTTAAAGTGCTCGCCTGTTTCATTCTCCCTCTCTCTCCTCAACAGTTACCTGTAACTTTTAACTGTCTTGTCAAATGGTAAAAAGGCAAATATCAATAAAACTAATATCATATACCATCTGCAAATATGTGCATATCTCATTTAAACAAATGTAATATACCAACCTCACACAACTTGAGCAGATCCAGCATCTGTGGAGCGCACATAAATCTTCCTCTGAAGCACGTATTCTAACAGCCTCTCTTCAACGGTTCCCTGTAACTTTTCTAAGGATAAAAGGCAAATATCAATAAAACTTCTATTATATACCATCTGCAAATATGCAGATATCTCGTTTAAACAGATGTAATTCACGAACCTCACGAAAATACAGCATTTTCTTCCCGTCGAGCACTCATCTAATATCTTCCTCTGAAGCATGTATTCTATCAGCCAGAATCAAAACTTCAGGATCCGGATAAAAAGTTCCTCTGATTCACAAATCATGATGTCAGTCCGTGACAATTCAAGCAGGCGATCCAGGACGTTTCAACTGTCAGGAGATTGCTGCTCGAGCTGGATCCGCTCGAGCGCGTGAGAGCAACTTCAAAGTAAAAGCGCTTCACGTGTGCTATAAGTAAATGTCTTATTCACTATACACTGTATGTACAATTGGTTTGATTCTGTATTTTTTTAGAAAATGCGATTGTTAATGTGGACATGCCATCCATGGTTGCTAAAGAAATTTTATGTTTATGTTATTTACTATATTAAATTGTGTGAACTAGGCATTGTATTGGCCTATCGGCCACCCTGCTCTCTGGATATCGGCATCAGCCATTAAAAAACCCATATCGGTCGATCACTACTCCTAATTTAAATTGATGGGGTTTTGTTGTTGTTAAATGTACACTCTGTTTTTCAGGTTCTTGATTAAAATGTCTAATGCATTATTGTCAGTGTGTTGTTTGGAATAATTTAATAAAAAATAAATTTCCAAGAGTTAGTTTAAAGTGTGTTCCTTCACCCCATCCATCAATGTCATGACTTTCCAAATAATAATTTGTAAAACTGCATGTAGTATATGAAAAACATAATGTATATAAATTCATCATCTGATTGAAGTCTGTCCCAAATGCACACTTTTATAATTCATACACCCTCATGGACTCACTGACTAGTGCCCCATCTGTTTTCACTCGTTTACGTCATCAAAGTCTGGACTCAGAGGAAGAACGCAAGGGCTAAGGGAGCCATTTAGGACAGGGCCTTTGAGTGCAAAAGCACATCTGGAGGGCTGTGCTGCCTGTCGCTTTTGTTGGGTTGACGAGGCGTGTTGCCAGTACTGCTGGAGTTGTGCTGACTGCCCCTACTATTGAGGTGATACATCAAGATTGAATTGGTCTGATGGTAGGAACATTCCTTATAAACGGAACTTATGTTCGGGAACATGATTGTGTAAATGTTATTCCCATATACTTAAATCACACTAAATTAGCACATTAAATCGAAAGCCCTTTACAAAATGGTTCTGTTCGTTAACATTTGTAAATGCATACAGAAATATTCTTAGCTATACTATTATAATGATATGAGTTAATAACAAACCTGTAATAAAAAGTTAGCTGCAAAGCCATGAGATTGAAACGATCTTATAAGTCCAGTCAGCTCTGTTGATGGAATCAGATAAAAGTAGGGATGGCACCAATCCGATACCTGGATCAGTATCGGCTCCAATACTGACTTTTTTAGACAGATCGGTTATCGGTCCGACGAGCCCGATCCAAATTCGATACTGTGTGTTAGTCATGTTTGTTACTGTCAAGATCCAAAAATGACATAAAAGAACCATAAAAACACCATTAAAATATTTTATATGACTCATGCATTTTATTCAAAGCCACTTGAAGACATGTGATAGCTCTGTGAATCACAAAAGGCTGTGTTGAATAAGTAAATATACAAAATGCATGCGCAGCACCAGCGCGTTAGTGAATGCCACTGCTCTGTTGACACACACACACACTCACTCGCGGCTATTTTTAGCCTTTACGCAGTGCACAATATTTGAGCGCTACTCACGAACAACATCTCAGATGTAGATGCTCAATAGTTCAGTTCACGTATAACATGCATTTTTACCAGAATTTGAATAAGAAGCGAATTAAACTACTGTGAACTTTCCTACAAACAGACACATACAGGACTTCCTGTAGAGTTTAGAATGTCAAAATAAAAGCCAGAGGGTTTTAAAGTTAAAGGTGCATGATTGAGAAATATTACTGTTGTATTTAAAATTCTAAAAGTCATTAATAAAAGTAATACTATTAATAATAGTAATAATAATTATTATTATTATTTGTTAAAAATTATAACAATATTTAAGTTGAATGGGTTCCAAAAAATAACTGTGAATGAAAAGTGAACTGATATCTTACAACTAAAAAAAAAAAAAAAACAATAGATCTGAATCCTTTAAAATCCAGATACAAAATGAAATTTTTTTGCAGGAAAAAAATCCTGCCTTTTCTACTGACCACTTAGACTGGAATTACTGTTAATTTTGCTGCTATACTATCCAGTAGACTAGTTAACAGTAAAGTTTTTCTTAATAAGCTATACATTTATATTGAAATAATGTGTAGTTAGAGGTTTATGTTTCTTTACATATTACAGAGTACCCTCAGTTATTTCCACACAATAATGTAAAGATATTCTAAACTGATTTTGCAAAAAAAACAACACTGGTATTGGATCGGTATCGGCCGATACTGAGATTTCAGATAACGGATCGGAAGAGAAAAAAGTGGTATCGGTGCATGAGCACTGAAAATGACGTAATTTAATTAAAAATGATAGAAAAATATAAAACTATTGATATACAGTACATTTGTTGAATATAAGGTCTAGAATCAATATATTTTATTTTATTGCAAAATATTAAGATATATATACCAAAAATTAGTTTGAGAGTCTAGGGAGAGCGACTCAACTGTATCATTAACGGGAGTGGGTGGTCGCTGCAGAGCTCTTTTGGCGCGCTTTGTTTGCGGCGATTCTTTGATTGGTAGATCTTTCTCTTCAGGATCATGCGTTAGTTAGTATACTGTTTGTAGAAATGAACATTTACCATGATTAATAAACGCTGTACAAGTATTACTCATTGTATATGTTTTATTTTGTACATATATTCACATGTACTATTTTGTTCTGAAAAATACTGCAATCTAGCCAAAAATTATCAAAACAAGAATGCAAATCCAGCAATTAAATGGTCATTTAATTTGCATAATTCATGCTTAAAGATTTCTTTGAGCTGTTTACATCGATGTCAGACCTTTTTCACATATTTTTTTGCCCATAAAGGTCAGCATTTCATTAGCTTGTTCATTTAAGACTTTCAAAACAGAGAGTCAGTCGTAGTGTTGGGTTCGAGTCCACTTTAGTCGAGTCCGAGTCAAGTCCAAGCCTTTAAACAATCGAGTCCAAGTTGAGTCCGAGTCCAAAAGAGGCCGAGTCGGACTCAAGACCGAGTCCATAAAAGGCCTAGTCCGAGTCCGAATGAATCTGTTCATGAATCGAATTAAAATTGTAACCGTACACTCAACATCAATATTTTAAGCTTATTTTAAACGTCACAACTAAGAAAAACAGTTTGTCAGTATAAATGTAACAAAATCACCTCTGTTGCATTTCATATATATATATTTTATGATTAGTTTCCTGCTGAACAAACTTCAAAGTGGTTTCAGAATGAAAGCATATGCTTTAGGTGTATGAACACAAAACTGTCCTTCAACACAATTCTTATTGCGTTCTGTTAACATTTCAATTATTTGTTGCTTTTTCCACTCCATTCAAACATAGATTAAAGAAAGTGAAAGCTATGTTAGTCATTACAACCAAGGTTATTATGTTTCGAATTTTAATTTAGTTTTTATTTCTACTTCATTTTCAGTTTGTCACCACAATGGAACCACAATGTGAGCACAGTCTTGGCTGCACAAACGCCACACGCAATTTTACCAGTTGTAAGGTCCCGTGTCAAGAGAAACTGCCTTGTTTAGTTTCTATTACATTGGATACATGCCCATCGTTAAGTTTTCGTTGTGCCAGCCACCTCGGTAGTCGATGTTATACAGTAGTCTCTGTAGTAACATTCAAGCGTATTGTTTGACTGATGAGTGTGCCTGTGCACCTGTTTGTGCGTGTGTGTGCTTAAACACAGTGAAATAACTCTGGCTACGTCTACGGCTTCAGGGGCTAATACAGCTGCATGCAGACAGAGATGTGTTCATTAATTTCTGTTTTTGTTATTTATCTATTTATTTTTTCATTGCATCACAAATGTCATGGACTCGGCTGGACTCTGAAAAAAATCCAGAGTCCCAAAGACTCAAGTCCGAGTCAAGTCCGTTTAAAAATGCATCCAAGTCCATGAAAAGTCCAAGTCCATTATAATTGGACTTGTGACTCGGACTCGAGTCTGAGTCCAAACTTGAGTACCCCAACTCTAGTCGATCAATACCTGTCTAACTGAAGGATGGAGCAGATCTCGACAAGCTCTGTCTAAAATACTCATGCCTGTCAATATCAACACCTATTCTGTCCATCCACAAATTATTTAGCAAAACCAAGATGGATCGCTCTAAACAAACTCTTTAGAATTTTTTTTTTCTAAGAATGTTGCGGCATTAAATCAATAAAAAAACCGAGATCAATGCAAAATCGAATCCTGTTGAACACAATTTGTCTTGGACAGACATTTATCCACAGGACAGAATCTCACACATTAGCTCAAGAACACAAAGATCTCTTTCACCCGAATCACACGCTAGTTTTGCTCCACTGAATTCAATTTATTTCACACGCTGCCTAACTCGCTCCATCTCAAATTCAGCGGCCGCTGAGAAACAAACCTGTCCAAGGACAACTGATAACAACCTCTGACCTCAGAGTCTCTGTGTCTTATTCCTGAGGCGATTCCAGTTCAACCAACCTCAACAACTGACCCAGTCCACATAATTCCCACTTGTCCTGTTAAAGCACTTAGTAATGGTTGACCTTCTCCTTCTCACCACCAAAGACCCTGAGAAAAGGGTCATCATGAGGTCAGGGTTATGGCATCGAAGCATAAACCTGTTTAGATATGTGAATAACCTTCACTTGCTCAAAGATGATCTTGTTGTCAGGGAGAAAATGAGATTTGCAACCTATATTCATAAAATCTACTTGTCGACTTCATTTAAATTAATAGTTTACCAAAGAATGCAAATGTTGTCATCATTTTGTCACACTCATGTCATTCCCGTATGACTTTATTTCTTCGGCCAAACACAAAATGAGATTTTAGGCAGAATGTCTCTTAGAATGTCAACTCGTGTGCTCTTCAGGACTCGTACACTGGTACTTTACATCACAAGTGCAATGTCGAGCTACCGTGCAATTTGATCACACTCGAATAAGCTTGTAAAAGTAGTTGGTTATGTAATGCAAACGTTAAAATAAGCCATACGCTATAGTAAAAGTGTTTCATGTCATAAGATAGCATTATGTGAGGAACAAGGAGAAGCGTTTATGGACTGAAAATCTGCTGTTTTACTTGTGATTTGTGTGAAAGTGAATAAAAGTAATTGTTGTTGTAGCGCCTCCATTTCACCTGGAAACTGCATGTATGTACGTACGTACAATGGGCCACATAAAAATTATTTAGCAAAAATGTAGGTATATTTACAGTATTGTGTGAGTCCAGGTTGGGTTTGTGTGAGGAACAGACAAAAAGTTGTTATTTACTGATGATCTTCCCCTTCTCTCCAGCTCTTAAATCTCATTTGTGTGTGAATTCAATAAAAAATTATGCATTTAGATGCGTCACACTAGGTTTCACATTGCTGACAGCAAACACCTTTGTTTCTCACATGTTGTGTGGCTAATTGTGACATGGCATGTTAATGTGATAGTAGATAATAGATAATCTTGTGTGACAGCAGAGAAAACTTGAAAGATGAGGAATCAAGAAATCGATTGCTTTGGGAAAAATTAAGAAAAAGAAGTCTTTTGAACTAGACTGCCTATAACCTTAAAACATTATTATACATTACTTTTTTAAAGGAAGAGTTCACCCAAAAATGAAAATTCTCTCATCATTTATTATATGTGTTTCCGCTCTGCTGCATTCAGATGTGTTTAACTGGGAGTGAATGAAGCACGAAGTGTAGTGTGACTGCCCCTTAATACCTTCTGATTTCATGGCAGTGCAGATTATTGAACCTCATTAATTAATGCATGTAGTCATGAATGCAACATCTCAGATGTATATGACTTTCTTTCTTCAGCAGAACACATTTGAAGAAATATAGAAAAATATCTTAGCTCAGTAGGTCCTTAAAATGCAAGTGGATGGTGATCAGACATTTGAAGCTCCAAAAATCACAGACAGTCAGCATAAACATCATCCATACGACTCCAGCGGTTAAATTAATGTCTTCTAAAGTGACAAGATTGCATATGGTGCAGAAAACATCAATATTTAATTACTTTTTAACTATAAATCATCGCTTCCGGTAAGCAGCAGTATACTGTACGTGTTAAGCTCATGAGAGCATTGAGTTCACGTGGTCTCTCGTGTAACGTATTCATGTTGGCATGTCAACGATGTAATCTCAAATTTTTCTCTTGGTTGAGAAATCCAGCATAAGCACACAAACGCACCATTGTAATCAAACAGATACAAGTACAGGTCTAAACTAAAACCAGCAACACTTCTGTACAGCGTTCCTTCTACTCAGTTGTAAACAGCATTGCTCTTCTGGGTGTGTCGCACGTGTGTCAATTCTCACGTGAATAAGTCAATGCGATTATGTCACATGCACATTACGCTGTTGACCGAAAGCGATGCTTTATAGTTAAAAGTACTTAAATATTGATTTTTTTTTGCACCAAAAGCAATTGTGTCACTTTAGAGGACATTTATTTAACTGCTGGAGTCATATGGATAACGTTTATGCTGACTGTCTGTTCTTTTTGGAGCTTCAAAAGTCTGATCACCATACACTTGCATTTTAAGGACCTACTGAGCTAATACATTTTTCTATTTTTCTTCAAATGTGTTCTACAGAAGACAGAAAGTCAAACACATCTGGCATGGCATAAGGGTGAGTAAATGATGAGAGAATTTTCATATTTGGTTGAACTAACCCTTTAAGTAAACTGAACACTTCTTGTGAAGTAAAAATATTTTTGTCATGTAATAACTTCTCAAACAAGGTCAAAATTGCTAAAAAATAAATAAATAAATAAATAAAAAATCAGCAATATGTATAATATGTGAACAATGTCAACAACAAATGTTCCCATTACAGCAATATGATTATCATAAAAAGAACAGTAAAAACCCATCAGGGGGAACTGAGAAATCCATAATGCTTTAAAGGGATAGTTCACCCAAAAATTACATTTCATGATTTACTCATCCTCATGCCATCCCAGATGTATATGACTTTCTTTCTTCTGCAGAACACAAATTAAGCTATTTAGAAGAATATTTCAGCTCTGTAGGTCCTCACAATGAAAGTGAATGGGTGCCAAAATTGGGAAACTCCAAAATCCACATAAAGGGACCGTAAAAGTAATCCATATGACTCCATCCATGTTTTCAGATACAATATGATAGGTGTGGGTGAGAAACAGATCAATATTTAAGTAATTTTTTTGTCATCAATTCTCCTCCCTGCCCATTAGGGGGCAATATGCAAGAAAGATGTGAATAACCAAAAACAGAAGGAGAATGAGAAAGTAAATTGGAAATTGACTGAGCAGGGAGGAGAATTTATAGTAAAAAAAACTTAAATATTGATCTGTTCCCTATCTGTCACCCACTCGATGTTGTGTCGATGTAGTGACACTAGGGGTCACTCTTGGGAGCCCGAGACACCTCTGGTCTTTGATAAAAGGCCAATGAAAATTGGCGAGTGGTATTTGCATACCACTCACCCAGACATACGGGTATAAAAGGAGCTGGTATGCAACCACTCATTCAGATTTTCTCTTCGGAGCAGAACGGTCGATGTTTACTGAGCTGACTGTTCATTCACCTCTGCTGGATCTGATGGCGCATTTCAGTGGCTTCTCCCTCCTCTGCACTGGTGCACTGCAGAGAACGCCCCTGGGCGCTTCGGCAGAAAAAAGAAAGTATATTTTTCTAAAAGAGTATATTTCTCTAAAAGAGCGGCACACACGGAACATCTTTTTAAAGACGCATCTTTCTAAAGTTGCCTTTCCATTTGTGTGTTATTCCTGGTTGCAGTCATTTCCTCTCAACTTCGGATGGTCACGATCGCTGTCTTTCGTGTCTGGGCACGACCCCGCGGAGATAGGGTCTCCACAGAGCGCCGCCACCTGGCACGGATGCCCAAAGCTCCCGTCCAAGGCCTGTAGGTTCACGTTGTCCATGACGGCCAAAGCCTACAGTGCTGCTGGACAAGCCGCCTCCGCGCTGCACGCTGCGTGCAGATCCGCCCCAGATTTGATGCAGGAGCTGTGCTCGGCGACCGACCTTGCTCTCCAGGTGACAAAGGTCATGGCTTGGTCTCTCGAGCAGAGGCAGCTCTTGCCCCGTTAAGGGAGATGGGCATTCGCATTCTCAACTATCTCGACGATTGGCTAATCCTAGCTCACTCTCGGGATATGTTGTGTGCACACAGGGACCTGGTGCTCTCGCACCTCAGCCAACTAGGGCTTCGGGTCAACTGGGAAAAGAGCAAGCTCCTCCCGGTTCAGAGCATCTCTTTTCTCGGTTTGGAGCTGGACTCAGTCTCATTGACAGCGCGCCTCACGAACAAGCGCGCACAGTCGGTGCTGACCTGTCTGAAGGCATTCAAACAGAAAACAGTGGTTCCACTGAAACACTTTCAGAGGCTCCTAGGGCATATGGCATCCTCAGCGGTAGCCACTCTGCTCGGGTTGATGCATATGAGACCGCTTCAGCACTGGCTTCAGACTCGAGTCCCGAGATGGGCATGGTGCCGGAGGACACATCGCATGGTCATCACGCCGATCTGTTACCGCCTCTCCAGCCCTTGGACCGACCTTGCGTTTCTACGGGCAGGCGTTCCCCTAGAGCAGGTCTCCAGGCGCGTTGTGGTCACGACAGACACCTCCAAGACAGTCTGGGGCACTGTT
Organism: Myxocyprinus asiaticus; assembly: GCF_019703515.2. Classification (NCBI taxonomy): domain Eukaryota; kingdom Metazoa; phylum Chordata; class Actinopteri; order Cypriniformes; family Catostomidae; genus Myxocyprinus; species Myxocyprinus asiaticus. The sequence goes on from NC_059355.1 coordinate 14,666,376, forward strand.
TGCAACGGGCACGCAGCCGCCGGCTTATGGACGGGCCCGCGGCTGCGTTGGCACATCAACTTCCTCGAATTGCTGGCAATTCTGCTCACCCTGCGGAGGTTCCGGCCGTTGATACAGGGCAAGCACGTGTTAGTTCGGACAGACAACACGGCAACGGTAGCATATGTCAAACGTCAAGGCGGTTTGTGCTCCCATTGTATGTCACAATTCGCCCGCCGTCTCCTCCTCTGGAATCAGCAGCACCTCAAGTTGCTGCGAGCCGCTCACATCCCGGGTGACCTCAACACTGCAGCGGACATGCTGTCACGGCAGGTTACCCTCAGGGGAGAGTGGAGACTCCACCCTCAGGTGGTCCAGCTGATCTGGAGTCGATTCGGACAGGCACAGGTAGACCTGTTCACCTCCCAAGAATCCTCCCACTGCCCGCTCTGGTACGCCCTGACCGAGGCATCTCTCAGTACAGATGCGCTGGCACACAGCTGGCCCCCTGGACTGCACAAATATGCATTTCCCCCAGTGAGCCTACTTGCACAGACCCTATGCAGGGTCAGGGAGGATGAGGAGCAGGTCGTCCTGGTAGCACCCTACTGGCCCACCCAGACGTGGTTCTCGGACCTCACACTCCTCGCGACAGCCCCCCCCCGGTGAATTCCCCTGAGGAAGGACCTTCTTTCTCAGGGACTGGGCACCATCTGGCACCCGCGACCAGACCTCTGGAATCTCCATGTCTAGCCCCTGGATGGGACACGGAAGACCTAAGTGGTCTACCACCCGCGGTGGTAGACATGATCACTCAGGCTAGGGCCCCCTCTACGAGGCTCCTGCATGCCTTTAAGTGACGTCTGTTCGCTAAGTGGTGTTCTTCCCGACGGGAAGACCCCCAGAGATGCGCAGTCAGATCAGTGCTTTCCTTCCTGCAGGAGAGGTTGGAAGGGCGGCTGTCCCCTTCCACCTTGAAGGTATATGTAGCCACTATAGTGGCACACCACAACACAGTGGACCGTAAGTCCTTAGCGAAGCACGACCTGATCATCAGGTTCCTGAGAGGCACTGGGAGGCTGAATCCCTTCAGACCACGCCTCTTTCCCTCATGGGACCTCTCTGTAGTTCTTCAGGGTCTACAGAGAGCCCCCTTTGAGCCTTTACAGTCAGCTGAGCTTAAGGCACTCTCCTTGAAGACTGCCCTCCTGACTGCACTCACTTCCATCAAGAGGGTAGGAGACCTGCAAGCGTTCTCTGTCAGTGAAACGTGCCTGGAGTTCGGTCCGGGCTACTCTCACGTGATATTGAGACCCCGACTGGGCTATGTGCCCAAGGTTCCCTAGACCCCTTTTAGGGACCAGGTGGTGAACCTGCAAGCGCTGCCCCAGGAGGAGACAGACCCAGCCCTGACGTTGCTGTGTCCGGTGCATGGTTTACGCATCTATTTGGATCGCACTCAGAGCTTTAGAGTCTCTGAGCAGCTCTTTGTCTGCTTTGGTGGACAGCGGAAAGGAAGCGCTGTCTCCAAGCAGAGGATTGCCCACATGGGCTATGAGCCCATTCTACCAGGGGTGTAGTGGCCTCCTAGGCCTTGACCAGGGGTGCCTCTCTAACAGACATTTGCAGAGCAGCGGGCTGGGCAACACCCAACACCTTTGCGAGGTCCTACAACCTCCAGGTGGAACCGGTTTCGTCCCATGTAGTGGCACAGACAAGCAGGTAAGTCCGGGACAGCCGGCCGGTTGTATCGCTTGCGCATAGCGCCTTTCACCTCCCCTGAACTGAAGACATGCGCCGTTAACTCCCAGTAGTGTTCACAAACTGTGTTCCCTGGTTGATTTCCTCCGAGCCCTGTGGCAGATGAGTTTTCGGAGAGACTCGCTGCCGGCCCAGTACACGTGCTAACTAAAGCCCTGTACTGGAGTAGGTGCTCCGCATGTGGCGGTTCCCCCGTAGGTAACCCCATGTGACGTATATCTTCTGCTAATTCGTCTCCCTGTTGGCAAACTGCGTCTTCCCGTAGGGTAGGACCTACCATGGGACTTCTCCACATGGCATACTTCCAAAATAGCTCGGCAAGACCATGTGACATATTTCCACTTAAATACCCCCCCGGTCTCCGCAGTGTCCTCCCCCCGACTAGACCTGGTCGGCCCAGTCGGTTAATCCCCCTTTTTTGGGAGTGGAAAAAAAGGGGATAGGAGGCCATGACTGGGCTAGCCCATCCCTATCTTTTGGGTAGTCGACTTGTCCCAAAGGGCCGTTCGACACTCATAACAGTGTTGGGGGAAGGTTACGTGTCGGCCTGGTGTGCTGGCTACGAGGCACTCAGTGGTCTGCCTGTCACACACCGCCAGTTCATGTAACACAGTTCAGCCAGTTGCAGCGTTTTGTATAGGGACCCCTAGTGTCACTACATCGACACAACGCCGAGTGAGTGACAGATAGGGAACGTCCTGGTTACTTGCATAACCTCCGTTTCCTGATGGAGGGAATGAGACGTTGTGTCCCTCCTGCCACAACACCGAACTACCCGCTGAAATGGCCGGGACCTTGTCTTGGCTCCTCAGCATAAAACCTGAATGAGTGGTTGCATACCAGCTCCTTTTATACCCGTATGTCCGGGGGAGTGGTATGCAAATACTCGCCAATTTTCACTGGCCTTTTATCAAAGACCAGAGGTGTCTCGGGCTCCTAAGAGTGACCCCTAGTGTCACTACATCGACACAACGTCTCGTCTACTTATAAAAATCTTCGATTGTGTTGAGCAGAAGAAAGAAAGTCATACACATCTGGGATGGGATGAGGGCGAGTAAATGGAGTTTACTCGTCATTTTTGGGTGAACTAGAACTAACACTTGAACTCACTTGTTTGAAACTTTCTATTGATAAAACTTCACTTCAGCCTTTTACTTGTATTACACAATGTATAAATTGCCCTGTAATTCATACATTTCAGCCTGAATTCCCATCTGGACTGAACGATACTTGAACTGCATGAATCAGCAGATGCAATTTCAGAAATTCATGGGTCCCAGAACAGCTTATATCTGGACTCATTTATTACTCAACTGAGTGAATTCATGGACTGTGCAGTTGTTTAATTGACCAAAACATGAATCATAGATTGACAGGTATTTGATCAGAAACACTGCTGAGATGAAACAATTTAATTAGGACTTTAGACTTCAGATTGGGATAATCTGACTTTTGAAATGGAACACTTTAAAGAGTCTGTGACAATTTCATCTAATTTAAACATGATTAAATGTTTGTGCTTAATCATATGCACAAATCAATCAGTAAATATTAAGGCATTTTACAGCTTGGGTTTGAAATATTGTAATTATTAAAGGATGTTATGAAATAAAACTGTACTTGCATGTCAGATCTTTCAATCAAACTATCTGAAGGGTTACTATAGACCATTTCAAGCACTGTTCGACAGTTTAAGGAAGTGACGTCTTTGTCCCTTGAACATTTCCAGCTAGCTGTTAAACTCATTCAAAACAACACAGGCAGCACTTCATTCATAGTGACTAACATGATTAATGTTACTAACGTTAATACGATTGTAATAGAATGTAATTATTAAAATGTGGACCATGTTTTTCTGTGGCTGGATTCTCCCTGGATGCCTGGAACTAACAGAAATTAAAGTGTTTAGATCTCAGAAAAAGCAACCACAAACGGACGCATGAACTGCTGCAGTGAAGCGAGACGACTGAATACGTGCAGTACTATCAACTATAGCACACATCTTGGTAGATGAACAACATTTTTGACAACTAATAGTTTGATAGGTAGAGTTTAGCTGGCTAATTAAGTCAGGGTATTTCTTTACGGGCTATCAAAGTGACTGTAAAGCACTCCTATTATAACAAATGAGCTGCACACGTCATTTACATTTTCATTTAGTCATTTAGCGGATGCTTTTAACCAAAGCGACTAACAAATGAGGAACATAAGCAATTTGTCACCAAAAGGCAACATCATCTGCAGTATCACACTGCCAAGTTCTCAGAGTAGCTTGAGTAGTATGCAAAGTTGCGCAGAAGAAAGAAACACAGAAAGTTTTTTAATACCAAAAAAAAAGAAAAAAACCTTACCTTGTCTGCAAGTCACATGCTTCCAGCGTTAACAGCTTCATTGATTATAATAGAAGCGATCCAATATTCCCAACCTTACAGCTGAGAAAATTATAAGCATCTAAACTACGATACAATTTCATCACCTTTCTCGCGTAGAGAGTATCACGCTCAGTATCAACACATCTGGATAAGTCACTTCAGGTAAACGTTTGATGTTCTTTGAGAAAAATGTTAACTCCGAGTATTATTTAAAGGATCCATTAATGACACCTCATTGTTTACTTTCAGTTTTTGCACATATCTCATTTGTTCTGTTTTAGCTAGACTCTAAAAGCATGCACTAGTCATTTTATTTTGACAGTTATGGTTTATAAAAATGCCGCTACCTGAAATGCTTCAGGGCAAGACGTGCAGTAGCATTCTAATTCCTTTGTTATTGTTTACATCCTTGAAATGGTCTATAAAAGTCTGTGGTTTGATGTGCATTTTGCATTCATGACTACATGCATTAATTAATAAGGTTCAATTATCTGCACTGCCATGAAATCAGAAAGTATTAAGGGGCGATCACACTACACTTTGCGCTTCATTCACTCCCAATCAAACACATCTGAATGCAGCAGAGCGGAAACGCAAGCTCATGCGAAGAAATTTCATACTACGCTGCGTACCAAAGTTCAAGCTTTGTGAGCTCTGAACCGCGAATTCGTACAACAAGAGAACGCGTGACCAATAGGAGACCGAAATTTCGAACACTGACCTTTTGGCTCGATTCATAGGCTATGTCAAAGCTGTGAGATTTATTGTTGCAGGAAAGTGAGTAGACAATATATTTTAACATTTTTAATATAATATTACTTGTTTTTTGTGATTTATTATTTATTCATTCCCGTGTGACATCATATCCTGCCCCTTTACTGAGCAATAATATCCCAAAACATTTAAAACCCCCAATGAAATGGGTTGATGAGCGCAGTATTCTTTCCCGTGCTGAAGTCTTTCCTTTTGAAACAGGAAGTTGGGGTGGGACATGTCGAAGAGCTTGTCCTTTTGTTATTTTAACAACCAATAGCCTTAAGTTTAAGTGAGAACCACGAACTATGATTTGCCACTTGTTATTGCAAGTGAGAGGTAGGTGACATTCGGGGGAGGGACATTCTCATTCTAGAGATCATATTATTGGACACAAATATGAATACGCCCCTACTGTATGTGCAAGATGATGCCATCGATATTTTTGGTCTATTTTTTCAGAAGAGAAAGACTGGGCATTTTGAATCGGGTATATCTGCTAAAGGTAAATTTTGTCAACTTTTTAGGTCTAGCATATGATGACCTCGAAGCTAACAGACATGGACTAAAAAGGAAAAAATTACCATCTTAGATTTTTTTTTTTTTTACATAGAGAAAAAAAGAAGAAGAAAAAAAAACCTACTCCATAATACTTTCATCAATAGTCAGATATCACTGTAATAAAATTCTTGGAAATTTTGTTTTTTATTTTTTTGCAAAAAAAAAAAAAAAAATTAAAAAAAAAAAAATATATATATATATATATATATATAATATATACAGTATATACTATTTATCTGCATTGGTCCACATTAAATTTGAAAGAGTTATGCAATTTGTTGCATTTGTTATTTTATGAAGCTGTTCACGATCGATTTTTCTAATATACATTGCAAACAAAGTGAATATGACGCAACACAACTAAACAATACTAGGTTCCTAATTTACTGAAAAAGAAATCAATTAGAAATTTGAATTTGTATATAGAAACTAAAGTCTATTTTTAGGACCATATCATTTTTAACACTGTAACATTACTTTCATGACATTTGCGCATATTTTACTGAAATGCAAAAAAAGATGGTCATTATAATATACTCATTATCGCAACGTGAAAAGTATTTATACATCATGGTGGTACTGCCTTTCATTTTTGCAGATTTCAATTTTAAAAAATCATTGTATAATAGCATCTTTTTTACTGTACTATATTACACAAACAATGATTGTGTTATGGTAATGAGAATCATCATTGATAACAATGGAAATAAAAAAAGTTAAACGGCCAGATGTGTTACGGTAATGAGAATTGTGGGGTAAAATGTGCTCAAGTGTCCTGAAAATGTACGCTTAATTTTCTTTAAGCAAAATATATATATATATATATATATATATATATATATATATATATATATATATATATATATATATATATGTCCTCATCCTATACAGTTTGTGCCAGTATCAGTGTTTGTAACACTCTGATGGTCAGCTTTGCCACTCTGGTATAAAAGCATTTAGTCTGGGGAATTCTGCACTGGGCTTTGTTGTGCCATAGCTCTACTTTTTGCTCCACTTTTTGCTCTAGTTTGTGATCTTATTCAGGTCTCGTTTGTCCTGTTTGAGCTTCTTTTAGCTCACTGATATGTCCTCAGGTACATGTCCAACATCGCTAGATATTTCATTTGTTACCCTCTCAACACAACACTTCAATTTACAGCAATAAAGTTTCACTTTAACAAAACCAAACTTTTCTAATCAGTGTTTATTATCATGAAACATGAGAGAAATAATCATCAAATTTTGACTGTGGCTAGACTTCAGAAATGCATTGCTTTGGATGGAAACTTACAAAGACGATCATGTTGTTACATCCCCTTGGAAGCGAATTCAGGTCATGACATTAACAAACTGTATTTTTTTGGACACAGTTGCAAGTTATTTTACAAGTAGCATGGTAATACTTTGTTGTTGTTGTTGTTGTTTTTTTTTTTTGGGGGGGGGGGGGGGGGGGTCATGTGCCATGGACATGCCAAGGTATTCCTGGAGTAACATGTAAATACCATTATACATGAAAATGGCAATCATTCTGCACCATGGCATACATCAAAATAACATGGTAATATCAAGGGTGAGCTATGGAGATTTGGTGGCCCAGTGGTTCTTATTTAAGCTGCTAAAACACAAACATTGCAAACAGTCCTCAGTATTTATGATCACAAACAGACATTTCCACTAATTTCTTCAGTGTTTCTGTGTGTACAAAGAGTCAGACACCAACACCGCTGTCCAGTTATCTGAATGAGTCTATTATTGTGCTATCACCTATTTTACCCGATTACTTTATACTATTTGATCAACTATTTTTATTTAACCCACCATAAAATGGCACATTTAAATAAAACCAACTGTGGTTGGTCACTTTGCATGTCATTTAGATGGTTTCTTTCTGTCTAAATGCATGGTTCTTGGCCAGATTAAGCTGCAATGTGGATTAAAAGCCTGTGCTTTTGACCCAACAATTAGTGCTCTGAAATTGAGAGTTTGCTAAAAGACATTTAACTACCATTTAAACTAAGGTCATTCTAGGATACACAGTGTGTTCGCCGACTGGCTGCCAGATGATGACAGGTGACATATCAATGTGTCAGCACAGCAGCGAGGGTTTCAATCTCTGCAAATGCTCAGCTATCAGGGGATCAGGTGGTACAAACCTGTACACACACACATAAACTTCAAAGTCAGTCATATAAAGAACTTCTGTTCACGCTGCTGCTTTGTTTTTTGAACACGAATGTGAGAGTAAGTGTGTTCAAGAATAACAGAATGAGTGTCAATAAGTGTTTCACGTCACAATTCTGACATTTTGGGTGACAGTTACTTGTAATTGGAATAAATGATTGAATCATCTGTTTTGTTCATGTCACTTAGAGCAGAGGCTTAATGCACATATACAAGTCATTTATTCACACTGAACTTGGAATCATACAAATATTTTACAGGAGTAGAATGACATGAATAATATCTGGAACATTAAAATTTTTACAAATGTTTACAATAATTCTCTTTGTGGGCCTCTTTAGCTTTAGTCCATTTTCCATTCACTCTGTTGAAATATGCATTTATACACAGTTTTCACTTCAATTTCCCTTGTTTGAATGTTATCTCAAATAATAAAATTATCAGTCTATTAAGTAATAATCATGACAAGCCTAATTGACCCAATTTAATCTTGTTCCGTACTTAAAGATTTTGTCACACTAGACTTTGTGTTCCATCCATTTCCATTATTCATTACTTACAATAATTGTATTCATTTTTTTATTTGTAGTATAGTGTGACATCATATTCCTATAATTGTTCAAAATACTGTATGCGGGCTCGGAAGTAAGATTCTTGTAAAGAAACTCAGTTAACATGATAACGTGATTTAACATCTCCATACATGATGAATGAACAATTTAATTCCAACAGACCCAAACAATCTGTAATGAGTCAGTACATCTAAGTGACAAAACTGTGACATAACTGTATGTGCTTGGCTGTTTCTGCAATTCCCTATTGTATACTGAATATACACCAATCCAACATGGAAATACATCTCTCTCTCTCTCTCTCTCTCTCTCTCTCTCTCTCTCTCTCTCTCTCTCTCTCTCTCTCTCTCTCTCCTCTCTCTCTCTCTCTCACATAGGGGTGACCTTGAAATGAACAGAAAAGCCTTCAGCCATCGTCATGGAGACAGGATGCTGCTAAAGCTATAGGCCACTGTGGGGGAGAGAGAGAGAGAGAGAGATGGGGAAAGAGTGAAAACAGAAGGAGAAAGAGAGATGGGGGGATGGGGGAGATGCAGGGCAGGATGACTGAGTCCAGAGATTGAACAAGTGAATGACGAATCCATGTAGCCATGATGCAAGAGGAGTAGTGAGTGAGAGATGAGGGAGGAACAGAGAGATATTATGGATGAATTTTACAAAACTTGTTAAGAACATGTCAATTTTCTTGCATTGGGTCATTTTTCCATGGCAATTAAAGGAATATTCCAGGTTCAATACAAGTTAAGCTCAATCGACAGAATTTGTGTTATAATGTTGATAACCACAAATATGTATTTATTTTCTTTAAAAAAAGAAAAAATCTGAGTTCCTGTGAGGCACTTATAATGGAAGTGACTGGGGCCAATTACTTAGTTTCAAAAGTATAGCCACAAGACGTAAACAATGTGTTTTAACATGATTTTAGTGTGATAAAATCCAATTTTGATCCTAAAATCGAGATTTCAGATATTGATGTTGTCTCAAGAGGATCGATACTCACATAAAAATATAGATACTAAAGGTTTTTACTAAACTAATGATTTTATTATTTACCATGAAAATTACTGCGTTTCATGTGATTCAAAGTGAGAAAAAAAAAAGAACTGCATTAGCAAATAGCTGCGTATGATTGGAATATTTCTCCTTCCGTTCATCTTAACGTGCAGAAAGTTTAATTTATTTATATTAAAATGTCAATAAGGTTTGAAAATGTTATTGTTATTATTTTATTGTTAAATTGTTTTAACATTATTTATTTTTAACATCTTGTTTTTAAAGATTAAAAATGTTCTGTCATTGCTAGTAAATAATACACAAAAAAGAGGTCTGATAATTTGCAGATTTACCAATACATTTATAAAATGATGATTTAAAATGTAATGTTAAATGGCTAAAATTAGCATTTAAAAAATTACAAATTAGATATTGGCCTTGACAGCACTTGGTATCGAATTGCAAAGAAAATAATTTGTATCATCCATCCCTTTTGAATGTCTCCTTTTGTGTTCCAAAGAAGAAGAAAAAAAGTCATACAGGTTTGGAACAATATGAGGATGAGTAAATAATGATAGAATTTAAGTTTTTTTGGCGAACTATTTCTTTAAGTGTCATGAAAATAATGTATATAATTTTAATATTTCTGTAAATAGGCTTACTTTTTTTTTTTTTTTTTTTTTGCAAAACTTTTGATTTTTGGGTGAAATGTGACCTGGACATTTTTTTTTTTATGAGATTCACTCTTACAGCAGTAATTCCTCACAGACGGCTTGGAGGAGGAGGAGAGAATGGCGTGTGTGTGGGGGACAGAGAGAGAGAGAGAGAGAGAGAGAGAGGGCACACACACTGGCACAGGAAGTGAGGGTACTGTGATGGGCTTGGCTTCCTCTCTGTCTCTGCTCCATAATCTGTTTTCGATTACTGTAATACAGCTGTCTTCCTCCACTTTCTCTCTCTCTTTTACCCATTTTTTTCTCACTTGCTTTTCCTCCCTCTCTCTCTCTTTCTCTGTCTGTATTACTGGCAAAACAACCCCGCTCTGTTATAATCTCCTCCTGCCAAGCTGCCATTGCATTTAGATAAGACATGAAACTTCTGTTCCATTTTATTCCTTGAGTAATTGCCATCAACATTAATTTTAATCAAAACCATCCATTAGCTATGTACAGTTTGCATACCCTTAAAGAATTGGTAATATATGTACCATTTCTAAAGAAAACATGAGTGAGTAGGCAAAACACATTTCTTTTATTTCTTATGGGATTCATATTCAACTGTAGGTTATAACAGAATGGCACAATCATAAAACAAAACATGGCAACAAAGAAAAAAATGAAATGACCCCTGTTCAAAAGTCTGCATACCCTTAGTCCTTAATACTGTGAATTGCACCCCTTTAGCATCAATGACAGCATGCAGTCTTTTGTAATAGTTGTCTATGAGGCCCCAAATTCTTGCAGGTGGTATAGCTGCCCAAATGCCGCAAAATGCCTCCAGGTCATGCAAAATCTTTGGTCATCTTGCATGAACCGCACGTTTGAGATCTCCCCAGAGTGGCTAGATTTTTCTGCTGTAACCACTGGAGGGTCAACTTGGCCTTGTGCTTAGGGTCATTGTCCTGCTGGAAATCCAAGAGCGTCCCATGTGCAGCTTTCGTGCAGAAGAATACAAATTGTCTGCCAGTATTTTCTGATAACATGCTGCATTCATCATGCCATCAATTTTCTCAAGATTCCCCATGCCTTTAGAGCTCACACAGCCCCAAAACATCAGTGAGCCACCACCATGCTTCACAGTGGGGGTGGTATTCTTTTCACTATAGGCCTTGTTGACCCCTCTCCAAACATAGCATTCATGGTTGTGACCATAAAGCTCTATTTTGATCTCGTCACTCCAAATTACAGTGTGCCAGAAGCTGTGAGGCTTGTCAAGGTGTTGTCTGGCATATTGTAACTGGGTTTTTTGTGGCATTTGTGCAATAAAGGCTTCTTTCTGGCAACTCAACCATGCAGCTCATTTTTGTTCAAGTATCGTCGTATTGTGCTCCTTGAAACAACCACACCGTCTTTTTCCAGAGCAGCCTGTATTTCTCATGGGGTTACCTGTGGGTTTTTCTTTGTATCCCAAACAATTCTTCTGGCAGTTGTGGCTGAAATCTTTCTTGGTCTACGTGACCATGGCTAGGTATCAAGAGATCCCCGAATTTTCCAGTTCTTAATAAGTGATTGAACAGTACTGACTGGCATTTTCAAGGCTTTGGATATCTTTTTATATCCTTTTCCATCTTTATAAAGTTCCATTACCTTGTTACGCAGGTCTTTTGACAGTTCTTTTCTGCTCCCCATGGCTCAGTATCTAGCCTGCTCAGTGCGTCCACGTGAGAGCTAACAAACTCATTGTCTATTTATACACAGACACTAATTGCAATTTAAAAAGCCACAGGTGTGGGAAATTAACCTTTAATTGCCATTTAAACCTGTGTGTGTCACCTTGTGTGTCTGTAACAAGGCCAAACATTCAAGGGTATGTAAACTTTTGATCAGGGCCATTTGGGTGATTTCTGTTATCATTATGATTTAAAAAGGAGCCAAACAACTATGTGATAATAAATGGCTTCATATGATCACTATCCTTAAATGTTCAATATGTTCAAAATCAATGCCAAAATGTCACAATTTCTGCCAGGGTATGCAAACTTTTGAGCACAACTGTATATTAAACTGAGCAATCACACTCAAACTAGTTTATAAAATGCTTCCTGTTGTGTTTTATTAACACAATTACCACTGAATGGCCTAGATTTAAAAAATAATATTCTCCATAACTGTAGATTTAGAACAAATGTTTGAGAATTATCTTGTTTTATTTTGTATAATCTCACTGCATACTGCATGACCAATAATGGGATGTTAGTCTATATATACCAGAGTTGGAACCATGGGCTGACAGCAAAAGGGGTGGTGTCTGGAATTAAAAGGGGTGTGGCATGAGAAAAGCGGGTTGGGCAGATAGAGAAAGGGGTGGGGTCTGATATGGAAAGGACGTGGTATGAAAAAAGAGAGATGGGCTGAGAGAAAAAGGGGTGTGTCTGAAATTAAAAGGGGTGTGGCATGAGAGAAAAGGGTCGGGTTGAGAGTGAGAGGTTGGGTTGATAGAGTATGGGTGGGGCTGCTAGAAAATGGGTGGGATTTGAGGGTAAGAGGTGTGGCATGAGAGAAAAGGGTTGTTCAGATGAGGCAGGGCCTGATATTGAAAGGGGTGTGGCATGAGAGATGAAGGTTGGGCTGATAAAGAAATGGGTGTGTCCTGATATGGAAAGGGGTGTGGTAGGAAAAAAGACAGATGGCTGAGAGCGAATGGGGTGGTGTCTGGAATTAAAAAGGATGTGGCATGAGAGTAAAGGGTTGGGTTGATGAGGTAGGGCTTGTGAATGAAAGGGGACCACTTAGGGACATGGTATAGTGAGTGTGAATTTATGTTTTTAGTTCAAGAGCAGTATTTTCATCTTAAATATGTGCAATAACAGTTGGAAAGATGCCAGCCTCATGTCTGAATGCCCAAAGTATATAAACACTATTGATTTATTACACTTTTGCTTACCCAGCCACAGTGTTGCAACAATTAATGTGTGCAATCATCATTTGAAGACTGTATGAAGTCTGCATTTTTTTTTTTTAATTTGTGGAAAAACTATGTTGGGTTGTAGACCTGATAGAGAAGGGATGGAGCCTGAGATGGAAAGGGGTGTGGTATGAGAGAAGAGGGTTTGATATTATGGGGACAGGGGTGGAGACTAAAAGTAAGGGGTGTGGCATGAGATATGAGGGTTGGGCTGAAAGAGAAATGGGTGTGGCCTGAGATGGAAAGAGGGTGGAAAAAAGGGATGGACTGATAGAGAATCTGGTGGTGCCTGGTATTAAAAGGGCTTTGGCTTGGGTGGAGATGGAAATGGGTGTGGTATGAGTGAAGAGGTTTGAGCTGATAGAGAAAGGGTGGGGCCTGATATAGAAAGGTGTGTGGTATCAGAGAAGAGGGCTGGGCCAGCTGGAGAAGGGGAGGGATGTGAGTAAGGGGTTAGCTACGATAACTGTTCTTCCCCCAAGGCATCAATTGTCGCCACGATCTGCCCACAATATTTTAGTACAGATGAATATCAAGAGTGCCACACACCACTTTAAAACATCACAGATACAAACAAAGAAACACTGATTTACCTTAGATTATTGATTTATCCGGCGCTGTCTATTCAGCGTGCACGCCGCCATTACTACAACACTATTGCCAAGCCATTCATAAAGGGAGCGTGGGATCGGTATCTACCGTAATCATTCTGGGAAACAGGACTACCGTAAACCCAGGCACAGTCACAGCTATCACATACCCATACCCCCCTCCCCACCCCCCAAAAAAAACAACAACTGATCATCATCTCGATGATCTCCATTAAATTACTTTCTACTAAGCACATCTCCATAATCCCCTTAAGCCTCCCTAACTATACCGACACAACATTTCTTAAAGTACTATTAGACCATGATGGTCAATATAAGCCACTACCTTATTCTTTAACTCCATCTCCCCCTATATTAGACACAACTGATCTAGGTAGATTAAACAGATTGGTGTGCCTTCCTGCTGTTCTCCTACTAGAGTGCTTTAATTGGGCAGGAGGCAAGGGATCATCTTTCCCATCACAAATCTGAGATTCGCCTGAATCTGACGGTTCCACCAGGTCTACTTCAGAGATGGAATCACTAAATAGTTCAGGTTCAGATAAACCCTCCGGGCTTGACAATGACCCAATTGTAGCATCCCCTCTAACAACCTATGCTATATCACCGTGGCCCTGCAAACCCTGAGAAGATAAGTGTTCTGCAATAACAGCTGTAAGTAAAATGAGAAGTACAGCTAAGTTGCTGTATAAGTCTATAACGAGAGATTTATGTCTGAGGAGATTCACTGAGCCAACAGACGGGATTAAAGTGGGATTAAAAGGAAAAGCTGTTAAACCTGCCCTTTTAAGTCCAGTAAAATACATTCCCTTAAACGTTTCAGAGAACACTGCTGTCCATCTCTGTAGATGACTATATTATTTAACAACAATCTTTTGTAGTCATTATCACGGCAACCGCTGGTTGAACTGAAAAACCTGACACTTCAAACTGTCTTACAAGTGAAATATTTCCTCTTCCTTGTACAGTATATGCTGTTTTACAAGTTTCACTAGCAAGAACATTTATCGTACATCACCCATTTAATCATGTACAGTAGTGTCCCAATGTAAATGTCTTCAATGGCCTCTCGTTATACAGTATATAGGTGAATGTCCAAATAATTGGCCATTTTTAAATTTGTATTTACCGATATCTGTTATCTAAACTCTAAACTCTAGAGTTCTAAACTCTAACTACAACCTGACCAATTTTTGAGTAAATATTGTTTAAAATTAGTGCGCTTTTCCTTTCAGTAATTTGTGTACATCTCATTTGCTGTCATTCAATTGTACGTGTATATATCTATATCCGCCCAGTGAGCTCTGATGGTTCCTTATCACTGTGAAAACCGGTAAAAGCTGGGAATTTCAGCTGATAAACGCACAGGTGAAATAGCACTTCTGGTGTTAATTTCACCAGGAAACTGTTGCGAAATGTAGAATGCAGCATGTAAAAGTGACTTTGCAAAAATGTAGTTATAGTAATATTCATTCTGTGAGACTAGGTTTGATCCACCCGAGGTGGATAGAAGCAGCTCACTAGGTTTTGGAACATGGCTTATTTCTGTGGCAGGTACTGTCACATCAAATGTGGGCCATTGTGTGTGTGTGTGTGTGTGTGTGTGTGTGTGTTATGGTGGTCTTATCGCTGACTTACAAGTGACAGTTCATTCAGTGGCTCTCAGGAGCCATCAGGGTCCTATTGAACTCATTCTTTCTTTGCTGTCCTTCATATCTTCTTCTTTCTCTCCTGTCACTCTCTTTCTCTCTTTCAGCCTGAATGCTCTTGTCCTCTTGTCTGTCTGTCTCTCTCTCTCTTCTGTCTCTCTATTTAAGTGACAGCTGCAGCAACAGCAATTAGGTCAAGCAGCACACTTGGGCCTATTTTAAGCTTCACTCGTTTTGTAAAAGAATACAAACAGCTGAATTTCAATGTGTGCATTCAAATCAAAACAAGGCATAAGTGCAATCCTATTTCAGAGTGAAAATAAATTCAACTACTGTGTAGTTATACTGTATATTTGTGTATAAAGTTTTTTCAAAATGTAACAACTATCTCCACCTCTGAAATGACTTTCCTTTTCAGTTGATGTCACCAAGCCCTGTTATTTTTTTAACCCTTTCCCTCCAACCCCCTCAAAGTAAAATGGATTGCAATTAGCATTTCATGTTGACTTAAAAGACCCAGTGAAAAAAAAAAATTGTGGCCTTTAGTCAATTTTTTTTTAATTTTTATTTTTATTTTTATTTTTTTTAGCTTTGAGGCCATTTAAATGCCCCTAAAATTGACAAAATAAACTTGTGGCCCCCAACATCCTCTTTTAATAAGAAATATGTCAACACAGGACAGATAAAATGCATTCAACAAACTATTTCATGTGGTTTTTAATATAATGCAGGAGATGAGGTAAGAAAACAAGATGAGAGGGCTAGTCTACTTCCTCTGATCCAATTTGATTAATATTCATTTTGTAGAATATACTGGATTGATCCTTTCAAGAGGAATTACCAGTAAAGGCTGAACAACTTCTGCCTGTAGATTTGATTGGAAAGGAAGAGGAATTATGTTAATCCACAGAAATTCTGGAATTATACACGAATGAAAGTTGACGCGACTCTCTGAGATTATTCCTAAATTCAAAGGGTCTAATAAAAATGATCAAAGCTGTTTTAGACATTATAAATAGCTGGCTTAAACCCATCTGAGTGACTTAGACTCAGATCATTTGACAACATCTCTTTCATTGGTAAAAACGTAAATGTGGTTTCTGATGTGTTATTCTAAAATCTTAAAAGTCAAAATGAAACAGCATTTGCAACTAATTTTATTTTCATATTGTGACATTTCCAAGTCAAACGGGATATTCAATGAGAAAAAATATGTAGGGTTAGACTTGATTTTATCCAGCGGGAATTGATAGGATGAAAGTGGTCTCTATGCGATGTCGGACGAAAAGGAAAGTTGTTTCAGAGTCAGAGCAAGTTACTGCATTTTGATGAAGGACTATGAAGACACATATTCTTTTTCGAAAAGTGAACCAAAAGTGTCATAGAAGCACCATAAAATGACTTGGATGCTTCAGCATTTTTATTTTTCATCTCACATTTGTTTTTCTGATACTACCGGTCAAGTTTAGTTTAAGGTTTAGAGTAGGGAGGTAGGTTTTTTCTATTTTTATTTTTTTATTAACAATTTTATTGATTCCAAACATAAAACATACAAACACAACACAAAAATCAATTATTCATATTAAAACCCCTCCACCCAAACCCCCCCCCCCCCACCCAACACAAACACACACTACTGGGGTCACCAACAACTAGATCATCAAAAATCAAACAACAAAAAAACAAGATATACATTCAAACGACATCAATAAAACACATACCCAACTAAACTACAAATCCCTCTCCACAGCCCCTCCCTGAGAACCCTCCAAAAACGACAAATAACCTCCCCACTTCCTGACAAACAAATCCCATTTCCCCAGCCTTCTAAAAAACATCTCCTCAAACGCCGCCACCTCGCCCATCTCCCCCCACCACTTCCTAAATGAGGGTGCCCCAGCCGACTTCCCTCCCCTGAGGATGATTTTCCGACCAATCACAACTTGAATATCTGTCCCCAAAATTAAGTGTCCTCCCATCACCCAGGATACACAGTCTGGGGCTAAATGAAGATCAGTGTTCAATACCTCACACATAAAGTTCTGAACCCCCAACCAAAATTCTTGGATCTTTACACATCCCCAAATTACATGTATTGTGTCCCCGTCTTCTGATTGGCACCGCCAGCAGGTGGGTGTGTCTTTAAGACCCAACCAATACAATCTAGAGGGGTCCAGTAGAATCGATGCAAAATCTTAAATTGCATCAGACGGACCCTTGCATCTCTAGATATAGGGGGGTGTAAACTACTCCCAAAAATAGTACAGAACAGGTGGCACAGCTGTAAATACCTAAAGAACTGAGATCTAGGAATCTTAAAATGTTGAACCAAATTTTCAAAAGATCTCAGCACTCCACTCTCATATAGGTCACCGAGCGTAGTAACCCCCCTCCCAATCCACTCTGACCAACAGAAAGGGGACTTATTAATATGTAATTTAGGGTTCAGCCATATGCTTGAGGCAACATTTAAATAAATGTCAGAATTAAACACTCTGGACACTTTTGTCCAAACCACGTGCAAATGTGAGATAATGGGGTGTGACTTAACTTCTCCGGTTAGTTTGATAGAAAGGCTTTGCAATGGCGAAATAGGGGCAAGGACCTCCTGTTCAATACGAAACCAGGGAGGGGCTCCCTCAGGTGGAAGCGACCAGTGAGCCAAATATCTGAGACTGAATGCACAATAATAAAACAAAATCTTGAATAGGCCTAGCCCACCTTTGTCAATCGGCCTATGTAACTTATTGAAATGTAATCTGGGACACTTACCATTCCAAATAAAGAACTTCGCTATGCTATCAAATTGCTTGAAATAAGAGAGGGGGACATCTACATTGAGAGACTGTGGCAGGTAGTTGAATTTTGGAACACAATTAATTTTAATAACATTAACCTTCCCAATCATAGATAAATGTAATGAAGCCCACCTACTCACATCGCTCGAAAAACTTTTTATTAAAGGGTTGAAATTAACTCTAACTAAATCACACAAATTAGCTGGGAATAAAAATTTCCAAATGCATAATGCCCTGTTTGGGCCACTGAAAGGTGCCTGGCTGATAAGCCGTTACTGGGCAGTACGCTGTCAAAGCCAAAGCTTCGGATTTAGACCAACTGACTCTGTAACCTGAGAATTTAGAGACAAATAATAAAATATCATCTGCATAAAGCAAAAGCTTATGTGCCACACCTCCCACCATCACCCCTGGAAAATCATCCTCCTTTCTTATCGTGGCTGCTAATGGTTCCAGGGCAAGACAGAACAATAATGGGGAAAGAGGGCAACCCTGCCGGGTGCCCCTATCCAGAGTAAAATAATCTGAAATTAATCCATTTGTTTGTACCGCTGCTATCAGGTGTCTATAAAGTAACTTAATCCATTCAATAATATTATTCCCGAAACCATACATTTCCAAAATCTTAAAAAGATAATCCCATTCTACCATATCAAATGCCTTTTCGGCATTAAGTGAGATGGCAGTGACCAGAGTCTGATCATTCGCCACTGACCACAGGATATTGATGAAATGCCTAATGTTATTAGAAGAGCTGCGGCCATGAATGAATTTAAGAATCAGACTGATCCGGGCTTGTGTCATGGTTGGCGGAAGTTTTCCATTCTTTAATGATTCTGTATAAACTTCTAACAAAAGTGGAGCCAGTTCTGTAGCATAAGATCTAAAAAATTCAGCGGCAAAGCTATCTGGCCCTTGCCTGTAGGCAGGGCCTTAATTACCTCGTCAAGCTCTTCCAAGGCTATCTCAGAATCAAGAGAATTTTTTTGCTCAGTCATCAGTTTAGGGAGATCTAATGGTTCCACAAAGTTTCTAATATCTTCATCAGTAGACAAAGACGTGAAACTATAAAGATCAAGATAGAATTCTTTAAAATCGTTATTAACATCAATGGGCGAGGTAAAAATTTCTCCACCAGCAAATTTCATTGAGGGAATGGTAGAAAAAGACTCTCTCTGCTTTAGATATCTAGCCAAAAGCTCCCCTGCTTTGACCCCCGACTCAAAATATGACTGTCTTGCCCTAAATAACCAAAACTCCACCTTCAATGACAAAATAATATTATATCTGTATTTCAGTCGGGTCAATTCTCTGAGGCCATCAGATAACATTCGGCGTTTCAGTTCTGTCTCAGTACTTTTGAAATTCTCTTCCAACTCCACGAGTTCTCGTGCTTTGGATTTTTTGATGAATGAGGCATACTGTATGATCCGACCCCTAAGAACCGCCTTAAGTGCCTCCCAAGCCATGCCCACAGAGGATACTGAGGACCAGTTGGTCTCCATATAAACACTGATTTCAGCCTTTAACATTTGTTGGAAATCAGGATTTTGCAAAAGGGATACATTAAAGTGCCAACTATATGATTTCTTTTTCTCCATATGTGGCAACACCTCTAAACTCACCAGGGCGTGATCTGAGACTAAGATGTTTCCAACTGAGCAATCAACAACAGATGAAATTATGGACTTAGATATATATATATATATATATATATATATATATATATATTATATATATATATATATATATATATATATATATATATATATATATATATATATATATATATATATATATATATATATATATATATATATATATATATATATACAGGTGCATCTCAATAAATTAGAATGTCGTGGAAAAGTTCATTTATTTCAGTAATTCAACTCAAATTGTGAAACTCGTGTATTAAATAAATTCAATGCACATAGACTGAAGTAGTTTAAGTCTTTGGTTCTTTTAATTGTGATGATTTTGGCTCACATTTAACAAAAAACCCACCAATTCACTATCTCAATAAATTAGAATATGGTGACATGCCAATCAGCTAATCAACTCAAAACACCTGCAAAGGTTTCCTGAGCCTTCAAAATGGTCTCTCAGTTTGGTTCACTAGGCTACACAATCATGGGGAAGACTGCTGATCTGACAGTTGTCCAGAAGACAATCATTGACACCCTTCACAAGGAGGGTAAGCCACAAACATTCATTGCCAAAGAAGCTGGCTGTTCACAGAGTGCTGTATCCAAGCATGTTAACAGAAAGTTGAGTGGAAGGAAAAAGTGTGGAAGAAAAAGATGCACAATCGAGAGAACTGCAGCCTTATGAGGATTGTCAAGCAAAATCGATTCAAGAATTTGGGTGAACTTCACAAGGAATGGACTGAGGCTGGAGTCAAGGCATCAAGAGCCACCACACACAGACGTGTCAAGGAATTTGGCTACAGTTGTCGTATTCCTCTTGTTAAGCCACTCCTGAACCACAGACAACGTCAGAGGCGTCTTACCTGGGCTAAGGAGAAGAAGAACTGGACTGTTGCCCAGTGGTCCAAAGTCCTCTTTTCAGATGAGAGCAAGTTTTGTATTTCATTTGGAAACCAAGGTCCTAGAGTCTGGAGGAAGGGTGGAGAAGCTCATAGCCCAAGTTGCTTGAAGTCCAGTGTTAAGTTTCCACAGTCTGTGATGATTTGGGGTGCAATGTCATCTGCTGGTGTTGGTCCATTGTGTTTTTTGAAAACCAAAGTCACTGCACCCGTTTACCAAGAAATTGTGGAGCACTTCATGCTTCCTTCTGCTGACCAGCTTTTTAAAGATGCTGATTTCATTTTCCAGCAGGATTTGGCACCTGCCCACACTGCCAAAAGCACCAAAAGTTGGTTAAATGACCATGGTGTTGGTGTGCTTGACTGGCCAGCAAACTCACCAGACCTGAACCCCATAGAGAATCTATGGGGTATTGTCAAGAGGAAAATGAGAAACAAGAGACCAAAAAATGCAGATGAGCTGAAGGCCACTGTCAAAGAAACCTGGGCTTCCATACCACCTCAGCAGTGCCACAAACTGATCACCTCCATGCCACGCCGAATTGAGGCAGTAATTAAAGCAAAAGGAGCCCCTACCAAGTATTGAGTACATATACAGTAAATTAACATACTTTCCAGAAGGCCAACAATTCACTAAAAATGTTTTTTTTTATTGGTCTTATGATGTATTCTAATTTTTTGAGATAGTGAATTGGTGGGTTTTTGTTAAATGTGAGCCAAAATCATCACAATTAAAAGAACCAAAGACTTAAACTACTTCAGTCTGTGTGCATTGAATTTATTTAATACACGAGTTTCACAATTTGAGTTGAATTACTGAAATAAATGAACTTTTCCACGACATTCTAATTTATTGAGATGCACCTGTATATATATATATATAAATCTATTCTAGAATAAATCTTATGGACTGATGATGGAATTTATAGTCCCTACCAGATGGGTTCAAAAGTCTCCAAATATCTGTAAGACCAAGATTTTTACACATCCTGTGAAGCGTCAGTGTTGCTCTAGGGGGCTTGCATACTTTTGCTTCACTACCATCAAAGACTGAGTCCATCAAAAGATTAAAGTCTACTCCCAATATTATATCATGAGGGGTGCCAGCGGCTTGCAACATCCCTTCAAGATCTGTAAAAAAGCCCTGATCATCATTGTTAGGTGCGTTCATATTAGCCAAAATCAATCTTTGCCCCTGAATTTCTGATAAAACAATAATGACTCTTCCTAATTTATCTTTAATCTGTTTGAGACATTTGAATGTTTACTTATCAATGTAATGACTCCCCTGATCTTACTTGAGCCAACACTAAAGAAAACATGTCCACCCCATATCTTCCCAAATTTTTCAGCTTCCTGCAGGGAAAGATGCATTTCTTGAAGAAACACAATATCATATATCTTACGTTTAAGAAAAGAAATAACCTTCCTTCTCTTTATGGGGTGCCCCAACCCATTCACATTACACGTGGAGAGAGACAATCCACTCATATTAACATTTGACATTTTGACATATTAAAAAAAATTTACTGTGTGTCAAAAATAAAATTATAAAGACCACATTCCAACATTAGTGCCACAGTCAGACCCCGAACTTCCCCCAGATCCAAACAAACAGAAAAAAGAAAAATGTGTGCTTTAACCCCACGCACGACAGTGCCAAACGGCATACATCCCTCTAAACTCAAACAGTCCATGTACGCCTACGAGAGTCCCCACAACAACTTTGCCGCTGGATTGCTCAAGTCCGGTGCTTCTGTACAAATTTTGTGAGACAGAATTACATAACAGAAGATAAAACCTATAAAACAAACTCAAGCCAATACGCAGAATAAACACAAAGAACATGTAGATTCGTTCACAAAACTGTCTCGAAGGTGTGTTCCTCCACAAAACAAATTCAAGCAGCTAGTTGAACCAGCACACACACACACACACACACACACACACACACACATACACACACACAAAAAAAGAAAAGAAAAAAATATTAATTATAATAAATAAAATAAAGCCGTTCAGTTTCCTCGGACAGTCAAACGAATGTTGAGTGAGCCAGCTTTTCATGAGTGCAGGAGATGACCTAATCATACCAATGTCCTGCAAAAAATACTCCACGAAACAAACTCCATCTAATAGGAGGCATAAGCACAAAGAACGAGCAGATTCATCCACAACTGTCCTGAAGGAGTGTTATTCCACAAAACAAACTCCAGCCGCTAGGCAGAACCAGCACAAAAAGAAACAAAAAAGGCGCCCAGCTTCCTCGGACGGTCAAGTGTATGTTCAGTGAGACAAGCTCACTTGGAGGCATGTGAGAAACACACCATGACTTCCTTAGTCCATTGATTTTATGAAAGACATCGTTTGCTGTGGCCATGTAAATATTTTGCGGCCATCCTTAGTATCCACTCTCAACTTGACTGGGAACCTCAGTGCAAAAGTGACCCTTTACTTACACTTAGATTATTAGACTATTCGGCTTACTAACAATAAAGAGGACAAAATCATCTTTTAAAAATACCTCTAAATGACATTCACTGAATTAAAGGGAAACATTTTTTTTTTTATTAAGTTAAATTCAGTAAAGAAATTCACTGCAAAAAATCCTATTGTTATCAAGTGTTTTTGTCTTGTTTTCCATTTAAAATTGTCTAAAAAGATACATTTACTTGAGAAGCAACATATAAGATATTTAGACTTGCATTAAGAGAATGTATCTTAAATATAAGTGTATTTTTTCACTTTGTTATACTTCTGCGAGTGCAGTAAAGACAAAATATACTTATATTCATGATCTATTCTCTAAAAGCAAGTCTAAATATCTTATATGCTGCTTCTCAGGTGAATGCATCTTTTTTAAAGAATTTTTAGATATTTTAAAATATTAGTATTTTTAATATTATATTCAACATTCTCAGATAACAATTTTTTCTTCTGCAATATAGCTGCTAAAGAAAATGTACATTGTTTTAAAGGAGTTTTAGATATGTATATTGGAAAACAAGCCAAAACAAAAACAAATCAAAAACATATTTTGTTGCAGTGTATAATGGGCGAAGACTACCCTCTCTCACCTTTCTGTTCACTTCAATCCATCTTTAACTCACAATAAAACAAACTCTCTCTTATTAATAAAGCTGCGTATTGCCAATTTTCTTCATGATAAGAAATGCTCAGTGACATATATTTTGATTCAATAAGTCACGAGCCATCACGTTATAATCTAGATGCATTAAGCGCGCGCTCGAGGGACAAGTGTCCCCGCGACAGAGTGTGCCTCAGCCGAGTGCAGTTTCAATCTCTCCCCCTGAGATCGGGACACTTCGAGCAACTCATGAAGAGGCGCTGACCACACAGAGAAATGCCAGTTTTGGAGTTTGTAGTTATTTACATGATCTGCTTCCGTATTATTGAACTTTAATAAAGCTATAACGCAAACGACTACTCGACAATGAAAATTTTTATTGATAACGTCGACTATTCGTTTCAGTCCTACTTTACAGATAATCAAAAAGAGCTCAGCATTCAAAAATGAACAATGGTCTAAAGTTCTGAAAACGTCATGTGTCACATTTGTGTTGTGGATACTCATTCAGAAGGTACTTATATTCAAAATAACGCACAAATAAGGAAAAATACAAGCAATTTATCATAAAGGAGTTACTACAAGATTAGCAGTGCCACAATACCAAATTTCATTACATTTTAATTTGATAGTAAATGTGGATCAAGGGATGTTTTTTTTTTCACACACTTCACTTCTACCTGTCGATTTTGCTTTAAAAATGTAATTAATTCATTGAAACGAAAAACTTAAACCAAAAATATTTCTAAATTCAAATTACACTTCAAACTACTAATTGCTAATACAAATTATATCATAAATACAATTGTAAATAATGTATAAACACAATAATAATAATAATAATAATAATAATAATTGAATATAAACTATGACCTATAGAAAGTTTAACACAAATATCGTAATTTTTGGTTTCAAAAAATGGCTACAACAGTGATTGTTAGGGACATAATTTGATGTTATATTTTCAGAGTTTGGACATTTCAGAGTTTGAACTTTATCACCACCTGCTGGAGGAATCTCCGAACTGCAAATGCAGGAACTGAGTTTAGATTTTGCTCTGAAATCAGACATGGTCCTTAAACGTCTTAGCACAATGACCTATTTCTCAGGAAAATAGCAAATTGCGCTTTGCGCCACTTCCTTATACATGCAGTTCACTACAGTTTGTGCACATACACCCACAGATCAAATCAAATCAAATCAAATCACTTTATTGTCACACAGCCATATACACAAGTGCAATGGTGTGTGAAATTCTTGGGTGCAGTTCCGATCAACATAGCAGTCATGACAGTGATGAGACATATACCAATTTACAATAACATCAAATTAACACAACACAATTTAAACATCTGTTATACACATAATTACACTCAACAATATACAAATAATAACATACACTGTACAGTATACAATACGCTGTTTTTTTTATTTTATTATATAGATACACATTATTCAATAAAATTAAAAATAAAAAATATATTAAAAAAAAGTATATATATATATATATATATATATATATATATATATATATATATATATATATAGAATGTACAGTATTGTACTGTATTGACATTCAGGCTGTCGGTTGGTAGTCAGTTGTTAAGAGAGAACATAATATAATAATGATAATATAATTTATGACAGTCCGGTGTGAGATATAAGAGTAAGGGTAATAAAGTGCAGTGCTGATGTATTTTGATCGTGGGAGATCAAGAGTTCAGAAGTCTGATTGCTTGGGGGAAGAAGCTATCATGGAGTCGGCTGGTGCGGGTCCTGATGCTGCGATACCGCCTACCTGATGGTAGCAGTGAGAACAGCCCATGGCTCGGGTGGCTGGAGTCTCTGATGATCCTCCGAGCTTTTTTCATACACCGCCTTGTATATATTTCCTGGAGGGAGGGAAGCTCACCTCCGATGATGTGTCTGGCAGTTCGCATCACCCTTTGCAGTGCTTTGCGGTTGTGGGCGGTGCTATTGCCGTACCAGGCGGAGATACAGCCAGTCAGGATGCTCTCCACAGTGCAGGTGTAGAACCATGTGAGGATGTGGCGGTTCATTCCAAACTTCCTCAGCCGTCTCAGGAAGAAGAGGCGCTGATGAGCCTTCTTCACAACGACTTCAGTGTGGACGGACCATATGAGTTCCTCAGTGATGTGGACACCCAGGAACTTGAAGCTGCTGACTCTCTCCACTGGTGCTCCATTGATGGTGATGGGACTGTGTTCTCTGTCTTTTCTTCTGAAGTCCACCACAAGCTCCTTTGTCTTACTGACGTTGAGGGAGAGGTTGTGCACCTCCTCTCTGTAGGCTGTTTCATCATTGTCAGTGATCAGACCTACCACCATCGTGTCATCAGCAAACTTAATGATGGCATTGGAGCTATGTGTTGCTACACAGTCATGTGTGTACAAGGAATACAGTAGTGGGCTGAGAACACAGCCCTGCGGGGCTCCAGTGTTGAGGGTTAGTGATGAGGAGATGTTGCTGCCTATTCTAACCACCTGGCGTCTGCTTGACAGGAAGTCCAGGATCCAGCTGCACAGCGAGCTGTTTAAGCCCAGAGCCCAGAGTTTCTCATCTAGCTTGGAGGGCACTATGGTGTTGAATGCTGAGCTGTAGTCTACAAACAGCATTCTCACATAAGTGTTCTTTTTTTCCAGGTGGGAGAGAGTAGTGTGTATTGTAGATGCAATGGCATCATCAGTGGAGCGGTTGCCGCGGTAAGCAAACTGCAGCGGGTCAAGATTGAGTGGCAATACAGAGCAGATGTAATCTCTGATTAGTCTCTCAAAACATTTGCTGATGATGGGGGTCAGAGCAACAGGACGCCAGTCATTTAAACAAGTTATTTTTGATTGTTTTGGTACAGGCACAATGGTGGATGTTTTAAAGCATGTGGGGACTACAGACAAAGAGAGGGAAAGGTTGAAAATGTCCGTAAAAACACCAGCCAGCTAGTTCGCGCACGCTCTGATGACTCGGCCCGGAATGCCTCTGTAGCTTCAGCCGCGAGAGCTCTCTCTGCGAGGGCGGTGTTATTTCCCTCGAAACGAGCATAAAAAGTATTTAGCTCATCCAGTAGAGAGGCAGCGGTGTTCATGGCGAAGTTTTTATTCCCTTTAAAGTCCATGATGATGTTAATTCCCTGCCACATGCTTCTAGAGTTGGTGGTGTTAAACTGTCCTTCAATCTTGCTCCTGTACTGGCGTTTTGCTGTTTTGATAGTTTTTCGGAGGGCATAACTGGCTTGTTTATGCTCCTCCGCGTTCCCGGAATTAAAAGCGGAGGTCCGCACAATAAGTGCCGCGTGAACATCGCTATTGATCCAAGGCTTCTGATTCGGATAGATTCGTACAGTTCTGGTCGGAATCACTTCCTCTACGCACGTTCTGATGAAACACATTACGCTATCAGCGTAAAGCTCGATGTCATCATCAGAGGCGGACCGGAACATCTCCCAGTCCGTGTGATCAAAACAGTCTTGTAGCATAGAGTCTGATTGGTCCGACCAGCACTGGATCGTTCTGAGGGTGGGTGCTTCCTGTTTCAATTTCTGCCTGCAAGCGGGCAGAAGCAGAATGGAAGAGTGGTCCGATTTGCCAAATGGTGGGCGGGGGAGGGATTTGTAGCCATCCTGGAACGGAGAGTAGCAATGATCCAAAACCCAGTCCCCTCATGTGTTGAAACTAATGTGCTGGTGATATTTTGGTGCGACTGATTTTAAACTGGCTTTATTAAAGTCCCCGGTCACAATGAACGCGGCCTCAGGGTGCGCGGTTTCCTGCTCACTTATAATCCCATACAGTTCCTTGAGTGCCCGGTCTGTGTCGGCTTGTAGGGGAATGTACACAGCAGTGATAATGACCGCTGTGAATTCCCTCGGTAGCCAGAATGGTCGACACAGAAGCATAAGAAATTCCAGATCAGGAGAACAGAAAGACTTGATGGAATGTACGTTCCTCTGATCACACCAGGATTTGTTGATCATAAAACATACACCACCTCCTCTAGTTTTACCTGAGAGGTCTTTCGCTCTGTCCGCTCGGCGCACGGAGAACCCCGTGGGTTCAATGGCTGAGTCTGGAATCTCCGCAGACATCCAGGTTTCTGTTAGGCAGATAATGCAGCAGTCCCTCGTCTCTCGTTGGAAAGAGATCCGCGCTTTCAGCTCGCAGAGCTTGTTATCCAGAGACTGAACATTTGCCAGTAGAATAGTGGGTAGCGGGGGTCGATTTGCGCGGCGTCTTACTCTGATGAGAACGTCGGCTCTGTTTCCCCTTTTCCTCCTGTGTTTCCGTGGCCGTGCTGCCCAGACAAAGGGCTCCGCTTGCGTGTTTGTAAACAGCGGGTCGGCATTGAGGAATGTGAAGTCCGGTTTTCGGTGTGAGATCGCTGAACCAATGTCCAAAAGTGTTTGTCTGTCGTAGACAATAAGGCAGACAACATCCAAGACAAAAAACATAAGAATTGTGAACAAAACAAACAAAACATTGCTATGTTGTGTCGGAGCTCGCAACGCAGCAGCCATACTCGGCGCCATCTTGAGTCCAATACCCACTTCCATGATCAGCCCCGTTGACACACACACACAAACTGATTAATAAATATCACACCAAATGCTAATGGATGGTCATTAAGAGTATCACACATAAGCGTGTAGCGCTGCAGGCAAACACACAGATCAAACCTCCGTTCGGTGTCCAGACACACTGACTCTCTGTTGCTTTCTGAACACCAGTTCACTCTGATTCACTCAGTGAATGAATCGATGCTATACCCACTCACATTAATTTACAGTCCATGATTTACTCATGCTGGGTGTTTGTGTACATATGCATGAAATGTGTTAAAGTGATCTTTTAGTGTTATTAACCATCAATTTGTTATTGTACAGTAAATGTAGCATGTTCCAAATTTCACAAATAAGAATAAAATTAAAATATGATTACAAAAATGTGTGTGTGTGTATATATATATATTTATGGGGCGGGGTTGTCATATAAGAACAGAAAAAACAATTAAGGTATTGTTAACTCTTGAATATTTCTAGTTATAAATGGTGCATTCAAGTCCTCCTGGGAATTTTGCACTGACAAGGTTGGAAATTGTTAATACGATGTGATATGCGTTCAAGTAATTTTAAAAAGGAGCCATTTTTCATACATGAATTCATACTTGTTTCTTTGTTTCTTTTTGCAATTTCTAATTTGTTTTTATGTCTTTTTTACTTTCTGGCAAAGACATTGTTTTTTTTAGCAACACTGCAAGTAAATTAAGAACAAAGTCGAACATTAGGTGTGTATAATTAATGCTTTATTTATATCTACCCATTTTTATCATTCTTGTTCACGGTTTTGTTTCTCAAGCCTGTCGCTGCATAAACCAGCAAAACAGGTCTTATTTTCTGGCAAGCTTTATTGTTATTCTCATTAACAGTACAAAAATGTACACAAACTAAACTGAAGGGTCAAAATCCAAGTAAAACGGAATTATTACCAATAGCAATTTGTTTCCGCCATTCTTAAATTGACACACCACTAACTCAGAGTAAATCCAGTTGCACTCATAATCACAACTACAAGAGTGATCTATTGGTTAATCTAAGTAGATATTTTATGTTTCAAAATGGTTATGATTAATGACTTAAAAAACACATATAAATCTCTGCAATTTGTGAAAATGGTAAAATGCTTTCTAGTATGTCATCTGTTTTCTTAGGTGGGTTGTAGCAGTTAGCGTAGAATCATCAACTGTGAGCAAACGCAAATCAGTCGTTTACAAGATATTAAAAAATCAAACATTCAAGTAACTACTCTCTAATATTATTGTCAGTGTATGAACACTGCAACTTATCTTTTCATGGAATTTGTAATGTTGACATGTATAGCAAAGCTTTCAGACAAATGCCTGTATAGAATTAAAGAGGAAAACGAGCAGCTGTTGACCCTGATCTGACAAGCATGACACGTGACATTTGACCAATCCCTCTCAGCAAAGACTCCACAAGTGTTCTCATGGACAGATAACCATTACAAAAGCACATGAACACACTGACCCAAGAGCACCACAAGAGCGCCAGTGAGATGCGAGCTTTCAGTGCATTTCATAGAAGGCCAATGAAAATGCATTAATGTTCATGAACATTTCATGGAAAGGTCTTCTGGGATGGAGAATAGGTCGGTTTTTTATAACATGAATTGATGTCTGCTTTTGCTATATAACAAAAGATAGTAAAAGTCTAAACTCTACCTCTACACGCAACAACATAAAGAGGACAGGTACTGTATTTGCAACCTACTGAATTTGCTTGTAGTGTGTGATGCAGATTAAAGAAGTATGTGATTTTCTTGCCATAACGTCACCAAACAGAATTGCAAAAATAATGATTGTTTTCAATGCAACAGAGTATTGTTAAAAAAATCGAAGGCGTTTTCTGAGGAGGAAGGTTCACGCATGATTGATCACGTACAGCACGGCTCACATCTGCTCTACAATGATGTTAAACTCAATTGATGATACACCTGAACTTCTGAACCAGCGTCACATCTCTCCCAGTGGGCTTTTCCCATAACCTTGAGGGACAGACAGAGACATGAAACTTCTTTAATAAGTCCATGAAAGTAGGTCACAAACACACACTCACTATAATAACTGAATGTACTACATAAACATGAATACTTAAAGACTATCTTTGAAGGAACATTCCAGGTTCAATATAAGTTAAGCTCAATTGACAGCATTTGTGACATGATGTTAATTAAGACTACATTTATTTGGACTCGTCCGTCCTTTAAAAAAAGAGCAAAGATCTGGGTTACAGTGAGGCACTTGCAATGGAAGGGAGTGAGACTAATCTGTAAACGTTCAAATACTCACTGTTTCAAAAGTATAGCCACAACATAAACAAAATGTGTGTTAACACAATATTAATAAGATAAAATCGCTTACTAACCTTTTCAGTGAAAAGTTAAATCCAATTTTCTTCTTTGCCATGATGACGTAATGCTTTAAAACCTTGAAATTTAAAAAAAAAAAAAAAATAATTAAATTTTACAACTAAATAATACAAGAGTTTGAACAGAAGAATTAATGTAAGTACTTTTTATAAAATTATAAGCCTCACATTTCTGCCAAATGGCATTTCTGCCATTTCTTCCAAAATTGGCCCCATTCACTTCCGTTGAAAGTGCCTCACTGTAACCTCGATTTTTGCTTTTTTTAAAGAAAAGGAAGGACAAATCGAAACTATTTTTAACATTATGTCACGAATGCTGTTGACTGAGCTTAACTTGTATTGATTGTATTCAACAACAACACAAAAGAGAGAAAGAGAGCACATCAAACACAACAAAACACCAAACACAGACAGATAATTCATTATCAATAGAGAGAATTCAGGATCTATTTATAAAACTAAAACTAAAGTTAAACTGAAGAACAAGATAATATATTAAGAAGCCTCAGTGCATCACTTCCTCAGAATTATTACGAGTTGTCATGAGTCTGTGTTGAAACCAAGAATAAATGCATTTATTTTTATTTCACCTTGTTTCATTTGAAATCTAAATAGGATTCAAATATGACTACTGTTTATGTGTCCTGCGAGCATGATTTACATGAGCCAGAGCAATCTTATTAATAAATCAATAATTGACCCTTTAAACATTCAGCATGATCACATGGGATGTCGGCATGTTGTTTCCGATCCATCCAGTACCCTAGGATTGGCCACATTATGCAGACTCACTGACAAGCTCCATCTCCTATCAGACATCAGCAGCATGGGAGACCCGGGTTCGGATACCGCTTTGAAACCAGGAAGTAATCACGTTCGCATAATCAGTGACAAGTGCGAATCAGAGGGTTGTATATTTTTCCCTTTAACATTAATTTTTTTTCCACTGATGGTTAGGTTTAGGTTGGGGTTTGGGTT
The DNA here is from genome assembly GCF_019703515.2 of Myxocyprinus asiaticus. NCBI lineage: Eukaryota > Metazoa > Chordata > Actinopteri > Cypriniformes > Catostomidae > Myxocyprinus > Myxocyprinus asiaticus. The sequence goes on from NC_059355.1 coordinate 14,697,802, forward strand.
GGGGGTACAGTTTATGAATATGGATTCCTCTTCACTGTATTACAGCCTGTACAGCTGAAAACACACTTCACATCTTGCTTTTGGTACCCCTCTATGGAGATTACACCTAGATAATGAAGCTCACACGTGCCCATACGTCCAACAACACTTACCACTTTGGCCACTGGGGGCAGTGTTTCGAATTTCGGTAAGCACAGACCGATTTTAGTTAAAGAAACGTCATCCTACTGTTTCCGATTTCACTGTGAGATCAGTCTGAAACATTGTATTTACCAAATATGGCATTTGTATCTGTATAATACTTTAACTGTATATTTACATAAGGTTTTATGGTGCTTTAACACAAAAATAATCTATGAGGGGCAAAGTGGAAGTAAACAGATCTGGTCATGTGACTTTTTGCACCACCCAGTACCACAACCTGCACTTTTATTTACAGTTGACAACTCTGTGTTAACTACATCAACAAGACCCTTCAAACTCCAAATAACTTCATTTCAGTGAGTGTGATTAAATATTGCTTAGAACTTACTAATGTAAACAAAAAAGTTAACACTAATGTTAAATGTAACATGAACAGTGTATCAATTGTTAATTGTTCAGAAGTGTATGTTTTAATAACCAGAGCCAGTCCAACTTTCATTTGTCTTGTGAATTAGATGAGCATATTTTGAGACAAAACAATGGCAGGCAGACTCTAATTCTTCTGAAATAAATTTCAAATGACTTGAGTGGAAGGAACAAGGCTATTATGCTCTCCAACGTAACAATAAGGTAACTCAGAAATGGGCATATATGAAAAACATGTAAATCACCTGCCTGCCTTTGAACAGACTGATTTTGTACTGAAGTCTTTAAAGTGTGACTCCAGCTGTGCAGCTCCGTTTGATCAGAAAGCTTGAACAGCGTTTCATCTTCTGCTACTTATTGGAAAGACAACAGTGCAGTCCAGGTCAGGCTCTTCTCCAACTGTATATAGAACGACCATAGCCAAGGTGTGTAAACATGTTAGAAAATTATTCAAATAAGATTTTAGCACTGTTGTAACTCTAGCCAAAATTCCTTTACGTTCGCAAGTCAAGACAAAAAGGCTACTTCTGCTTTTAAAATATTAAGTCAAACTAAAGCAGCCATCTTCAAAATCAACTTGTCAGGGAGTAACTCTGTTTAATATACCACCATAATCGTATTGTAATTCATAGTGTAAGGAGTTTCAATCTTTATATCTTTGGACTAGTCCTTGAGAATCAGGAATAACCCTGATGTAACAAAAAAAATCAAAGCTGTCCCCAATATCCGCGTAATTGGCCTGATTTGTCGAGTTGCACAGCGAGATAAGTAAATGGAAGTCATCAAACTTTAATGAACTGCTTTTAATACGCTCTCAAAGGACCGGCGAGCCTCTTTAGAATTAGACACTGTGTCCTGGACTCACACACACACAGACAGCTGGAAACAAGATGATTTAAAGTACAGCATGCGCTTAAGTCAGTAACTAGTGAAACGGTCTTTGTGACTGTGGACATGGAGGCGTAGAGGGTTCAAGAGAGACCCAACCTGAAGAAAACAAACCCAAGCACACTGAATTCAGTGGACACTGGCAGTTCACATCCATTTTAAAGATCTTATCATGAGGAATCTTATAACAAAAAGAACATTTATTGAAATTAAGCCTGTGTGAATGGCCCCTTACTTTCCCTTTGATTCTAAATTTCTGTTCTGTTCTTTTCTCAGGCACAAAGAATGACGAGTGAGCTACAAAAAGCAATAAAGCAAAGCTGACTATTTATACTGGCAGCCAAATTCAGGTAGAGGCCAGAATGCGGTGAAGATTTACAATTGATTTATTAAAGCCATGAACGCTGGTGAGGGTTTCATCCAGCAGTGGGGAGGCCATCTGTGATGTGAAGGTCTAATGATAAATTACACACACTCTCTGGAGCACATGTACAGACAAACATGAAAACACACACAAAAAAAACCCTGTCCTGAGATTAACATTAAAATGGTGCAGGTTCTTACACAAAAACTAATAAAATTTGAATATGAAAAGAAAGCTGGGCATGGTGATATGTGCACAGAAAGCAAAAACCTCTTTGGGAAGAAATTACTCATTTCAAATCCAGTTTCAACATATTCTGGGACAACACATCTTTGATTTGATTTACATCTCTTAATTTGCATTATAATTGGGAACCACCATGTATGGCCCTTGATTAGACATTGTGCGTCTGGTTGAAAGTGTAGCTGCTGCATAATTAAATGAGAATAAGAAACAAAACAAATATGAAAACCTCAATTACCCAATCAACTGACAGTCTCTTGCTAGTGTTTTGCCACTGATGGCTCACAGATGGCTTACAGCTGTTTCACAAAATATTAAAGTTTATCATAAAAGAGAACCAGAGCAGCATTTGCAGGAATGAAAAGGATTAGAAAGATAGACAACTATGACATAAAAATTAAGGTAAAAAAATCTCTGGAGTCTGTAAACTGAGAATAGCCCTAAACAAAAAGTCTTGGTGTCTTTCTATTGGACCAAAGAGAAAAAAGAGAAAATTTACATATACAATAGAAGGAAAGAATGACAAAGATATTATTTTTCTAGTTTTTTTTTTATTTAGCATTTAACCAGAGCGATTCAAGTAACTCAGTCGATTCCACTACCAACCTTGTGAGCTTCATCAAGGTGCCTTTTTAAGTCAAGTCAGTCCACTCGGCGGCCATCTCTGTAATGCTCCCGTGCAGCTATTTATACAAGTGGTATGAAAGTACAGCTCCTATTAACTTGAATGGAGAAAAACCGAAATCTTCAAAATGGTTGGTTGAGATTATGATCAAAGTACACACGGTATTTCAAATCAGCATAAATTGTGCTTCTTTAGCTCAGATCACTCTAAAACACTATTTTTTTCAGGCTTGTCCAGCTAATACGCATCCGCATTCCTGAGTTAACTGACAGGCGATGTCTGAATCTAAAAAGTGATTGGCTCTTTTACCTGTCAGGCGGGACTTTCTTTTCTACACCCGCCATATTGGGTGTTTTTCCTCTTAATTTTTCCTATTAATTTAACTACAAGTGCTCCGTCTTGGGCTAAACAGTTTCTGGCTGCGTACACAGACAGCAATACTGTACGTAGGCATCTCAAGTCCATTCCAAAAAGTAAGACAGCATTATGCTGCCTTCTAAGTAGTGGTCGACTGTTATTTAGAAGAGGACAATAATCAGGTGATATTCAGATTTTTTAAATAAACAGATTGGCCGATAAATTTTCCCATTTGACAGTCTCATTTAAACGGTCCGCAGATCAGAGCCACGACAGACGTGTGTGAGCTCATGTTGTTGAAAGTGCTTGGGTGTTTCATTCTCCCTCTCTCTCCTCAACAGTTCCCTGTAACTTTTAACTGTCTTGTCTAATAATCAAAAGGCAAATATCAATAAAACTAATGTCATATACCATCTGCAAATATGCAGATACCTCGTTTAAACAAAATTCATGAACCTCACGAATATTCTGCGTTTTCTTCCTGTTGAGTGTTTGTATAATACCTTCCTCTGAACTGAAGCACGTGCTCTGTCAACCTGGATCAAAACTCAGTTCCTTTGATTCAGGCCCGGTTCTGCGGGGGTGCTTGAGGGTGCTATATGCGAGCAAAACCAAGCGAGAGAGGAACATTTTTGTTCTTTGTGTTATTTGTGAAATGCTAAAGTCCCCCACACTTGTATGCAAATGTTACTCTGGTAGTAATCATTTATCAGTGTCATGCAGCCTGTATTATTCAGTTGTGTGCTGAATGGGATGCCAAACAAACCATTGAGGAGACTCACATCATGACCCATGAGCGTGTAAACAGGTTCATAATGTTTTCAGAATAAAACAAGTAAACGGGTCCACTTTGCGGCCAACATTAAAATAAGCTTTTAGAATCTCTTTCCCGAATATTTTATTTTATTTTTAAACCAGACTCCTGATATAGTGTTAAACTGAATACTAAATTATCACTGAAATATGGTAAAATAATCAATTACCACATGATAGAAATTATAGCAGCAAAATCTCAAGCAATCGCAGAATGGTCCCATCAGTATACACTTCAGAAAATTGTGCATCATTCATTGAGTGCATGTCTGGACTTAAAAGATACAACTATGCAGAACTTTTTATCTTTTCTGTTCCATGTTCTACTTAATGGCTGATGTGGCCCAGTAGCCTACCAAAATAATTGCACACCCCTGCTCAATTGAATATGTAAGACTAATACTGTAAATTGGCAAGCAGATTTTCTTGAATCCCAGCAAACACACAAAAATCCTTGCATTTTGTGAATGCACAAAATGCTGCATCAAAACTTATAAACGTGTATGATTTTGCAAATCAGTATGTCCTAATCTGCAGGCGCAGCATTTTGATGTCATTTTCAGTGACAGATCATGGGGGAAAAAAAACCCTGAAGCAATAAATATTTTGAACATTAAAAAAAAAAAAAAAAAATCTTTTCGTTGTTTAAGTAGCATTTAAACATGATTTAATCTATTAATTAATGTGTAATTATGATACATCTCCACTTTATACAGTGCACCCCCGCTATTTTCAGAAGCACCCTCAGTGATTTTGATCTGGAAACGGGCCTGCTCTGATTTACGAATGTTACATGACGGTCAGTCCATCACAATCCAAGCAGACGATCCGGAACGTGTAAACTGTTTTCTGCTAGCTGGATCCGCACAAGCTCGTGAGAGAAACGTAAAAGTTAAAGCGCTTCAAGTACGTTGTAATTAAATGTAATATTCACTGAACTCAATTTACCAACTGTATGTACAGTTGGTCTGATTTGGTCTTTTGTGAGAAAATGCGATTTCTAATGCATGTGCACATGCCATCTGTGGTTGTTAGACTACTGTGTGCATTGTTATTTCCTTCTCCCTAATACAGAATAATAACAATTTATTTTAATAACAACTAAATAAAAATCTGAAGAAACTGCTATCAACCATAACACAATTTTATTTTTAATTAAAGTTAAAATTTTGTGAGAAATTTTGAGTAAATAAAATGCTAAATAACAGTTTTATTATTTTTTTTATAGCAATTTTATGTATATGTTATTTACTACTGGCATTACTGTATATCGGCCACCCTGCTCTCTGGATATCAGCATCGACCATTAAAAAACCCATATCGGATGACCACTACTAAGATACCTTCTTTTATCCAAATTCTAAAGCAGCATCGCATTTATCCTTCACAGAAAAGGTAATCTCAGAATGCATAGCGACAAGCTAAGTGAAAATAAGAGAAATGCTCATTCTAAATATAATTAATTAAATACTAAAAAATATCAATAAAAATAATTATTTTACAATTTTACCCAATAGTAATATTTATTGCCGGGATTAGCTCACACGATCAAAATAAATGGGTTAGCATAAACAATGGTGAGTGTGATTCTAGGTTACAATTTCGCTCAAAAAGTACATTTTTACTCCACTGATGGTTAGGTTTATGGTTGGGGTTTGGGAGCAAAGTACATAGAATATGCATTCCTGCTGCATCATTTTCAACCAAAAATATAACTCACTTTTGGTGCCACCCTGTGGACATTTCACTTCAGCACTTTCAGCTTCTGCCACTGGGGACAGTGATGCAAATTTGAACTTGTCTGACATGCTAACGGCAAACCAGAGACATTATAAGGGTAGAGGACAAAGCGCTTGTAAATTAATGTGATAAATCGTAATGCTAAATATGGCAGTTGTAGTACCACTTTACAGTTAAAAGAGCCGATCGCATGTTTGTTTACTCGAGAACACGCATGTGCATTAGCTGGATGAGCCTGTTTTTTGTTTTGTTTTTTGTATGATTTGAGCTAAAAAAAGCACAATTTATGATACATTTGATGTCAGATTTTATACCTACTTTGATATGTTATTGGAGCGTAATCTGGACCAATCTCGTCATCAGCAGAGTGCTCGAGCACTGAGCTCGCGCAGCCGATGTTTCTAACCGCATGTCTTTGAATGCACAGGATGGACATGTGCCTGGAATTATTTACACAAATTAGTGGGTCTAAAAGGTGGCAACACTCACATTTGAGCCATTGTTGTCACAAAGATGCGCTAGAAGAAGGTGTAATCGCCGGTATATAACAGGAGATGAAGGTAAAATCAAGAACAGTGGATGTGCACGTCAAGAACACGTGTGTGAGGAAGTCTGGAGATTGCATTTGTATAACTCGAGTCTGACGGAATATAAAGACATCTTTATGGGTGTAAACTCCTGAAGAGAAGTAGTCCGGTGTCTCGTACAGTCGTAGCATGCATGCGCCAACCACCAGTGTATGTGCACAATCAGATGGAGTATACTTTGACAGGCACGCATTTGACTGTATGCAGATGCTGAGCGTTCACGTCAAAATCAAAGTAAACTTTGGGCTTTAGGTTCTGTTCCAAAATTCTGTGAGCTGCCTCGCTGTCTCCTGCCTGCAAAGGCAGATGTCTTCTAGGCAGCTTCTTACCTGACATGATGCCACATAAGAGTCCGATTTGGAATGTGCTACATAGGTGGCAGCTTCGCGCATCATTCAAATAGCGCTACTCACATGCAGCACACAAGACTTGACTCACAACTGATTTCAATACAGGTGACGTGAGAGAAACAACGCGATCCTCTACTGAGCATGAATACGCAGAGCACACACACATTTTGGGTAAAATAGTCAGTTTTGTATCATATTAAACTGTCATTTATCAATACTTTTTAGTATTGAACGTATTATAAGTATATTTATAATTTACATTTCTCTCGCTTTGTCCACCATTTTTCCGCTGAGCTCATCATGGTGCATTCTGGGAATGCCTATCCGGGGAAGAATATATATGCTGCTTCCTTATAATTTGGCCAAAATGAGATATCTTAGGAGGCAGCATCATTAAGATACCTACCTTTTGGAACAGCCTTTGCGTCGGGAGTGCGCCTATGATGTCTTAAAATGCTGCCTCTGGTGGACGCTCACTAGGTTTTTAAAAAGACTTTTCATTTTGGAACGGCACCTTTATGTTCATTTCTTACACTTCTATTATTTCAAGTATAGCATGAAGTGTTCTTACAGGTGAAAAAACAAGTTCAGATGTTCCTCAGATGGACAAATGTGTTTTTAACTCCTCCGTACTTCAGGTGCGAGGCATAAACAGGTCATGGTCAAGCTGCTAAAAATACATCTCCTTCTCTCTTTCGCTCTCACTCTGTCTTTTCTTGTCACATGTTTTTTTCTCCTCAGCTTTATATGCTGTCTTTCTCACTTCAGGGAAGTGAGCTTTTAAAAGATTCATTTGTAGCCTAAGGATTTGTGACACCTTCATCACCTGTAGCTGTTCTCATTCAGGACAATCTGTACAAGATGAAGACTTTAACCACACGATTTTCACTTTGAAACTATTATCAAAGCAAATGTTTGCTTTTAGCAGTTACACAGACACAACTGTAATTTTCCATGACACTTCTAGGACATATTGCAGATAACAACACAGCTCTTTTCCATACAATGACAGTTCAAAGTAAGATGTTCAAGAGTGACTCCATTGCATCAGAGATGTCACTTTACTCACAGCTGATATGTTCAGTGTCTGTGTATGATCTGTTACCTAGAATAACACCTGCTTTGGAGCAGGTCAGCCTTGTAGCATAAGTTACCATGGCAATGAACAGCGGTAAAACCGACCCGCCTTCTTGAGACCAAAAAAACAGAGATTGCTCAAAATAAACTCAAACTTACCTGGATAGCCACAGAATTCACATGGAATTCCTAGTGAAAGACCACACTACCCATGATCCTGAAGAGAAAACATCCACCAGAGAGTCACAGTGAACAAAGCGCGCCAAAAGAGCTCTGCAATGACCGCCCACTTTCAGGCCAAACTACTTCTATATTTATATATCTGAATATTTTGCAATAAAATGTAATAATGTTTCTGTGCATATAATCAAACTCTTTAAATCAATAGTTTTATATTTGTCCATCATTTTTAATTAGATTTATGTCACTGGCAATGCTTCATGGGATTGTACTGTAGTTCATTCACTCATTAAAGACTTCAAGTACACCATCTTGTACTTTTGGCTTTTTACTTCAAATCAAAGTTTGTAATGTTGTGATTCACCTCGGAGCTGGTTGGTTTGGATTGTGGCCTAGAATGCATTTACGAAGGATTTTATGAAATTCCTATGGAAAAAAGGAATATGAAATACTTCTGGACAACCGAAAAAATTATGGTAACTGTTGCACTCAGTTGGAGATAACAGGTAACCAGGTTTCATATTAAAAGCCTCTTAGTCGGCCTGGGTAGCTCAGTGAGAAATGACGCTGACTACCACACCTGGAGTCGCGAGTTCGAATCCTGGGTGTGCTGAGTGATTCCAGCCAGGTCTCTTAAGCAACCAAATTGGCCCGGTTGCTAGGGAGGGTAGAGTCACATGGGGTAACCTCTTTGTGGTCGCTATAATGTGGTTATCGCTCTCGGTGGGGCGCGTGGTGAGTTGTGCGTGGATGCCGCAGAGAATAGCGTGAAGCCTCCAAATGCGCTATGTCTCCGTGGTAACGTGCTCAACAAGCCACGTGATAAGATGTGTGGATTGACGGTCTCAGACACGGAGGCAACTGAGATTCGTCCTCCACCACCCGGATTGAGGCGAGTCACTACGCCAACATGAGGACTTAGAGCGCATTGGGAAGTGGGCATTCCAAATTGGGGAGAAAAGGGAAGAAAAAAATAAAATAAAATTAATAAATAAATAAAAGCCCCTTAGTCATTGAAAAGCAACAGCTTAGGAAGAAGATGCTGCCGTGACACCTGATATTCCTCGTCTAGTGTCTAAATGGTCAGTTTGGATAAAAGGCACCTTGCACATATTTCTGTTCCATTTAATCTACATTACTAATGAAGTTCTCAGAATGACACAGTTGGAGTTGGTCAGGGTTGAAAATAGAACATCTTTTTTAAACACTTCGCATGTGGCAGTCTTTTACAGCTTGATCGGTAGAATCAGTCTGTGCTTGAGTGAATTATGTATATATACTGGCGGCCAAAAGTTTGGAATAATGTACAGATTTTGCTCTTATGGAAAGAAATTGGTACTTTTAATCACCAAAGTGCCATTCAACTGAACACAATGTATAATCAGGACATTAATAACATGAATAATTACTATTACAATTTGAAAAATAAAATAAAAATCAGAACTTTAACTACTTCAAAGAGTTCTCATCAAAAAATCCTCCATGTGCAGCAATAACAGCTTTGCAGAGCCTTGGCATTCTAGCTGTCAGTTTGTCCAGATACTCAGGTGACATTTCACCACACGCTTCCTGTAGCACTTGCCATAGATGTGCCTTGTCGGGCACTTCTCATGCACCTTATAGTCTAGCTGATCCCACAAAAGCTCAATGGGGTTAAAATCCATAACATTCCTTTCCAATTATCTGTTGTCCAATGTCTGTGTTTCTTTGCCCACTCTAGCCTTATCTTTTTGTTTTTCTGTTTCAAATGTGGTTTTTTCTTTGCAATTCTTCCCATAAGGCCTGCACCCCTGAGACTTCTCTGTACTGTTGTACATGAAACTGGTGTTGAGCGGGTAGAATTCAATGAAGCTGTCAGCTGAGGACATGTGAGGCATCTACTTCTCAAACTAGAGACTCTGATGTACTTGTCCTCTTGTTTAGTTGTACATATGGCCTTCCACATCTCTTTCTGTCCTTGTTAGAGCCAGCTGTCCTTTTTCTTTGAAGAATGTAGTGTACACCTTTGTATGAGATCTTTGGCAGTTTCAAGCATTGTATAGCCTTCATTCCTCAAAACAATGATTGACTGACGAGTTTCTATAGAAAGCTGTTTCTTTTTTGCCATTTTTGACCTAATATTGACCTTAAGACATGCCAGTCTATTGCATACTGTGGCAACTCAAAAACAAACACAAAGACAATGTTAAGCTTCATTTAACGAACGAAATAGCTTTCAGCTGTGTTTGATATAATGGCAAGTACCAAATTAGCAATTTAGCATGATTACTCAAGGATAAGGTGTCGGAGTGATGGCTGCTGGAAATGGGGCCTGTCTAGATTTGATCAAAAATGATTTTTTCAAATAGTAATGGTGCTGTTTTTTACATCAGTAATGTCCTGACTATACTTTGTGATCAGCTGAATATCACTTTGTTGAATTAATTTCCTTATGAAACTGCAAAATCTGTACATTATTGCAAACTTTTGGCTGCCAGTGTATATGAAAGAGAGAGAGAAACAAGGAAAGACTTTGAAAACGTTGTGTCAGTTTCATTTTCAAACATACTGAAGACCTAATGATGACAGCAAAAAAAGATTTTTCAGTTCAATATGAAACAAACTAATCACACTGTGAATTCGGCGACAGCAGTTCGAATGTTGTTCAGCTGAAATGGGTCTGCGGTTACCGAAATTCGAACCACTGCCCCTAGTGGCTAAATTTGGAAGTGTTGTTGAATGAATGGGCACATTGTGAGCTCCAGTTTCTGGGTGAAATGTCCACAGAGTGGTGCCAAAAGCGAGCAATATTTTTAGTTGTAAATAATGTAATCCAGTAAACAGGAATGCATATTTTATTTACCATACCCCCTAAACAAAAAAACAAAAAACAAAAAAACAACCCTAAACCTAACCATCAGCAGAGTAAAAAGGTTATTTTGAAGAGAACATGCAACCTCCAAAATCACGCTCTGTATTGTTTATGTGAACAAAAACTTCCTGGTTTCCACGGGACCAGAACCCATGTCTCAGAGGCTGCACTAGTGGAAAATGTGTTCGAATTGGAATAGATGCAAAAATGTCTGATGGGGGATAGTGCTTGTGAGTAATTCTGCTGTATGGGGTTAATTTCAAGGTATATGAACATTTGGAAGCAACATGTCGATTTTCCATTTATCGAAATGCCATTTACAACCAATTTTACTTCCCTAATGAGGAATTTCCAAGTGAAACTGTAGGGACTTGAGCTTTTGCCTACATTCGGATAGGACAGTAAACTTTAAATCAGCTACATTGTGGGGAGCAGCCAACAGTCTTCACAAGGAAAACTGCTTTACAAACATACTAATAATGTCTTATTAAAAATGTAAAAATGCAGAAACGTTTGTGTGAGGGTTAGGGTTGAGAAAATACCATTTGCTAAGTATAAAAACAATAGAAGTTTGTGTGTGTGTGTGTGTGTGTGTGTGTGTGTGTGTGTGTGTGTGTGCGTGTGAGTTCTGTGCTATCCTGAGCTGCTTGTCTCTCTGGGTTGTGTTTGCAGGCGAGCAGGTGATGTACAGTATATTCATCATGTCCTGAATTAGACATGGAAAGGTTTGTGTAAGTCTCTCACTGTTTGTGTGTGTATAATGAGAGAGAGACATTGAAACAGCCTCAGCTTTTCTAGGACACTTAACTGTTGCCACAAGGGTGAAAGTGCAGTCGCTTTGGATAAAAGCGTCTGCCAAGTACAGTTATGTAAATGTAAAGATATGTGATTATGTACAGAAGGTGATCAGGGTTATCATAGTACAATCCAGACAGGAAATGTGATTCCAGTGCCCAGTTTTGGGGCGTAATAGTCCTGATAGACTAATAAAGAGGGGTGTGCAGTGAAGCCATTATCATTATATGTATCTGTTCCTATTGCAAAATTATCTGTATCTGTATTTGGATAGAACCGGATGTGGGTGGGGCTTAAACCGGAAGTGCGTCGTCTCTTGACAAGCTCCAGATGCCTGCAAAAAACGGAGATGGCAAATGGAGTTGACATCGTGACCATCCGATTTAAAATCACACGTGCGCATTTTCATTAATAAGGTTTACACTTTAGTAATACTGGCTTCAAAGACTCATATATACTGTATATATGAGTATATACTGTATTTACTGTATATACTGTATATACAAAAACCATTTAAGTCAACCACTATTAATCCATAAATGAAGCTTCATAGTAATTTCTGACCTCAAACCATGTAGCTATTGCAAAAGTATTTTCTTGAAACCCTGTTTCAAAAATGCCATTCTCACTGAGCAAGAGCATGAAAAAATAGCGAAACAATGCAACGCCAAAAGACGACTGATGCATGCGTACATCGACCAACAAAAAAACACATCCTGTGTGAGTTTTATTGTGTCTCTCTGGCTGCTTTATGATATTGGCATTGGCCATTGAAAAGTAACTGTATTATGAATAAATCGCAAACCATGGCATGCAATCAATGCGATAAGAACCCAAACCCGTCTCATGATAAGCTGTAATAATTAGTACGAGATGGTGTACAAAAAATGTATGACTTTTACTCTCATAGAGAAATATAAAGAACCAACAAACAATATTTTTTACATTTTTCCTAAGTTTAACCTCTAACCCAAACCTAACCATAAAGTCTAACCCATTACCCAAACTCTTTTTCTCACCTGAAAACCACGGAAGAAAGAAAACTTCAGGATTGGAATGAGAAGAGGGAAGTGTTTTAAAGGTTCTTAACATACATCAATATTTGTACTGCATAAATAAATATGGAATGAGTAACTAAATTTGTTCACAGATGTTTCCTTTCTTAAAATAAAGTGCTAGACACGAGGCTAGCTAAAATTTTATGCCCATATTGTTTAGACTTTGAAATTCTGTTTGTTGATTGGTGGGTCTCTATGGAAATAAGTCGTTACCTTTCGTATGAGGCAAGTTGTACAACATCTTGCAATTTCGATCTTACAATTTGTCATGAGACTATGTTGGAACAACTTCAAAACACACAGCAATGACCAACTGAGCTGCTAGACTAGTGTATAAAATCACTTCACTACACAAAGAGAAGAGAAATATGAACAGTTGAGAGTAATGAACTTTTATGGATTTAGCAAAACAGCATAAAATAAACTTGTTAAAAGCAAGTGTCATTTTGTAAATAAACGCAATGGTGTACAGACAGTATTTACCAAGTGTAGCTAAGACTCTCTCTCTCTCTCTCCACCTTCTTCAAAAGTGTGATTTTTCATTCAGCGCTAATTTGAGAAAGACAAACAGCTCGGGGCTCTCAGGACAGCCTGCTTGACATTTTCACAGCTTCAATTATTCACACTTTTGACAATACAGCCGACAGCCCAAAAGGGTACCGCAGCTAAATGAATAGAGCATGTTATTTTCTCTTTTCTCTCTGTTTTGTCTATTTCTTCTTCTCTTTCCTTCTCATGTCTTTTTTTCTATCTCATTCTGTCTGTCTAGTATAAATTTGTCCATGAAATATAAGCACTGTAACATATAAAGGTTAAAATCACCATATTTCACCACGTCATACAGAACTAGTCAGTGGGTCATTCCGACTTTGTAGCACATTTTTATATCCCATCATACAGTATAGGCCTACTGTATGTCTTAGTATATTGGATAAAATGTTCAATTCATAATTATTAAATCATATTAGATTAAAAAGTGAACGTATTGATGAATTAAAAATTTGTCGGATGTACTGTTTCTGCATTTTTCCGTTCTCTAATCAAAAGATTTTTAAAACTTGTTTTCTTGAGAATATTGTCTTAATTGGTAATCACATTATAGTTTTTTTTTTTTTTTTTTTTTGGCCCTAAAATCACTTCCCATCCTATTAGTTTAACATCCGTTTAAACACATATATATATATATATATATATATATATATATATATATATATATATATATATATATATATATATATATATATATACAGGTGCATCTCAATAAATTAGAATGTCGTGGAAAAGTTCATTTATTTCAGTAATTCAACTCAAATTGTGAAACTCGTGTATTAAATAAATTCAATGCACACAGACTGAAGTAGTTTAAGTCTTTGGTTCTTTTAATTGTGATGATTTTGGCTCACATTTAACAAAAACCCACCAATTCACTATCTCAAAATATTAGAATACATCATAAGACCAATAAGACCATAAGACCACCTGTATATACGTTGATGCCTCATTCTGCTGAGTTGTATATGTCAAATGTGCCGCTATCTTGGAATGGACAAGGAGTGCTGTTTGCTTGCAAGTCAATGGAGGAGATGCCTCAGAGTGCTGCATAAACTGCTTCTGTGTGGAAGATAAGCTCATTTATAATAAACTGACTGCCTGAGTGCTAATTTTTCAATGTGATTGCCATAATTTATTCATTTGTAGAGGACTTTATTTGAAATTTGCTAAAACAAAAGGGCTGTTTTAAACGATATGTCAAGGGAATTTTGCATTAGGTATGATATATCTGCAGTACTAACTATTTTAAAACTGAAAGCATATCTTTGTTTATACTTATCAGAAAACAAATGATTGGATAAATTATGAATACTGCACTACCATTTTTTTAATATTTGTGTAATACAAACTCATTTTATGGTAATATAGATACACATTGTAATTCTAGACTAAAACTGCATTGCAATTATTTATTCAGTTTAATTAATAATTTGGTTTAATTCTTTAATGTACCAGGTCATAGATTATAATATATATGGATAGAACTTACTATGTGTACTAATTGAACTTACTATTGGTGTTTCATGATTTCATATCAAATACATGATTTGAATAAACATATATATTATGGATGTTTTTGGAGCTAGATTTATTTACAGAATAGTTATAACCTAGCCATCCTGTTGCATTTATTATCGCTAGTCCCACCACTTATATTAGACGCTTCAAGCATCAGACATTGCTCTGATTATGAACATTATTTATAAGAGCGTTTTACCAATATTCAGTTTTAATTTGGGATTTTTACATCATCTACAATATTGCCTAATGTTAATGCACTCATAAAGATTTATGTATTTTAATTTCATTACAAAATTAAATCAAATTGAATTTGGTAATCTTTAATAACATAATATAAAAAAACTAAACATTTTAAGTTAGATACATTTCTTGCTAAATTTTACACAATTCAACATGATGGAATATTGTTATGGAAATGAAATGAGTAAATCCTAAAAACAGGCTAAAATACTTTTTGAGAGTGGAAAGTCAAATCATGTGAAGTTGGTTGAAAAACTGTTACTGTAAATGAACAGTTCACCCAAAAATGAAAATTCTCTAGTCATTTGCTGTCCCAGATGTGTATAACTTTCTTTCTTCTGCAGAACACAAACAAAGATTTTTAGAGGAATATTTCAGCTCTGTAGGTCCATACAATGCTACTCCTAGTTAATATATGCCTAGAAACAGTACTGATTAGATGGATGGATAGGTAGATAATCATCTTATTTTTAAAAAAAGTTAGAGTGCCTGAGCTTTACCAGAACATATTTCTGAAAGTATGGTATAACTTTTTATAGAAATACTTCCTCGACGTACAACACAAACCAGTTACAGAGATCAAAAGGTACTGTATAACAGGGATGAGCGCAGTACAGTATGTTTTTGCCTTAGAGCACAGCAGCACAGTGTAACAGGATATTTGTTACTTGTGTGTGTGTGTGTGTGTGTGTGTGTGTGTGTGTGTGTGTGTGTGTGTGTGTGTGTGTTTCTACGCTATAAAACAAATTGAACCATGACACCTTTGTTTTCCTTATCTAGTTCTTCCATATAGTTTCTTCCTTCCTATCAAATTTTGGAGATCAGTCTCTCTTCACCCACAGGATTGCTGAGCTTTGTGGTTTACAAAGAAAAAAGAACACAGAGTTTTGTTTTTTGTTTTCTTTTCTGCATCGCTCTCCTTCCGATTGACGCAACACTGTGAAATCAGACAGACGAGCTACAGGACGAAACGCTCATCTCCATTTCTGCAGATATTCAATACAAAGAAGTTCATAAATAATGTAGATGCCAGCAATGCTCTGCTTTATCAACCGGATGCTTTTCTGTCCAGATAGTGTTATTAATACAAAGACATGTCCTTGGGCAATTAGGCCCAATTTGTCTGCACATATGTAGGTTAGAACTATCAAAACTGTGATTTGTTTTATATAAAAATCACTGCTGGTATTAAGAAGGTCATCTGAAATCTAAAATAGCCTGTTGAAAGCGTTACTTCCCGGGTAGAACAATGACATTTAGGAATTAATGTAGTATAAGTCGTTTCTTCCGACGGATTTAATGACTTGACGTTTAAAAACAAAAACACATAAGTGAGTGTGCGTGTGTGTGTGTGTCTGTGTGTGTGTGCGTGTGTGTGTGTGTGATAGAGGTAAAGCTGGCTTTATTCTACTGATGTCTCTTAAAACCGTAGCTCTGTTCCAAAACCTAGTGAACTGCCTTGCTGCCTAATGCATACATAGGCAGCTGCCTTCAAAAG
Organism: Myxocyprinus asiaticus; assembly: GCF_019703515.2. Classification (NCBI taxonomy): domain Eukaryota; kingdom Metazoa; phylum Chordata; class Actinopteri; order Cypriniformes; family Catostomidae; genus Myxocyprinus; species Myxocyprinus asiaticus. The sequence continues at coordinate 14,714,111 of NC_059355.1, forward strand.
CAGCATGCTTTCCATCATGGAAATAATTTGGAACACCCTACTTAACTCCTTGAGTCACACAAATAGCGCTCCTCATGTGAAGAGCACAGGAATATCAACTCACAATTGATTCTAATGGAGTTTGACATTAGCACATTGCTAAGCTAATGTTGCCATACTCTAATAACCATAAACTTGGCTTTGATGATTTAAAATGCTATCAATGTAGGCAGCTTAGAAGGTTTACAAATGTAAAATGTATGTCTACGCAGGATGCCTGCGGCACATTGCGACAAAATGATAACCTACTCACATTATGTGAAACGTTGCTGTCCACACTGGAATGCCTGTTGCGTCATTTGTGTTTTGGCAATGCATTAAAATGATTACATATGTAAATTACGTCTAACCCTTACATTAAAGCCAGCTCATGATGTTTATGGTCACCGACTTTGTAAGAATTCAGTCCTATTGAATATACTTAAAAAACATGTGCCTTGATGTGGCGGTAACAATCCTTGGTAATCAAGAGGGCGATAGAGTTACCTTTAAATACCTGTGTTATTAAATCAGTTGTAAACATTTACACGTTAACTAACTTCCTCAGCAAAATTTCCTTCAAACTGATGCTCTGCCATGATTGCAGTTGACCTGATAGATTGATCTCACTGTGAATTAATTCAGCAACACTAGGTCGAAGCTTCTTTAGCTGAAATTGTTCCGTGCTTCAAAACACTGCCCCCGGTGCCATAAGCTGGAGGTGTTATTAAACGTATTGGCACATGTAAGCTCGTTTCCAGGTGTAATGTCCACAGAGCAGAGCCAAAAGCAAGTTTTTTTAGTTGTAAATAATGTAATAAAGTCAACACAAATGCATATTTTATTAAACATATCCCCTTCCAAAACCCCAACCCTAAACCTAATCGTCAAAGTAAAAATGTAAACTTAGAGGGAGATTACAACCTGCAAATAGCACTCATCATTGATTACATGAAAGCAGTTATTTCCTGGTTTTCCATAGGACCAGGACCTGTGTTTTTACTAAGGTTACTCATACAATGAGCTATAAGTAGTGCCAAATGAAAAGGTAAACGCACATTTGATGCAAAGATGTCTGATGGGAGATGCTGCTTGTCAGTAACTCAACTGAAACTTACTGACACATTCGGTAGCAACATGTCGAGTTCCCGTATGATCCTGTTGGACATTGAAAGAGAATCCTGACTGTTTGCTAATGTTCGCTATAGCGCCCCTTGTGGCATTCCAGAGAATGCTTACATTAATTCGGCTTGTTATTTTCCCTTTTTAGCACAATTGAGCATATTGAGGTCGCTAAAGCAGTTAGGTGGGGCTTATTCAGGCAAATAAAAAAAGCATCCACGCACACACACTGAAATGGTGTTGCAAAAGTGAATGTTAATTCGGTGGCATAAAGACACAGCTGGTACTCTGAGACATGAACACTGTGTCACACTGCAGCAGCGAGCACACAGAAAGAAAGCGCTCTCAGCCAGAGCCGTGTTTAAATACAAGCACTATTGAAAAGGCTATTGATCTGGCTTTGATTAGCAGTCCATTCATGGTGTTCACTGTGGCTGTTGGCCTCGCACCCTTACTGACTCACAGTGATGGACTGACTTGAGCCCATTCAAGAGAATGAACATTTTTACAACAGCAGATTGAGATAAGATGTAAATTTCATTGCTGTTTTAGGGGTCTCTACTGATAAGATTGTTTGAAGGTTTCTGCAGCAAGTCAGTGTCAATGTTTGGTGCATTATGATCAATATAAAATGTAATGCCACCTAAGCTCTGATCCAAAGCCAAGTGAACTGTCAATGTAGGCAGCCTTTTGAAAGATTAAGATTAAAAACAATGAAATAACAATACAATTATTAACAGAATATTATGCCACCATAATTAAAAACACAAAGCATTATTACATTACTCAGCACAGAATGCACAGAGAATTGCAGCAAAAGCCGAGATATCTGGGTCTTCTGTGGGTGCGTGTTTTAAACAGAGCATGCTAAAAAAGCATGAGCCAGTGTGCCCAGAGAAGAATCAAGCTTTTGCCAACCACTGCCATGCCATCAGCCTGTTACAGAACACCATAACAGATTACAGTCACAGCGCTAGATAAAACTTATTACAAATAAGTGCTGGCACAACAATCTGAGCAGTTTTGTTTAACTTTCAAAGCTGGCGAAAGAAAAAGCATCAGTTACACAACAGTAATGTACAGGAGTGAGAACATTTTGTATATAACAGCCATGCATAATAACAACAGAGAGGTGCATTTTATAGAAAATCAAAAGGTAAGAGTAAAATGAACTAGTGGGGATTTCAACAAGAAAGGCAAAAACAATAAAGATGGAGCTGATTGCGCACAGAAAGCAAGTGCAGATTTGTTAAAATGCTCTATATTCATCCATTAGGCCTATATTGTTCATTAAAAGGTGTCTGTATTACAAGACTAAAGTTGTGACATGTAAAGAGATGCCATCAAATACAACCACCTTCTTCAGCAACAATCAAATCACTTTATTATTACTACACCACAAGTGTACTAACAAGTGAAATGTCTTTGATGTAAAAAAAAAAGGGACACATTTGCCATAGCTGTTTCACTGTTTTGTACAACAAGCCAATTTATCACTGCAGTTTAAAATCACTTATACATTTTGGTAACAGAGTTGCAAACCTATACGCTAATATAAATAGTAAAGAACACATAATATTTAGTTTAACCTCCTGAGGTGGCCATACAACTATTTTAGATTATTTTTCTTTTTATAACAGAAATACTATATTAAGGTCACTAAATCAGTTAGGTGGGCCTTATTAAGGCCAATAAAAACATCCAAACACACACTTACTGAAATTGTGCTGCTAAAGCAATGTAAATGCTAATATAAAATAATGTAACACATATCATTTTTAGTTTGACATGAGGTGGTCAGACAACATTTCTGACAGTAAAGCAAGTACCTTCTTTCCCTGATACTGAAAACATTTGACTTCCTTGACTGAAATGTGAAGCCTATAGTTTTAAGCACTGTTTTTGTTCCCCGCTCTTGTAAAGTGCCATGTAATACGGTGGCCCAGTGGTGCACAACACAATTAGCAAAGCAAATAAAAGCTGCAACACAACACAATGGAAATAAACCACAGCACAATACAACTAAGCCACAAGATAATAAAAAAGCCAGAGTTCAATTAAGTTAAACCACAACAGGCTGGAACAGTTACAGCAGAACAGAAATAAGCCACAGCACAACAACATTAAACAATAGCCCAACCAAATTAAGGCACAACACAATGAAAAAGCCCCAGCACAACAATATTAAAGGGACAGTTCACCCAAAAATGAAAATTCTCTCATTATTTACTCACCCTCATGATATTCCTAGTGTGTATGACTTTATTTCTTCACCAGAAAAATAGAAATCAGCATAAACTTCATCCATACAACACCAGCTGTTAAATTAATGTCTTCTAAAGTGACACGATCGCTTTTGGTGTAAAAAAAAATCTATATTTAAGTACTTTTTAACTATAATCCCATGCTTCACGAGAGGGTGGAGTCCAGGCGGTCTCTTATGTGACGTATTCATGTTGCCATGGATACATATGTAATCTCATGTTCTCCACTCGGGTGATAATAACAGATAATAACAGATCCAAACCAAGCTACTGAACAGTGTTCCTTCTCCTCACTTGTAAACAGCGCTGCTCTTCTGGCTGTGACACACGTGCGTCAGCTCTTGCGTGTTTCAAATGCCAATGCAATTACGTCACACACATGTACCGCTGCTGAGCGGAAGCATGATTTAGAGTTAAAAAAAAGTACTTAAATATTTATCTTTTTTGCACCAGAAGCGATCGTGTTGCTTTAGAAGACATTAATTTAACTGCTGGTGTTATACGGATGAAGTTTATGCTGACTGTCTGTGATTTTTGGACCTTCAAAAGAGAAATCTCCATTCACTTGCATTTTAAGGACCTACTGAGCTAAGATATTTTTCTATTTTTCATCAAAAGTGTTCTGGTGAAGCAAGAAAGTCGTACACACATGGGATATCATGAGGGTGCGTAAATAATGAGAGAATTTACATTTTTGGGTGAACTATCCCTTTAAGAAATAACACAACAAAATTAAGCCACAACACAACTGAAAAGACACAGCACAACAGTAATAAGTCATAACACCATAAAATGAAGACACAGCATAACAGAATTAAGGAACAACACAATGAAAAAGCCACAACACAACAAATTAAGAGATAATACAATGAAATTAAGCAACAGCATGACAATACTAAGCCACAACACAATGTGTTGCGGCTTTTTCATTGTGTTGTGGCTTAATCTTGCTGTGTTGTGGCTTAATTTTGTTGTGTTGTGGCTTAAATTTCATTGTGTTTTCAGAATTTATTTGCTTTGCAAATTATTTTGTGTTGTGCACCCATGGGCCACAGTAATGTAAACATGTTAAACTGCACATGTACATATATGTAAATTAATATAGTCCTTTTTAGCAGCACACACACACACACACACACACACAAATTGAATTTAGCCCAGGATTAAAACGAATGTTTAATCCCTGTGTGAACCCACTTAATCTTTAAATTTGAGATTATCAACATGAGGCCTTGATCTGTCACATAATAATATAACCATCACTATCACATTATCTGTGAAAAAAATGAAAAAAAGAAAAAGAAACATATCTGGAAATAAAAATCATAGCTTTGCAGTCAATATCAATATCTGTGCATATTCACCATCAGATATGCAACATAAACAAATTATTACTGTAGTTACTAGTTTTCATCTTCCAATAAATCTTCCAGGTCGACTCTAAACTGCCAACACTAGAGTAAAAACAACATATGAACCTACAATTATCACTTTTTTCAATGTTATTACACCCGTTGGTGGGCATTGTTTAAATCCTCATACAGTATACGCGATGAGACTGAGAGCGGTCGTCCGGCCGATATGATCATTTCCCCTCACTCAGTGCTAATGAGTTCAAACGCACAAATTAAACTACACCCACACGGTTAATAGTCTCTGTGGCTGTCTCAATGCCTAGTAAACTGCCTAGATAACATTTTGAGCGCATTTCGAGGCAGCGTTATGTACGTCGTTTTTTTTTTTTTTTCTTCTTCTCGTCAGTCTGCGCTGTTTTGCTAATTATTTTGCCATGTAAACACTAGCTAAACGGAAGTATTTGACCTTTGCGCCACGTCTCGCGCAGGAGCTACGCGTTTTTGAAGATGCCGTGTCGTGTTAAAAGTAAATTCAACGGTTAAAAACGCGTCTCGCGACACTTGCGTTTCGTCGGCCGCGTTTTGTGCACAAGAACTAGTCTAAGTAGGCAGCTCACTAGGTTTTGAGACGCAGCCAAAGCCCATCACACAGTCTTACGGCTCATTAGATAGACAGACGAAAACAACAGCTAAAACACGTACATGTAGCCTATTTTGACGCAAATCTCAACGCAAATAACATATTACAATTCCCTTCACTAAACTCACCTATGTCAACATATTCTGACACTCTGTTATCATCAGACCACACGACAGTTGTTCAAAAACCACAGCAGAGGTGTAATAGATTCAGGAGTTTTACCTCAGATGTGCAGATGACTGTTTTCCATCGCTCTTGAGAAAGATTAAACTTCCCAGTCGGCGAGCGTAGGTCTTCGTCTCAAACTGCACTCAGACTGAGGTGTGTGTGTGAGACAGAGAACAGTATGTTCTGACTGACGAGTGTTTTATTATGATAGAAAATTCGCATCATTTCTCCTTAAAAACACTTTTGACTCCAGCAAACGCGAAAACAAGCGGCTCGAATTCCCATCACTGCGAGACTCATCCGCGAGCGCTGAGAAAGTGAGAGAGAGAGAGAGAGAGAGAGAGAGAGAGAGAGAGAGAGAGAGAGAGAGAGCATCTAATTCAGCACCGCGGACAGCGACCCCCATTCATTGCACCGTTTGCCATGTGATTGAACGGAACATTGAACGGACTACCAGTAAAGTTCTATGGAGTTCTGTGGATTTAACTTATTCTTTAACCTATTCTTTTTATTTCTGATTTAGACTTAATTTTATCATCTTCGCGAACTTGCTCAGTTATTTTAAAGGAATAGTTCATCGTCAAAATGAAAATATGTCATCATTTAGCCCAGAGGTTTTTCGTTTTGGGCTCCGGGGGTTCATAGAAAAAAAGTGTAAAAAAAAAAAAAAAAAAAAATATATATATATATATATATATATATATATATATATATATATATATATATATATATATATATATCAAATAATAATAATAATTTAAGAATGACACTATTCAACATTATTACAGTTTCATTCTGAAATCATGAGATTAATCACAATTACTTCATTCTGTTGACAGCTGTAGTTTTAAACAGTGAGACATAAATATACTGTATTATATATATATATATATATATATATATATATATATATATATATATATATATATATATATATATATATAACTTAATTGTAAGAAATAAGGATTGTAATTCACTATTCTCTGCAAAGCTGCTTTGAAACCATATTAATTATAAAAAGTACCATACAAATAAATAGACAAATTAACAATTATAGGAATAAAGGACTTAAATATTGATCAGTTTCTCACCCAAAGTGATCATATCACTTTAGAAGACATTAATTTTTCCACTGGAGTCATATAGATTACTTTCTGTGCTTTTTGGAGCTTTAATCCACTTGCATTGTATGGACCAACAGAACTGAAATATTCTTCTAAAAATGTTTGTTTGTGTTCAGCAGAAGAAAGAAAGTCATACACATCTGGGATGGCATGAGGGTGAGCAAACGATGAGAGAATTTTTATTTTTGGGTGAACTATTCCTTTAAGGGGGTCCCATGCAGGGGGATCATTTTATATGGGGTCATTGGCATCAAAAAGTTTAAAAAACCCTGATTTAGCTGACCTTTCCTTTCTTTTTCATGGAACACTAATGTGGATGGTGATTTAAGCTAATAATCTCCAAAAAGAAAAAAGCATCATGAAAGCAGTCCATACAACATGCAAAATATTCAAACTCTTTTGAAGCCATAGCTTTGTGTTAGGAATAGGAATTTAAGTCATTAATAACTGAAATTCTTGGACTCTCCCAGAGCTCTGGAATCTCATCCATGCCTCCACATTTTTAAACACTGAGTTATCGTATGGCTTATTTATAATCATATAACTGTTCATATTCACTTTGTACAGTGATGCTCACAATAATACTGACATTTTAGTAAAATATAGCATTTTGGTATTATGAGAAACAACAGGTTGAGTCTGAGGCTGAGACTAATGTGAGCCAGACTTTATGCTGTTAGTCAAAAGTCTGGCTACGTGAGACTAACACAAACAGAACGAACAATATGACAGCCTGAAGAACACATGGATCATTTAAATGTCAAAAATTGTACATGTCAAACTTTAATTAATCTGACTGTTACACACTGTACAGAATACTGCATTCTTATAAGGACAGAATTACATTATTCATAGAAATTCTTGATTTTACCGACTGGTTATAATTCTTTGCATATCTGAATATTGCACAGCCTTTTCAGTTCTAGAGGGGAGTGGAATCTGAAAATAACACATCATCATCATCTCTTATTTACCTGTGAAAAAACTGTGACGTGCTGATGTCTTCTGGGAGCAGATGTTGGGAATAATATGACAGGTGTGATCTGAGGGGCTGAGTGAAGTGTTTGACTCTTTTGAAGTGATTCGCTGAAGTGATGCATGATGTATTTGAATACAGCTGAACTGGGTTAAAGTAGGTGTCTAAATCAAGTGCACTAACAAATATGGAAATCTGCATCAGTCTGAGAACCCTGAGAATATTGCTTATGTGTACCACAAAATAATCAAGGACCCTTCTAGAAATTTCTCTCCACCATTTAAGAGTCAAGATAGCTTAGCATTTGGGTCATTCCAGTGATGCAGTGTCTCTTGAACATAAACTTTTAAAAATTAATATTATCACATAGATTTCTGTCATTTTATCAAACAGAATGGAAATTTTCAGAGTGAAACGAACCAACTATTAGCACAAAACATCAAAGAAATAATCAAATCCATTGCTCTTACTGATATTTGTAATGTTGTTTTCCCTCCAAAATTGTGTCACTTCCTGGAGGACCACGTTATTAAAGAACTGACTTTTATTAGTAAAAGGGATATTACAAAAGACTAACAGGATGGAAAGTAGTATTGAGAACACAGGACAAACCTACAGTATAAATTAATCAACAATTAAAACAATATAGTTTGAAAGATCTTGATCAGAGAAAAGAAAAAATTAAGAAACTTCTGGAATATATATATATATATATATATATATATATATATATATATATATATATATATATATATATATATATATATATATATCTGTCTTTGTAAAACTTTCAAACAAATGTTTTGTCAAGCCAGCATCAAAGTTCTAGTTGTAATATTGCGATAAAAGAAAACTAACTGCCGCTGTTTTATCATCATGGAGCTCTTTGGTAAAGCTCTTATAACCTCAAGCTGCTATTAGGAAACTGTCCTGACAGTCTACAGCTATAGCTTTGGATTAAAATTTCTGGTATGCTTATCCTTTTGATGCCCTTCTTTGCAGAATCAAATGAAGCTAGATCCAATTCAATCCCAACCTTAGCTTTGATCTTACCTCTGACATTAACATTTAACCTAAGCATTGATTTTACCCTGAACCAAACGTTACCCGAACTGAACCCTGACTCCTCCACTGGATAGAATTATCCTGAAGTGACCTGAACTTGAGAAGACTTCTCGTATATAACTGTATTCCTGAAAGAGCATAACATATTCATCTCTTCTTGGATAAAAATACAGGAGCTTATTAAAGTAATGGACATTGAACCTCTGTTCAGATAATATAAGTAATCCACATTTGGGTACATGTACATGAGCTTTAAGAAGTTATTTTAAATGTCACTCAGTTGGTCAAATGAGGTAATGTATAAATCAAACCAATCAGGAATTCTATCATCCTATTATCCTAAAAGGATAGTTCACCCAAAAATGAAAGTTGTGTCATCATTTATTCACACTCATATCATTCCAAACCAGTTTGACTTTCTTCTTTGGAACACAAAAGGAGATATTAGGTAGAATGTTTGAGCTTCTGATTTCCATACAATGAAATTGAATGATTTATATTCTTAATTTTTGTATGTACCACACAAGTAGTCAATTCAACTAGAGCACTATATTCCAAGTCTTCTTAAGTCATACGCACTGCATGATGAACCTACCCAAATCTAAGTTGTTGTTCACTGATAATCTTCTTCACAGCAGCTCTCAAATCTCATTTGCAGTTGTGTATATTCAAACATGTCACGCAATAACCAGTGTCATTTGTTGTCAATGATGGGGTAAATACAAATTAGATTTGAAAATGTTAATGCCAACTGAATGAGATTTCAGGCCAGATTTGAACCTGCATCAGCCGCATGAGCACCAGAGCTTAACATGTAAGAAACATGTGCCGTTGTCCATGGCAATGCTGTATAACTGACCTTCTACATAGCTTTGCTCGTGATCTGTCTCTCAGTTCACTCCAATTTCAACTCAAATCAATATTTCCTGCTCATGTATTTATTTATTTGGTAAGTAGCTGTGTAGTAAGCGGGGTAATGTAGAGTCAGTAGGTCATATTAGCAAAATAAACCCCTCCTGAAGACTCTGTCTGGGTTTAATTTGCAATAATGACTGGTTGACTGTACATTATCCATTACGTATCATTGAGGATAAAAACAGCTACACTACACTACTCCCACAAAAGACAGATATTCTGTGTTTGTTTACTCTTTTAACTGCATTTTAGCACAAATTTGCATTGAATCTTACCTAAGATTCCCTCTTATCGCTCTTGAATGAGATAAGACATAGGATCAAATTGAGAGAGATGAACAGAGATGTCAAAATCAGCAAAATGAGCTCATGTGATGTGGCATCTGACGGGCAGATGGTTGTGAGACTGCCAGTGATACAGAACATCCACATTCAGACAGGAACAGCTGCCCTCCACCAAATTCAACTGTAATCACTTCAAACTGCTAAAATGGTCTGAAACTACAGTAACTTTTTACGCTCACTGACAACAATTTTTTATACAAGTATACAAGGCAGACATACAGCACAGGAACCCATAAGTTAATATCGCCAAACCACATGTGAAGAATTAGCTATAAAAATGCTATAAATTGTGATTAATTCGATTGTTTAATCAGTAAATCGTGTATTCTGTTCGATTAAACATTTCAATCGATTGACAGCCCTAATATGTAATAGTATATCAAATTATTGTCACTGTACATTTATCAGTCTGTTACTGGGTTTTTTACACTGTTGAACATGGTTATGTTTAGGGTAGGGTTAAGGGATCTAAAATATCTATAAAATGGTAAAAAAAAAAAAAATAAATAAAAAAAAAATCAAAATGTAACTATACAAATATATTTATAATATAATGGATTTGTAAATATGTTAAGTTTCTGTAAAAAAACAAACCATGTTTACATTTTAGATGCTTTCAATACGTCCATATTGTACGTTTCAGCATCTATCCGAACGTGCAAAAATGCATGTTCAAATATTACATACAAATAGCTAAGAATAATAATGAAATCAGGCTGCCAAAACAGTACGTAAATACAAAACAAACTGTGGTTGGTCACTTTAAATTTCAGTCAGACTGTCTCAGAATAAGCTGCACAGTGGACCAGACTTTATGCTCATAGTCAAAAGTAATAACATTAATATAATTATAATAATAATAATAATAATAATAATAATAATAATAATAATAATAATAACAATAATAATAATAATAGGCTAATGATAAAACCATTAGGAATAATTTTATGTTTGAGGACATCCCCAAAGGGAGGTTTTGTCAGATTAAGCTTATTTCTGGGATACATTTTGCAGTTAAGTGAACCTGCACATACAGTAAATCTTGCTTCACACAGTAACTCATACTGCTCGTGCATATAAAAGGACACTCATAACTTTACCATTTAATATTGTGCAATAACATCAAATTCATCAATTTACATTGTTTTTTCTTATCAGCTGCTTGTGAGACCAACCAAATTGTTCATGTTGTCCTGTTTCTTCTCAAACCACGCAGCTATAAATGTCTCTGTCCACACCTTTTCACCAGCTTGTGAAATCACTCACAGGACTGCTCATAATATGTCCCTGTGCTTTTCTCATTAATTATCACCTCCAAAGATCCACATTTACAACTTTTAAACACAACTATTCTCAAAGCAGTGATTCACACGCTTTCAGGTACACCAAACACACACTCAACACAAAGAAAAGGTTTTCAGGTAGGAGCTCCTGCGTGCTTAGATAACTTGTCATACTTCCAGACATTATTAGATTGCCATATCGCTGGGATATGATTTCAGGGACTTTCTATGGAGAGGACTGGTTATAGTTGTGTTGAGTGACAGTTAAATGACATCCTGTCTAATGATTAATATCACCATGACACAGAAACTAGGCCTTATAGCAAAAGCGCATGACCTTAAACTGAGAAGTTAATAAAAATGCAAGCGAAATGGCTCGTTACTGTATGGGGTGTATGGGAAGTGTGTATAAGATTCGTACAGAAAGGTGTGTGTGTGTGTGTGTGTGTGTGTGTGTGTGGGAGCAGCACCAATTACAGCAATGCGATTTGAGATAAAAACGAAAGAGACATTCCCAGACTCTCTATGTCAGCAGAAACAGATATCAGGAAAATGTGTCAATGCCAAAAGCACTCTTCCTATCTTTCTCTCATGCACACAAACACATGCTCATTGCTCTCAATATGAAACATCGAGTGTCATCTTCATTATGTAAATTTTGTCTCACTTTCCCATGATGCATCTGTCCAAGGTTTCAGTATTGAGCGCAACAGTGCCCATCCACTTTTTCAGCCAACTTGGTTCCAGAAGTATTTTTCCCAGTTATTTTTTTCCATAGGGATTTAATCAAATCATAAAAGAGTTGTATGCCATGAACCAAACCATCCAGCTTCTAGGTGAATCACAACATTAGAAACTTTGATTTGAAGCACAATTTTTTTATTTTATTTTATTCGACAACAAAAAAAATCAGCACAAATTGAAGCCTATGTTATAAATGAACATGCACATGAGATAGTGTATGATGCACCCACAAAAGATGCAATAAGTTACCTGTAACTGTATAGGACAGACGGGCATGAGAGCTCTTACTCAAGTGTCCCATGCGCCACCTGGTCGATATTTTGAGGAGTGCAACAAATGTATGTTTATTCTAAGAAGGCAGCCTGCCCACTGCTGTGCGATTTCACGTGATGTGTGGAGTTGACAGTGTATGAAAAATCGTGCATTTTTAAAGGCCTCATCTGTGCACAGTTTGTACAAAAGTATCAGACTGCAGAATGCCTTAATTGATGAATCACAATCAAGTATTCCAGAGAGCTGTGTAATAAGTCTCATTATTACATGACTCTCTGGAATACTCGATTCTGATTGGTCAATGGCACCATCCAGCGGTCAGATATTGCTCTGTAACAACCTCACATCCGGGGATTAAGATGTATCTGACCGCTCATCCAGGTTCTGCGAGCCATCTCTCCTGCTTTTCGGATCACTGTGCGATCACTATAAATAATAATAATTTTAACTCAAATCAGTCTTTCATGTGCATTTATTTATTTATTTGATTATATAGAATAATATCAGATGGTCATTTTTACAAAGTAAACACCAACAGAACTCCGACACAAACCGGAGGTTGATTTCAGCTGTTCAGCAATTTCCTTCTTCTCACATAATTACACAATTTCAGCGCAAATCAATGTTTCATGTCCATTTATTTGTTTATTTGGCAAGTAGTCTTGTAATAGGTTGAATATTGAAGAGACGAATGGTAATTTTTCCAAAATAAACACCAACAGATCTAAACCGGAGGTTGATTCCAGCTGTTCAGCGAATTCTTTCTTCTCAAGTTACATAATTTCAATGCAAATCAATATTTAATATCCATGTATTTATTTATTTGGTCAGTAGCCATGTAATAAGTGGGACAATGTATAGTCAGCCGGTTGTTATCGCGAAGTAAACCCCTTCAGGGTGATACAAGACCCCTCCACTTCGCGTCTTGACGGGGTTTATTGTGCGAAAATGATCGGCTGACTGTACATTATCCCTTACTTGGCACATTATTTTGTGTATGTGGTTGGGTTTTTATGAAGCACTGCCTGTTTCAGTGGTGGATTCTCTGATGTTGAGTTGAAACCACCAGAACTGCTATTTAAAACCCACATCAGCTACAGAGGGAGAAATTTGCTCAACCCAAGGCAAGCTGTACACACACACACACACACACACACACACACACACACACACAAGCACTACATGGTATGAACACACATATTCACACAGACAGGCACACACAAGACTTCACACAGAAATCACTGTGGCATTCAGCCTGAATGGGCCACATGTCATTTTTCCATTGCACTCATCTGACTTTCCTTCAGTCTAACTCTATCAATGTCTCTCTCTCTCTCTCTCTCTCTCTCTCTCTCTCTCTCTCTCTCTCTCTCTCTCACACACACACACACACACACACATTTTAGTGAATTTAGTGATAAATTCACTAAAAACTAAATACTAAAATCTGCAATTGTTCACTAACTACCTGCAATCTAGTTTTCCCTGCCGCTAAATGTCACTGTCATTCTTTTTAGGGAAACCTTGCCTTCTTTCTACTCAAATTAGGCTCATTATTCCAGTCTGATTTAATGAAAATGACATTACCATGGCAACATTTTTGCATAATGAAATTACATCCTACATTACACGTTTTGTTGCAGTTTCCCAGTGAAATGTCCAGCGGGGGGCACCAAAAGCAAGTGAAATGGTGTCGTAATCAGATGAGGTTTTTAATGTGAATATTAGATAGAGGTTTTAATGAGTAAAAATTACCTCCCTAACCTAAAACTTTAACCTAAACCTAACCAATGATGTCCTAAAATTAAATGTACAAAACAGACATCCTCACCCTAAACATAACCAATAGTATTGTAAATGCAAATGTAACATGAAAAGCACATTTTGTGAATCAACCATGTCATATAATTATGCTTCTAAGCCACTTTGGTCTCACGTGTCATCTTGCGTGTTTAGCTGGGCTCGAATCACGCTCTTCCAAGTCCAAAGTCTAACACTCTGTTAGGTGGGGTACTGCATAAGCTAATCACATTGGAATAAGAGTGTAGGTGGGTCTATAATACAGCTGTTAATGTGAGACTCCTGACCAATTCCCTGGTTGGCCACTAGGGGGAGCAATGAACTTTTGAACTCTCTCCACTCTGTTTGATTAATGATCTAGTTCACCTGTGCCTAGTTTTGTTGTCTGTATTTAAACACAGTCTTTTCAGTTGTTATTTGCTCAGTCTTCTCTTGAAGTAAGTCAGCCTCAGTTTTTCCCCTGTGCTATGTGCCTGTATGTTCTTGTACTTTTTGAGATTTTTGACTTCTGGAACTTTGGAATGTTTCCCTTATTTTGGTGCCCCTCCATGTAGATTATATACCTTGAAGCTTGGAATTGCCTTTTCCCCTAAGACTGATTTGTGCCTTTTGTATCTCCTGATGTGTTACCTTTTGTGTTCAGTAAAGACAGCCTTTTGAACTACACACTGTCTCCAACCTTGTGTCTGCATTTAGGTCCAAGAACAAAAGTGTCTCCAGTAGCTCAGGGGCAGCAATCCTTTCATGCTAGAGACCCAGGTTTGAGCCCCTACTTGGGCACCCATTATAACAGCAAGACTGAGCCAAAGCATGGACCCAGCAGACCCGGATATGCTTGCAACAGCCACCACAGGACAAACCCCATCAGAGTTTTAACACCTCATGGCAGCAGTGACCAGTCAACAATCCATCATGAACAAGACTTGGCTAGACAAGAAGCTGTGGGTGGGAGACATGAGCAACTGCTTGTCCAGATTCTTCATACGCTGCAGAGTCTTACCAGCCAATCTTCCAACCTGCTACCACCCTCAAGCCTCGGGTTCTCAGTCTGCTCTGGTGCTGCCTCAATTCCACCTTCAACTGGTCCTGAGCCTCGTCTTCCGGCTCCTCAATGCTATTATGGCAAGGCTGGAGAGTGCTGGGGATTTCTTACTCAGTGCTCCTTGACTTTTGAGCTGCAGCCTACCACTTTCCTCTCAGACAGATCTAAGATTGCTTACCTCATCACCCTGTCGACTGGAAAGTCCTTATCCTGGGCCACAGCAATCTGGCAGCAGCAAACACCCCCATGTTCTAGCTACTAGTTTTTCACTGAGGAAATGCAAAAGGTGTTTGATCACCCAGTCTGTGGAGATGAAGTGGCTAAGCATCTCTTACGACCCCACCAAGGGAACATCAGTGCCGCTGAGTATGCCATAACCTTCCGCACTTTAGCTGCAGAGAGCAAGTGGAACATGGAAGCCCTGACAGCAGCCTATGAGCATGGTCTCTCTGACATCAAGGATGAACTAGTCTCCAGAGAGGCCGTGGCAGATGTAGAGACACTAATTGATTGATCTGTCTATACAGTTAGATAACCGACTTAGGGAGAGATGGATGGAACGTCACTCCACCCCTTACCCATCATCTGAAGTTAAGGTTCCACTGAGTTCTGCGCCACTGATCTTTCATCAAGTTTCTCTTCAGCTTTGGAGGAGCCCATGCCATTGGGGCGTACCCATCTCTCTCAGTTAGAACGTCACTGAAGAATGAGGGACAGGTGCTGTCTCTATTGTGGGAAACCTGGACATTTCAGATCTTCCTGCCTAGAGCTGATGGAAAAAGACAAGGCCTGTCCAGGGAAGGGAGGACTGTGATGGGTCAAGCAACAACTCCCGAGTCTGGGGCAACTGGAGTCCTCCTCAGCATATCACTTTCTTGGGGAATGGATGAACAACCTTTGAAGGCTTTCGTGGACTCTGGGGCTGCTGGAAACTTCTTGGACTCTAATCTAGCCTCCCAACTCAAGATCCCTTTGGCCACCATTGACCCTCCTGTGAATGTCACTGCTCTTGATGGACGTCCCCTTGGTTTGGGTAAGATCCATCATCTCAATGCTCCGCTATGTCTGTGTGTGGGGGAACACCAGGAGACACTTCAGTTTCATGTTATTCCCTCTCCAGAATTCCCCATGGTCCTAGGATATCCTTGGTTGAACCGTCATAATCCACATATTAAATGGACCTTTGGTTCAATAATTGAATGGGGAACCTCGTGTCATGCTACTTGTCTTTTCACTAAAGCTTCTCCCTCTCTTGAGTCCCAAGTCTCCCCTGAATTATCCCGAGTCCCTCAAGCTTACATGGATCTAAAAGAGGTCTTCAGTAAGGCGCGAGCTGTTCTTCTTCCCTCTAATCGATCCTATGATTGTGGCATTGAATTGTTGCCTTGAAATTGATTATATTGTTGCCTTGAAATTGAAATAGATTTATTCTCTCTATGCCCCTGAAAGTGTTGCCATGGGGAATTATATTAAGTATGCCCTGGCCTCTGGGTTCATATGCCCTTCCTCCTCACCTGCTGTAGCAGGCTTCTTTTATGTTGAGAAGAAGGATGGCAGGCTCCGTCCTTGCACAGACTATCATGGACTGAATAAGATTACTGTTAGGAACCGATACCCACTTCCCCTAATGACTTCTGCCTTTGATTTGCTTCAGGGAGCGATCATTTTCACCAAGTTAGACCTGCAAAATGCTTACAACCTTGTCCATATTCGTGAAAGTGATGAATGGAAAACCGCATTTAACACCCCTTGTGGTCATTATGAATAATTGGTTATGCCTTTTGGTTTAGTTACTGCCCCCGCTGTGTTTCAAGCTTTCATTAATGATGTCCTCAGAGATATGCTTAATCATTTTGTTTTTGTTTACTTAGATGATATACTTATCTTCTCCAAGAGCCTCCACGAACATGTGCAACATGTCAGACAAGTCTTACATCGCCTCCTGAAGAACCATCTGTTTGTTAAGTTGGAGAAGTGCGAGTTCCACTGGCCCACAGTCTCATTCTTTGGGTTTATAGTCTCGAATGATCTCATCCAGATGGACCCTTGCAAGACTCAGGCAGTTACTGACTGGCCACACCCCACCACAGTTAAGGAGCTACAATGCTTTTTGGGGTTTGCAAATTTCTATAGATGTTTTATTAGGAATTTCAGCTCCATAACTGCACCTCTCACTGCCCTTATTAAAGGTCTCCCTAAGGAGTTATCTTGGACTCCAGAGGCAGACAAGGAATTCAAGGAATTGAAGAAGCATTTTGTCACTGCTCCAATACTTACCCTGCCTGAACTGGAGCTCCCACATGGGTGTGGGGGCTATACTTTCCCAATGAGCAAGCACTGATGGGAAACTACACCATGCACATTTCTCTCACGCCGTCTCTCTCCCAGTGAACGTAATTATGACATTGGCAACAGAGAACTGCTTGCGATCAAGGTGGCTTTAGAAGAGTGGCGACACTGGCTAGAGGGGGCTAAACATCCGTTCCTGGTCTGGACTGACCATAAGAACTTATCTTACATACAGGAGGCTAAGCAACTCACACTGCATCAGGCCAGGTGGGCACTTTTTTTAATCGCTTCCACTTCACCTTGTCCTACCGCCCAGGCTCTAAGAATCAAAAATCAGATGCGTTGTCCAGGCAGTTTGATACCCCAGAGTAAGATCAGATCCTGAGCTGATCCTCTCAAGCACCCGGATTGTGGCACCTATCCGGTGGGGAATAGAGACTTTTGTCAGGAGGGCACAAAGAACAGATGCAGACACGGGTAATGGCCCACCAGGCTGTATATTTGTTCCCAAATCAGTTCGTTCTCAAGTACTACAGTGGGGGCACTCCTCGAGACTGACAAGTCACCCTGGTAGTGGAAGGACACTGGAGTTTCTGAAGAGACAATTTGGTGGCCCACCATGGAGGAGGATGTCCATTCATTTGTAGCGGCCTGCCTCACTTGCGCTCGAAGCAAGACACCTAGGATGCGTCATCAAGGGTTGTTGCTCCCACTTCCCATTCCATTCCAACCTTGGTCTCACATCTCAGTTGATTTTATCACGAAACATCCCCCATCTGAAGGTAACACCGAAATTTTTGTTATTGTCGACAGATTTTCAATGGCTTGCCATTTCATATTTTTAACCAAGCTGCCCTCTGCCCAAGAAACAGCTAAGCTCCTGTTGCAATATGTTGTCCAACTACATGGCATCCCTCAGGACATTGTGTCAGACCGTGGACCACAATTTACTTCTCAGTTCTGGAAGGCTTTCTGCAGACTCCTGGGTTCATCAGTTAGCCTCTCCTCGGGGTTTTACCCTCAGTCCAATGGGCAGACTGAGATGATGAATCAAGAGCTGGAGACCACCTTGAGATGCCTTGTTTCGTCCAATCCCACGTTATGGAGTAAAGATCTGTTTTGGGTGGAATATGCTCACAATACCTTAAAGAGCTCCTCAACAGGTATGTCACCATTTGAAGTTCAGTTTGGTTACAAACCTCCTCTGTTTCCAGAGTAAGAGTCTGAGGTGGGTGACCTTCAGCAGAGTCAATGGTTCGTCGCTGCCATCGCATATGGAGGAAAGCAAGGTCAGCCCTACTATGAGCCTCACGTCATCAACAACAAGTCAACCAACGATGCAGAGGAGCTCCACTGTCTTGCCCGGGACAGAGGGTTTGGCTATCCACACAAGA
The DNA here is from genome assembly GCF_019703515.2 of Myxocyprinus asiaticus. Classification (NCBI taxonomy): domain Eukaryota; kingdom Metazoa; phylum Chordata; class Actinopteri; order Cypriniformes; family Catostomidae; genus Myxocyprinus; species Myxocyprinus asiaticus. The sequence continues at coordinate 14,732,927 of NC_059355.1, forward strand.
TCTTCCATTGACTCTCGACGGGTTCGTGGAGGACTACAATACCTAGTGGATTGGGAGGGGTATGGACCGGAGGAACAGTCCTGGGTTACAGCCCAGGACATCCTGGACCCTGAACTAATTCAGGAGTTTCACCATCGCCACCCTGACTGTCCCAAGGGGAACATCAAGAGACTTTCATAGAAGGGAGGGTCCTGTGAGACTCCTGACAATTCCCTGGTTGGCCACTGGGGGAGCAATGAATTTTTGAACTCTCTCCACTCTGTTTTATTAATGATCTAGTTCACCTGTGCCTAGTTTTGTTGTATTTAAACCCAGTCTTTTCAGTTGTTATTTGCTCAGTCTTCTCTTGAAGTAAGTCAGCCTCAGTTTTTTCCCTGTGCTATATGCCTGTATGTTCAAGTACTTTTTGAGATTTTTGACTTCTGGAACTTTGGAATTTTTCCCTTATTTTGGTGCCCCTTCATGTGGATTATATACCTTTGTTGAAGTTTGGAATTGCCTTTTTCCCCTAAGACTGATTTGTGCCTTTTGTATCTCCTGTTGGATTACCTTTTGTGTTCAGAAAAGACAGCCTTTTGAACTAGATTTACATAGATAGATTTACACTCTACAATATCAGGAAGATAAGACCCTTCCTCTCTGAACATGCCACACAACTGCTTGTACAGTCACTTGTCATAACTAGACAGGACTACTGTAACACTCACATTGCAAGCCTCCCGGCATGTGCAATTAGACCCCTGCAAATGATCCAGAATGCAGCAGCATGTCTGGTCTTTAATGAACCAAAGAGAGCACATGTTACACCACTCCTTGTCTCTCTCCACTGGCTGCCAGTTGATGCACATATCAAATTCAAGGCTCTGATGCTGGCATACAGAACAGTCACTGGGTCTGCTCCAGCATACCTAAAATCATTTATGCAGAGCTACGCGCCCACTAGAAGCCTGCGGTCAACTAAGGAATGTCGCCTTGTTGTACCAACACAAAGAGACACCAAAACACTTTCCCGGACTTTCAGCTTCATCGTACCACATTGGTGGAACAACCTTCCCAACTCCATCCGTGAAGCTGACTTACTCTATGTCTTCAAAAAACAACTAAAAACACATCTGTTCCATGAGCACTTAACCAGTCATTAAAAAAAAGAAAAGAAAAAAAAAATTCCTGTTGCACTTTATTCTGTTTTGAATACTATTATGATGCTAGTGATACTTTGTAATACAGCACTTTTCATACCACTGTCTCCTAAGATGATTCGCTTATGTTTTCCTCTTTTGTAAGTCGCTTTGGATAAAAGCGTCTGCCAAATGAATAAATGTAAATGTAAATGTAAACTACACACTGTCTCCAGCCTTGTGTCTGCATTTGGGTCCAAGAACAAAAGTAGCTCAGGGGATAAGACTGCAATCTTTTCATGCTATCAACCTGGGTTCAAGTCCCTTTTCGGGCACCCATAATAGCAGTTAAACTGTGTAGTTTTTAGTTTAGAGTAAAAGTGTTTCGATATCATAACATTGCAGCGTGTGAGTAAGTGCAAAGAATACATGTCTATAAAGTCATAATCAGATGTTGTTGTCGTAATTTGTGTGAAAGTGAATAAAACGCACAGTTGTTGTAGCACCTCTAATGTTAATTTCACCAGGAATCTGCAACAAAACGTAGAACGCGAAACATAAAAGTCAGTTTGTAAAATGTAGTTATGCATGTATTGCAATATTTTTTAGATAGCACCGTATTTACAAAACTCAATTTGTCTTCCATAATTATGTAACATTGCATTATTACTGCCCAGTAAGGCAATCCGGCAGTCAAACCAATTTTATTAACAAGAGAAGATCATATACATTTTCTAATGATTTTGGCATGAGTAATTCATCAAATGATGGATGATCAAATGAAAGAATTTAATTGAACTGTACTGTGGTGGTGGAGCGATGCTGTACAATCACACTAGTCACACAAGGCCAGAAACATACTTTACGCAAATGTGCGAATACGTAATGTGTGATCTTGGGTTACTGTGGGGGCGTTCAAGGGGGCGATAGAGTTGCCTTCAAAAGTTTGCTTCATCAAACTGTTATTTTTCAGTAAAATGTATACATACAGGTGCATCTCAATAAATTAGAATGTCGTGGAAAAGTTCATTTATTTCAGTAATTCAACTCAAATTGTGAAACTCGTGTATTAAATAAATTCAGTGCACACAGACTGAAGTAGTTTAAGTCTTTGGTTCTTTTAATTGTGATGATTTTGGCTCACATTTAACAAAAACCCACCAATTCACTATCTCAAAAAATTAGAATATGGTGACATGCCAATCAGCTAATCAACTCAAAACACCTGCAAAGGTTTCCTGAGCCTTCAAAATGGTCTCTCAGTTTGGTTCACTAGGCTACACAATCATGGGGAAGACTGCTGATCTGACAGTTGTCCAGAAGACAATCATTGACACCCTTCACAAGGAGGGTAAGCCACAAACATTCATTGCCAAAGAAGCTGGCTGTTCACAGAGTGCTGTTTCCAAGCATGTAAACAGAAAGTTGAGTGGAAGGAAAAAGTGTGGAAGAAAAAGATGCACAACCAACCGAGAGAACCGCAGCCTTATGATTGTCAAGCAAAATCGATTCAAGAATTTGGGTGAACTTCACAAGGAATGGACTGAGGCTGGGGTCAAGGCATCAAGAGCCACCACACACAGACGTGTCAAGGAATTTGGCTACAGTTGTCGTATTCCTCTTGTTAAGCCACTCCTGAACCACAGACAACGTCAGAGGGGTCTTGGCTAAGGAGAAGAAGAACTGGACTGTTGCCCAGTGGTCCAAAGTCCTCTTTTCAGATGAGAGCAAGTTTTGTATTTCATTTGGAAACCAAGGTCCTAGAGTCTGGAGGAAGGGTGGAGAAGCTCATAGCCCAAGTTGCTTGAAGTCCAGTGTTAAGTTTCCACAGTCTGTGATGATTTGGGGTGCAATGTCATCTGCTGGTGTTGGTCCATTGTGTTTTTTGAAAACCAAAGTCACTGCACCCGTTTACCAAGAAATTGTGGAGCACTTCATGCTTCCTTCTGCTGACCAGCTTTTTAAAGATGCTGATTTCATTTTCCAGCAGGATTTGGCACCTGCCCACACTGCCAAAAGCACCAAAAGTTGGTTAAATGACCATGGTGTTGGTGTGCTTGACTGGCCAGCAAACTCACCAGACCTGAACCCCATAGAGAATCTATGGGGTATTGTCAAGAGGAAAATGAGAAACAAGAGACCAAAAAATGCAGATGAGCTAAAGGCCACTGTCAAAGAAACCTGGGCTTCCATACCACCTCAGCAGTGCCACAAACTGATCACCTCCATGCCACGCCGAATTGAGGCAGTAATTAAAGCAAAAGGAGCCCCTACCAAGTATTGAGTACATATACAGTAAATGAACATACTTTCCAGAAGGCCAACAATTCACTAAAAATGTTTTTTTTATTGGTCTTATGATGTATTCTAATTTTTGAGATAGTGAATTGGTGGGTTTTTGTTAAATGTGAGCCAAAATCATCACAATTAAAAGAACCAAAGACTTAAACTACTTCAGTCTGTGTGCATTGAATTTATTTAATACCCGAGTTTCACAATTTGAGTTGAATTACTGAAATAAATGAACTTTTCCACAACATTCTAATTTATTGAGATGCACCTGTATATTTACCTTAACTTACTTGTTCAGCAATATTCTCTTCAAACTTTTGATCTGCTATGACAGTAGTTGACTTGAAAGAGAAAACTTCTCACATCTTATATTCTTTATTGTGTTTAATAGAATTCTCTTCTGGAAATGACGCTGATGGAAATTACATTTTTAATGGCCGGACAGTTTTAAATTAAATGGCAGACTCTTTTGTCTTGCTAAGGCTATTTTCATAGCTAACATTTTATGTATCCTAAATACACACAAATAAATAAGAATTTTCATGCTTTTTGCATAATTTGGCAAAATTACTGCTTGACTGGAAATGTCGGCCAACAAAAATCTTCTGCTCAAAAGTGATATTTCCCTTGATTTTTCATCTCAAGCATGCTCTTAACTAACACTTCTGTCCACTTGGTTAACAAGTACACTAACTATTGAAAAAAAACTTTATTAGGGGCAAAATTGTTTGGTGTGGTGGAAATAACGCCACAACTGTGGGACAGTCGTAATTTTTGTCAAATTGATAGAAATAATTTTCATACAATAAATATCGAAATGGTTTACATTTCTTTCACTCTTTGTTTAGATAATCATAGTTGAATACAACATTTTTATTTTTATATTGGATTTTCATAGTTTAATATTGAAAGTCTGGGTCTGGGACAAGACTAAAACAGTCAAAAAAATAAATAAATAAAAAAATAAATAAAAAAATATATAAAAAAAATTATATATATATATATATATATATATATATATATATATATATATATATATATATATATATATTTTAACGTGAGTTTCATGTAACAAAAAGAAAAAGCTGAAATCTGTTACTTGTAATTAAAGTCAGCCCCTGGGACATGAAAGTGGACGAAATTGAAGAAACATTTGTTTTTATGCATGCTCGAACTGTTACCTGATTAGCATAATTCCTTTAGTACATCAGTTGTAAAACAACGCAGACAGCGGGTGCAAATAAACGATGCTATCAGTGGGCGCAATTCTGCCTAAACCAAACACTGCAGTCCTTGGGGAAGTTGATGCTTGACCCTCTTGTCTGGTTACAGTAAATCCAGTAAATGTCATGACCCGTGTCCTGTCTGACTCTATACATTTAATTGAATGACAGCAGGTCGGCCAGTGCTGCTGCCTCTTGCCAAGCTACTGCAGGATTAACTCTAGCTTTTTAAAAAGCAGATTATGCAAGGAGATTTTTGAGCAGATGAGAACTGTTCTGTTCTCTCCATGTCCCATTAACTAATTGTTATGTGTTACCTTAAATGCTCCTCTGATCATACAAACACGTAGTGCATGAAGGGAAAGAGCACTGAAACAAATATACTCCCCTAGAGACTGTTTCATTTCATTTTAAGGCAGCAAAGGAATAGTGATAAAAGTTTACGTAAATTTAGGTCTTACACTTTTGTTCTGCCTAAATGAAATGCCGTATTAAAGCACCACTAAAGTTTGACATTGCCATGATTCTCACTGCACATCTTGATATCTGTTAGCTGCGCACAGTAATCATGTATCATGAAACCGTCTAAAAGGTGCCTATATGGTTAAACAGATGCAGGAAATCACAGTTCAGCACACAAATATTTTCAAAGACATTAGATGTTAGACGTTTACATGCATAATAACATGCTGAAAACTACCAAAAACCAACTTATTCAAAAAATCTGACAACGCAAGAAAACCATGTTTACATGAGATTTGAAATTATCTGGTTATTCTCTGTACTTGACGTCAAAACGCAAATAGTCATGCTCTTGACACTTGCGCACATTGGATAAGCTGGGAAGTACGTCGGTAAAGGTGTTTACATGCAATGCAAAATTGGGGTAATGGGCAAAACTTCTATGTGTGCCGAATGTAAACTGTTTATGACCTTACCCCGATTAAAGAAAACCTTTCAGGAGTTTAAATGACCACGCATGCTGTCGGCTTATTAAGATATATCATGCATGTAAACACACTCAATCACATAAAATCTAATTCTGCCCAGTGATTTTTCTGCAAAAGCTCTTATGTAGCTATAGTTCTTCCCTTACTAATCTGCCAAACATTGTCTCTGTCCTAAAGAAAAATGTAAATTGAAGATTGTTGTATAGTGATTATTGTTATAATGAATTGTTTACTGTGTGTAAATGGGAGCGCAAATGTCAATGCACCAACTGCACATAAAAACCATAAAACCGTAAGATCTTAAAACACTGTCAGATTGAAAGGAGTCCAACATTTTTATCAGAAGCATCAGATATATAATACTACAATGCCCTCAGGCTATAGAGCATACCAGCTTATTTTTAACTCTGTCACTACCAGCAAAAATTCAGGCCATCAAATCAGACCAAAGCCGACAGAAGAGCACTTCCCTTAGCTTTATATTCGAATCAACTCCCATACTCTGAATCAGAAGACAATTTTGCTTATATGTTACATTACAGTGTTTATTTTACATACGTTAGATCCTTCAATTATAAATTTGTATCGTAATAAAATAACAGTGTGTAATTGTACTATACATTCATACATTACGTACATTGTAAGTATTGCTTAGTATGTACTAATAAAGCACTGCACACTCGTTTTCTTTATCAGTATTTTTGTCTTATTTTTCAGTAAAAACAGATATTAAAACATCATTAAAACAAGATTAATTTACCTGAGAAGAAAAATTGTGTAAGATATTAAGATGTTCTTTCAGAAGACATACAGAACTGTATTTTTTCACCCTATTGGCAAATTTAATTTTTTTATTTTTGTCTTGTTTTGAGCTTAAATTGAACAAAATGTATTGAGGTTTATGCTGACACAGCATGATTTTCAAAGTTTCCACTACTTTTAACTCATGCATCACTCATGAATTATCATGCATTATTTATATTAATTATCTTTATTTTGGGGCCTTTCTCAGCAAATAATGATGTATGTGATTAATTGCGATTTATTAATCGGCATGTCATGTAATTAATCAGATTAAATTTTTTTTATTGATTGACAAACCTAAATTCAATATAATATAATATAATATAATAGTACAAGAGATTTCCTACAATTCTTTCTTTGTCTCTGAAAAACACTTTTCAACAGGCTGAGTTCCATGTTTTACCAGCTATATTTGTATCAGTGAAGCTGAAAATAGTTGACCCTTTTCTAAATATACATCCCTATATATTCATCATGGCCAGCTGTAGAATTTGCATAAAAATGAAATCATGCATATTATTGTAATAAGAGCCTGAGGGTTAAAGACATGCCAGGATATTTTTAATTACAGCATTATAAGAATGTGTTTAACTAACCGAACTATCAGTGACCATTGGACAGTCCACTGCATGCCATTTGGGATATATGTAACATCATATACATCACATATTGTCAATTCTCAGGGGTGTATGAAGAAGATTTTTCATTGGTGGCTTTCACAGCCACCATGATTTGTAGGACATTTCTTCGTGTTTTTCATTTACTTTTTACAGTGTAAATAACACCTCCATATTTCAGTCCCCTGGTAAGTGTATTTGTCTAATGGCACACAGAAAGCAAGTCTTAGAGGACAATAACTATCACTTGAATTTATTGTGAACTTAACCTGTGTAAATACAAGCAAATATATTCAGATTAATGTATGAATTTCACGGCAATCCGAGAGAGAATATTAAGCCTCCCTGAACATTTTGACACTGAAATCAAAAGAATTAAAATTTGCCTTCATTCCCCATTCTTACCAGGTTCAGCTGAAGACACGAGTTATATAAGTATTTAAATGAGGTTGATTAGCATATGCACATACTTTGCATAAATCAAACCTAACTTTGCTGGCCTTGTGCTTAGAGCAAAAATATCCACCCGTTGAACAACAGGGCAAACGCAGGCAACACTGATGCCTTCAAGAGGTAAACAAACCAAACTGTGCTGCAAAATGCTGATCAGTACTTAAAATAGTTAATAATTACAACAAACAGCCAGGGAATTTAGGAATTGTGAACTTGATTTTTGCATTTTCTTAAGAGTTACTTACTGGCCCAAATCAAGAGATCCTCCTCAAGTTTGTATGATATTCTGCTCTCTGAAAATGGTGGAAATGGCTCACAGGACCATGATGCAACAAAAAGTTGAGAACATTTTGAATGCTACATTACTGTCACATAATTGAATACAGCCCTAACCCCAAATATGAGCAATATTAATAGTGTTACCGGTAACACTTTACAATAAGGTTCCAACAATGAACAATCATATTTGTATTAACTAACATTAACAAAGATTAATTAATGCTGTAAAATATATAGTTAATTGTATGTTCATGATACCTAATGCATTAACTAATGTTAACGAATGGAACCATATTGTAAAGTGTTAACGTGTTACCTTATCAAACATTAAAAAAACAATAAAATCTGTCTCTCTTCTGAAAATATAAGGAGCTGTATAGCAGGAAATTTTGCAGAGTTGTGTTTGGGAACTCGAATAATATCAAATCACATTGATTAAACGAAGTGATCATCACTGACGTCCTTGTACAAAAAGTTGCATCTCAAGACAGGTGAGCAGAGGAGGAATTTTCAGCCTTCAGCTGTTTTTATAACAAGACAACAAAAGATCAGAGAGTCTCTGTTACTGCAGTGAACAGTGGCGGTACACAGACATCATGACCTACTTAGAGTTTGCGCTCAGAGTAATTCCACCAAGGGCCTAGATTTGGCTTGACCACTGGGGGGGTTGCAGCATGAAGTATTTATATGTTTCCATTGATAATAGTATAAATTATCAATGGAAACTCTGCAAATGTCTGTTAGAGAGGCGCCCCTGGTCAAGGCCCAGGAGGCCGCCACACCCCTGGTAGAATGGGCCCGTAGCCCTACCGGGGGCGGCACTTCCTGGGCATGATATGCCATAGTTATGGTGTCAATGAGCCAGTGGGTGATCCTCTGTTTGGAGACAGTGCTTCCTTTCCGCTGTCTACCAAAGCAGACAAAGAGCTGCTCAGAGACTCTAAAACTCTGCGTGCGATCCAAATTGATGCGTAAAGCGCGCACTGGACACAGCAACATCAGGGCTGGGTCTGCCTCCTCCTGGGGCAGTGCTTGCAGGTTCACCACCTGGTCCCTAAAAGGGGTCGTGGGAACCTTGGGCACATAGCCTGGTCGGGGTCTCAGGATCATGTGAGAGTAGCCCGGACCGAACTCCAGGCACGTTTCGCTGACAGAGAACGCTTGCAGGTCTCCTACCCTCTTGATGGAAGTGAGCGCAGTCAGGAGGGCAGTCTTCAAGGAAAGTGCCTTAAGCTCAGCTGACTGCAAAGGCTCAAAGGGGGCTCTCTGTAGACCCTGAAGAATTAGAGAGAGGTCCCATGAGGGAACGAGGTGCGGTCTGAAGGGATTCAACCTCCTGGCGCCTCTCAGGAACCTGATGATCAGGTCGTGCTTCCCTTAGAACTTAGTGTCCACTGTGTCGTGGTGTGCCGCTATATCAGCTACATGCACCTTCAAGGTGGAAGGGGACAGCCACCCTTCCAACCTCTCCTGCAGGAAGGAAAGCACCGATCCGACTGCGCATCTCTGGGGGCTTCGCATCGGGAAGAAAACCACTTAGCGAACAGATGCCACTTAAAGGCATACAGGCGCCTCGTAGAGGGGGCCCTAGCCTGAGTGATCGCATCTACCACTGTGGGTGAAAGACCGCTTAGGTCTACCGCGTCCCGTCCAGGGGCCAGACATGGAGATTCCAGAGGTCTGGTTGTGGATGCCAGATGGTGCCCCGTCCCTGAAAAAGAAGGTCCTTCCTCAGAGGAATTTGCTGGGGCGGGGGGGGGGGGGGGGCTGTCACGAGGAGCGTGAGGTCCGAGAACCACGTCTGGGTGGGCCAGTAGGGTGCTACTAGGATGACCTGCTCCTCGTCCTCCCTGACCATGCACAGGGTCTGTGCAAGTAGGCTCACTGGGAGAAACGCATATTTGCGAAGTCCAGGGGGCCAGCTTTGTGCCAGCGTGTCAATACCGAGAGGTGCCTTGGTCAGGGCGTACCAGAGTGGGCAGTGGGAGGATTCTTGGGAGGCGAACAGGTCTACCTGTGCCTGTCCGAATCGACTCCAGATCAGCTGGATCACCTGAGGATGGAGTCTCCACTCTCCCCTGAGGGTAACCTGCCGTGATAGCGCGTCTGCTGCAGTGTTGAGGTCGCCCGGGATATGAGTGGCTCGCAGCAACTTGAGGTGCTGCTGACTCCAGAGGAGGAGACGGTGGGCGAGTTGTGACATACAATGAGGGCGCAAACCACCTTGATGGTTGACATATGCTACCATTGCCGTGTTGTCTGTCCGAACTAACACATGCTTGCCCTGGATCAACGGCCGGAACCTCCGCAGGGCAAGCAGAAATGCCAGCAACTCGAGGCAGTTGATGTGCCAATGCAGCCGCGGGCCCGTCCATAAGCCGGCGGCTGCATGCCTGTTGCAAACAGTGCCCCAGCCCATTACTTGGTGGACTTGCAGGAGAGCCATGGCGTGCAGGGCGGAGACAGCTTGTCCAGCAGCACTGTAGGCTTTGGCCATCAGGGACGACGTGAACCTACAGGCCTTGGACGGGAGCTTTGGGCGTCCACGCCAGGTGGCAGCGCTCTGCGGGCATAGGTGCACCACGAGCACCTTATCCACCGGGGGAATCGCCGAATAGCTCCTGGCCGCCCCGCCATCGAGGGTATTGAGGGCAGGGGAGCTGAAAGATCAGGACCGGGCAGTAAAAGGTGCCTCCCACGGTCTTATCAGCTCCTTGTGCACTTCCGGGAAGAAAGGGACTGGAGCGGGGCACGGCTGCTTTGAGCAGGAAAGCATGTCTGTCATTTCCGCATCAGCCTGTGACTGGGCAACCGTACCCGAGGGGGGGAGCCCAGCTGAGGCTTCTGCGTCTGACTGGATGAGCCCGCTCTCCGATGCTGCGCTCGAGAGCTCATCAGCTTCGCGGGCTCCGAGCAAGAGGTCAAACTCGCCATGAGACGAGCTGGCGGACTCATCCGGAAGCCTGATCGGGGCAGACAAGCGTGCTGGGGAATGGGAGGTCCGTGGGGGCATACCCAGCAGAGATGGTCCCATTGGGGTCCCCAAATCACCCCCAGTGCTAGCCGCGCTGGCCTCATACCCGTAGGTTGAAGGACCGAGGCGGGGAGCAAGCCGCGACCGCAACGTTGCCATAGTCATGTTCTCACAGTGAGTGCATGATCCATCCACGAACGCTGTCTCCACGTG